>NC_136263.1:176283828-176611328 GCF_964187855.1 Myxine glutinosa | reverse complement strand
GCTCCGTGGGGCTAGATACATGACATTGGCCTAACCAAATACCGAAACCCCTGTCAGATTCCACCAAACCCCTCGGAGAAGATGTAGCTTGAACTCAATTACCCCCTAAAAAGACATCTTTTTTGGTCGTGGCTCCGCCCACAATGGGCACAATACGCCCACTCTAGGCAGGACTCAACTAGATCATGATATCAACCTCCCACCCAAGTTTCATCAAGATCGGATGATATCATCGGGTAGTTATGCTGCGGACAGATAGACAGACAGACACACACCCATGACGAATATAGTGGTCACTCTGTTTGATAACTCGTGAACCAATAAAAGCTGAAACAAGTTTAACATTTACAAAAATCAGCAATTATAGTCAACATTATAAAACTAACAAATAAATCATAAGTTAGTCTAAAAATGGAAATGAATGATAAGTGGTGGCCAAACAATTGTCTGGACAATGCAGAAGGGAAAAGCATCCAGGCAATGATTGCTGGACTCGGAAATGCTCAAATGCGCAAGCATCACCCCGGTGGTTGAGGAGGTAAGGCATTTGGAAAACTTCTAACAGTGCCGCCTTCTGCAGAGCTCTCAAAATATAAATAACCAAGGAAAAGAGAAACTTTTCAGATCAACCAGTTTTTTTCCCCATGTCAACACATCATTGTATAGAGACTTATAATCAAAAAATATAAACAACCAAACTGCCTGATCCAAAAGAGGACTGAACATACAAACTTGATACTTCATTGTGTTACTCACTCATGTTTATGGTATTTGAAAAAAACCTCTTGGGCATTTATCACCAAGTGAAAATGTTTTTTTGAAAAGAACCAAGGAAAAGTATGTCATGTGTTCGGGAATCGAGACAGGATTTGAGAGGTAAGCCACGTATCCACGGCAGGCGCCACACGCCCTAGCCCACCCTCAACCCCCTCAGAGCATGAAACCAATTAGCGGCTCAAAGAGCCGAGTGATATGGAGGCCAAACATAAACATAGAGAACAGACTAGTCTACAACACTTGGATACTAACATGACTGCCTTTATGACAACATCAAGAATCCTCACATTACAACCCAGAAAAATAAATCCCAATAAAATCACAAGCAGGCTCTCACAACCTTATCCTATACTATAACACTATCTAATGAATGATCGTTTTAAGGCCATTTTCCCTGCTAGAGCGGGGGTTAGCCTTGCGGGCCCCATGACAATCATGGTTCCCTGTTTGAGGCAATGTTTTTATGGCCGGATGCCCTTCCTGACTCCAACCCTAAGTCGCCTCTTACGATGCGCAGGGATACGGTGTACCTATTCTAAACTGGGGTACACACCGGGATCATTCATCCCAGCAAGCTGGTACTCAATTTGCCGACCTCGGAAGGATGACAGGCTGAGTCAACCCCCCTGGCGTTAATTCAGCGATCGACCGGGATTCGAACCCAGGATCCTAGGATCCCAAGCCGGCACCCTAACCGCTAAGCCAACACCAGGCAAATCTAACATTATCTAAGAACAGCACAAATTATAAAATTGAATCTGGCACAAATGAGTCGATGGATATGCCTTAGATGCTAACATGCGGAGTACGTTTGATCTTGATTAAAGGTCACATGAAAAATTAAAGGTCATATGAGAGATGGGCATTATGGATTATGGAAGGCATTATGGAAGGTCACAAAGTATTGACATGGGCATTGAGGAAGTTAGGAGTGGAGGAATGGTTGATCAGAGTAGTGATGGCAATGTACAAAAGAGCACGCACAGCTGTAAGGACGAAGGATGGGAACAGTGGTGAGTTTGAGGTGAAGGTGTGGAGTGCATCAGGGGTTGGTACTAAGTCCACTACTATTTGTAGCTGTGATGGAGGTGCTGGCTCAGAACGTGAAGGAGGGTTTACCGTGGGAGTTGTTGTATGCAGATGATCTGGTGTTGATTGCGGAAAGTATGGATGGACTGAAGGAAAAGATGAACACGTGGAAGGAATGTATGGAGACAAAAGGTCTGAAGGTGAATATCGGAAAGACGAAGGTGATGGCAAGTGGTAAAGCATGTGGTGAGGTGGAAAGAACTGGGAAGTGGCCCTGTGCTGTGTATAGGAAGGTTGTCGGAGTGAACTCCATTCAGTGTACAATGTGCGCTGAGTGGATTCATCAAAAATGTAGTGGTCTGAGAGGGTCATTAACCAGTGTGGCAGCTACATTCAAATGTAAGGTGTGTACAGAGGGAGCTGCAGATGGAGGAAATGTTGAGTTGGATCTTGGAGACGGCGTGAAGCTGGAAGGTGTGAAAACATTTTGCTACCTCGGAGACATGCTGAATGGAGAAGGTGGATCAGACTCGGCAACGGTTGCTCGAGTGAGATGTGCATGGAAGAAGTTTCGGGAACTGAGTGGCATGCTGATGAGGAGGGGAGTGTCATTGAAGCTGAAGGGAAAGGTGTATGCTGCAATGCTGCATGTGTGAGAAGTGTTACGATTTATGGGAGCGAGACATGGGTCATGAATGTACAGCAGCAACGAAGGCTGGAAAGGGTGGAAATGCGAATGGTTCGGTGGATGTGCGGAGTATCGTTGAGAGAGAGGAAGACAAATGATGAATTGCGAAAGATGCTGGGAATAGAGCCTGTGATTGATGCTGTGAAGAGGAACAGGTTGAGATGGTTTGGTCATGTGTTGAGGAAGGATGAAAGTGACTCGTTGAGAAGAGTGATAGAAATGAATGTAGAAGGAAGTAGAGGACGGCGAAGACCGAGAAAGACTTGGCTAAAGATGGTGGAAGAAGAAATGCGGGCAAGGGGGTTAACAAGGAGAGATGCAGAAAATAGGGCAAAATTGAGAAGATTGTCATGGGGACCGCAAGGCTCACCCCCGCTCTTGCAGGGAAAATGGCCTTAAAATGCATGTTGTTGTGTTGTTGTATCCACCAATTTTTGCTACCACTTTTAAAAGAATTTTTTTTTTTCCTGGCTATGCCAATCTGTGTGAGTTTATGGCATACCCTTGGAAATTGATCTGAACTAATTATTTTAAACTTTGTCCTGTATTGGTGGCCATCAGGGATCTTATCCAAAACAAAATAATTTTCTTCTCCAGCACTATGAAACCTATCGACATGAAATTTGGCAGATATCTTAAAAGCACCTCTAGATGGTATTGATTTGTGAATTTGATGTTTTTGCTATAAAATCTCTGGAAGCTGGTCACATGTTAAAATGGTCAAATGGGTGCACAGTCAGTCTCTGAGGTAAGATAGCCTCCAAATTCTGACTTTTATGAAATTGGATTATATCATTGAAAACCCCATGAGCTGGGCTTTACTGATGTGTGTGCATTGTTGATGGATGTTTTGTATTTTACGAGATAAAGTAGTGGTCCCCGTTAGCCGGCACACACAGATCACTTCTAAGGCTTGGGCCACTTACTAAAAAAAAATATATTCGACGACTGATACCATTTTCGCAGTCACTAGTGCGGTCTAAGACAATTGCCACAAAATGAATGCACAAGTATGATGAGTGACAAAAATGAGTGCCACGGTTTCTGACGTCAAATGGCCTCCAAACGTTGACATATTTTATCAAAGTGGATAATATCACTGAATATCCCGAGCTGTCGAAGTTTTGCTACAATGTATGGATTGTCGAGAAATGCTTTACGTATTTTCTTTTCCTGCTGATGATGGATTTAGACTCCATTTTCCCAGGAAACGAACAAATGGGGCATGTGGGTGACAAATTTGGACTGGTTGGAAGCAGACAGCAGTGCTCACAGTTCGAGTTATTCTCATTATTATTGTTGTTGGTTCGCAGAACCTCCTTTTTGTTCATGCACTACTAGACAAACTAGAGAGTCCATAGAACAGTGTTCAAGAATATAATTTAATCGAAATAAAATAAAGATCTTAAAGTTTATAAAAGAAAATTAATTCAGGAAGTTTACCGCTGTTGACACAGTGGTTTTTACCCCCACCTTATACAACATGTTGCATTAGTTCTTCGTGCTTGTTGTTTGTGTCCTTTATAACGTCATTAAAAACAGCAAGTTTGCTGTTTGGAATAATTTTCAATTTTGTTTGACTGCCAGGCAGGCAGACAGAATAAAAATATTATCTCACTGCTCTCTGCGCATGTGCGATCTGGACAAATTCAAAGTGAAAGTAGTGCTAAACTATAGGTTTGTTTTCCGATCCATGGTCTGATTCGTGTTGAAAATATAACATTCAATTAAAATGAAGTTGTCCCTCGATCATAAACTGACATATTTGGATGGCTGGAAGGACGGACAAATGGACAGACAGCAGTGAACCAATAGCTCAACCCCAATTTTCGCTTTGCATGCGCGCGGTAGTAAGAATTGGCCACTGGCCACTTTACAGTACAACAAAATGAGTTTTTTTGAAACCTCCCACTACAATAATGTAGTCTGCACATTCTATGGTGTCAAAAAATTATGAAAGTAAAAGTATAAAACATCCCAATATGGAATAACCAATCCTCAATTATTCTCTCCATCTGTCGTCTCCCACCTTTTTTGAAAATGTGCCATCCTACTGAACTTGGACATCCTACTGAAGGACATTCTGTCCTGCAGCTCTTCATCACAATCACACCACAAGCTATTCTACTCACGTAGCTTGTACGCCTGTGTCAAGTACATTACACAAGGATGACAACAATTGTATAACTAGAACGACACTCGTAGAGTGCTTGGTCTTGCCTCGCATGTTCATTCTGAACAAAAATACCATCGTTAACTGAACACATTGCTATTGTGGCCCACATACCCGTATAATCCACGCACCCCATTATGTCACATAATTTCTTGCAATGGGTTATGAATGTCATGAATTAAATTCTTCACTCACATCAGGTCATATATCTATATATATACACAAAGAATTAAGTTAAGCACCCCCCCCGTTTTTGTACAACCTCGCACATTACAAGTTTGTTGTCGTCAAAACAGTGTAATATACCCATGATATTGCTATATTTTCTGGAGAAGTGATATTATGGTCACATAAAAACATAACAATCATGCCGTTTTCAATATTTTATTCTGAATAATTTAAGGTGAAATTTTTTGGGAATTTTAGGCATATTTTCACCTCAATTTAAGTATGGAGCTATAGGTCCATCACGGACAGTGTGGATGACGTTTATGTTTTCTAACGTACAGTCATTGTTCTGAGAAGACCTCTAGCGATCTTTGTGTCAATAACGTGTGTAGGACCCACGTGATCGGATCACTGACTCAACCAATCACTTTTTTTCACTTTGATCACTCAATTTCATCAATGGATACCTGCTAATGTCATACCAATCATTATTTGATCTCACATACCTTAGAATATATGCCAATGTATACATATACACAAAGAATATATATTAGGGGGTGCTTACCTTAATTCGTTGTGTAGGGGTGCTTAACTTAATTCTTTGTGTATATGTAAAACACAGTTTGTGTGTGTGTGTGTGTGTGTGTGTGTGTGTGTGTGTGTGTGTGTGTGTGTGTGTGTGTGTGTGTGTGTGTGTGTGTGTGTGTAATGTTACCGATAGACTCCTAAACGGAGAGGCTCACGTGCTTGATATTTGGCAGAGACATGGCCATTGAGCCTGGGAAGAACATGGCCAACCTCAAAATATTTGACGAGATCCATATTTTTTATTCATATTTACCTCAGCGCATTTCAGCGAGGAATATTATACACGGAATCTGAGCCGGTGGCAGAGCAGTGCGCTGATTCGCTCAGAGCGATCACGTGATGTTCCATCCCCGCCGCCAGACCACTGAACTGAAAATATATAGAATGACCATTGCCATTCACACCACATAGGTGGAGATGCTGCTATCGGGCGCCATCTTGGTTGGCACTCGATGCTGGGCGATGGTGATTTTCGTCACACGTTTGCACGTAATTCAGAGCGAAAAGCGATTGCGTTTTTTCACCTTTTATGCGATCGTGTTTTGTGTCGATTTTGTGCGATATGAATTAAATGTCTTTGAAACAGCTGTGAAACGTCTTTCCACAACCCTTCCACAAAAATCGTCTTTCCAAAACCCTTCTTTCCACAAAAGGTCTTTCCACAACCCTTCCGTAACCAATTGGAGCAGTTTATTGCCGCACAAAATGGCATTTTAACAGTTGTCTGACTTTTAAAATCTGGGACACGTTCAAAACAAACGAGATCCACGAAGCGAGTTGGTAGAGTCGTGCTAACCAAGATGGCGACACGGCGGCTTCACTTTTCACGGAGTATGAGCGTTCTATATATTTTCAATTCAGTGCGCCCGACTCGCTCACGTACTTGATTTGTGGCATAGACATGGCCATTGGGCCTTCACGGTGTAATTTTTGCGAGGCTTTTGTCCGAGTGAGCTTGAGTCGAGAGGGCGAATGTACGGGTTGAGAATGTACGGGTCTCTCTTCCCCCGCCCGGCAACGCCGGTACTGGAGGGCGTCACAGGATCGGTGAGTCTCCAAAATCCGCTTCGTGCTGTTGTTGCGAAGATGCCTACCATGAGAACTGCAATGTCATTGTTGACTGGCCCTCCCCCTCCCCCTTCCCCCTTCCCCTTCGGCCCTCCCCCTCCCCCTTCCCCCTTCCCCTTCTTCCCTCCCCCCTCCTTTTCCCCCTCCCCTTCCCCCTCCCCTCCCCCCCTACCCTTCCCCCCTACCCCTTACCCCTCCCCCCCTACCCCTTCCTTTCCCCCCTACCCCTTACCCCTCCCCCCACCCCCTACCCCCTACCCTCCCCCCTACCCTCTCCCCCCCTCCCCCCCTCCTCTCACCCTCCCCCCTCCCCCCTCTTCTCCCCTCCCCCCCTCTCCTCCCCTCTTCTCCCCTCCCCCCCTCTCCTCCCCTCCCCTCCCCTCCCCTTTCCCCCTCCCCTCCCCACCCCTCCCCTTTCCCCCTCCCCTCCCCTCCCCCGCCCGGCAATGCCGGGTACTTCTGCTAGTCATATATGAAGTTTCAGATTTTTCAGATAAGGATTTAAATTCAACAAATTATGGCTGGAATATCACTTCACTGATGACATCATTGTTATCACACGATATACCCCCTGGGGAGTTGATGACATATACCAAGTTTAAATTTTTTCCATTGAGCGGTTTCAGAGGAAATGTCAATTTTTTCCCCCTTCAATGAATGAATGAATGATCGTTTTAAGGCTATTTTCCCCGCTAGAGCGGGGGTTAGCCTTGCGGGCCCCATGACAATCATGGTTCCCTGTTTGAGGAAAAGTTTTTTTTTATGGCCGGATGCCCTTCCTGACGCCAACCCTTAGTCGCCTCTTACGATGCGCAGGGATACAGTGTGCCTATTCTAAACCTTCAATACAATATGATTAGCATCCCATGTGACCTATCACGTCAGAGTTAGCAATAAAATATTCTCCATGGGGATTCCCTCCAATGTTTAAAGTTTTGCATCAATCGGACAAGCAATTGAAGAGAAGAACTATTTTAAAGCAAAAATACACATTCGGGGACGGGAACGGGGACACGCGCGCGCGCACACACACACACACACACACACACACACACACACACACACACACACACACACACACACACACACACACACACACACACACACACACAGCATTTCAATCGTCTCACATACTCTTTGGGGCTAGACTAAAACAGAAAAAGTCTTGAAGGAAAAAAAAAACTGCTGGAGATGTATTAAAATAACTTAAGTAATAAAAAAAAGTAATAGGGTGAGAAAATCCAGAAAGTGAAGTGAATAAGGACATCAAGTTGCTGGTCAAACCAGTTTTTGGAAGAGTTATGATAAAAAGAAAAAAAAAATTACCCATTCCCTCCCCCTCCACGCAATAGAAAACAATCGTGACAATGACCTCTAGGTGACTCTGTGGTTTGGAAGCAAAAACAAAAATATTTTGATGACCCTCTAGGGTGACAGTTCTGGATCACTTAGCGACAACTCTGTCAAGGAAAGCACATTATTCGTGTCAACAAAACACCAAGCTTAAACAAGCAGAGAGATATGTTGGAGATTCACAGGCCACGGAAGCTTTAAAAGGATGCCAAACAACCTCGTGAAAGCCCCAACATTCTTTTTTTCGGATTAACCATCCTTTAAACAACAGCAGTCAGGTACTCACTTTCAGTGAAACAGACAGTGCACATATTGTCTGAAGGATGAGTCACTATTTCGGAGACTTGAACAAAACATGTTCAAGAAGAATGGCAAAAATACAAAAGTTGCAACATCCGTCTGTTTATGAAACAGACTGTTCATGTAAACTTTTCACTAGCTCAAATGCAAACAATGGTACTGTATAGTCATTGCTTGTTAAAAAAAAAAGAAGTTATGAAATAGCTTCGACTGGAAAAAGCAGGAAAGCCAAAAAAAGCATTTTCATCAGATGAGGTGAAAGGAAATACCTGCAAGGTAAATGTCAAGAGAAAGATACATATTTTCATCCCATTTCGACGATGTTAATTTGTCGAATGGGTCATAATGCTTTGGTCTTTGATGTAATAAGAGGTATATGCAACTAATGCTTCTTTCTGATATGGTATTTAAACACAATAGGCCATTAAATCAGAAACTTAAGTCAGCTGCCGCAGATAGAATGTACAAGGGATGCCTTGTAAATTGGGCGAGCGCCACTTAACACAAAAGAAAAACTGCGGGACATGATAACCAATTTACTAGATCAGACTGATGGTAATGGACTCGTTTATGGACTGTTCGGTAAATTCAACAATAAATTCTTTTCTACCCCCGCTAATTCACCCCAGAGTCCTTGCAGTGTTCATATGTTTTATACCTCTCCCACCTAACCCCCCCCCCCCCCCCCCCCAAGTCCTCCCGATGTCCCTGCTCTCAAATGTTGTGTTTGTGTCCTTCCTCCTCTCTCCCCATCTTGTCTGCCGCTCCCCTTGTTTTTTGTGTTTCGGTTTGACTTTTTGTGTAATTAATGTTAGCTCTTTCACGAGCCTCGATCTTGTATACAAAAAAACAAACAAAAAAAGATGTCGGAGTTCACAAATTTTTTATCGTTTTCCTGCCTTTTCCAGTCACACCCCGTGGAGAATGGATAATAGTCTGTAATTCTCCAATTTGATGCTATATTAAATTATCCAACACTTTTACTAGGAGCCAAACGGTGACTTAAAAAAAATATATATATATATATAAAAAATAATTAAGATTCCACCTCCCTACCACTTCGAAGTCATGGCATTGCTGTGCCAGCAAAACATGGCACAGATGTAAGTTCTTTCTATGTAGTCTCCCAGTCAGTGTCGCACATATTTCCTCAAGCAGTGGGTGAGTTTCCTGGTGCATTGGAAAAGTCATGGTATTGGCTCTGAAGCTTTTTAAAAGGGAGAATAAAATAATTGACTCTTCCCAAGCTTTTACGGCATTAAATTGGCTGAGGCAAAATTTGGAAACAAACCGGTGCAGCATGTAATAAAATGTAGCAAAAAGCCAAATTAAAAGTCGTTTCACAAGAGCGAGGTCGATGGTGCGCCATCGCAAACCCTCATGCTTTCCACCTTCAGCAAAGTTGAAAGATGGCAAAAATTTCCATCGGGGAGGACCAAATACCAAATTTTTAGGTAATTCGTGAATTTTTTTGAAATGGTTAGTCCTGACCAAGGAGTCACCATCACTGGCGATGGTGACCCCATGGGAGCCCTCTGGTGACCACTTGTGGGAGACCTCTGGTGACCCTCTGCAAGCCCTCCAGATCCCCTAGGAGGGCCCCTGATATGAAATTGAAACATCTAAGACTGGGCAATCATGTGGAACATCGAGTAGAAGGGCTGTTTCGGGTTTCAGAGCAATCGGTTGGTAAATAAGGAACGAGTATGGATCCGAGGTTTCAGGGGAGTAGCAAACACCCACCTCCCCCCTCCCCCATCCCTTCCCCTTTGGGAGCCCCTGTGATCTGAAGTCGAACAGTCGAAGCCTGAGCAATTTTGAGGGCCATCGAGTAGAAGGGCTGCATCAGGTTTCAGAGGTTGGTAAATAACGGACGAGCAGAGATCCAAAGTTCAGTGGACAACTCCGCCTTTGAAAATGTGCCGTAATTGCATTTTTGACCCCACCATAGCACCCCAGTGCTAAATAAAATTAACTGACATTAAATCGCACAATAATCAAAATGCATGCTCATATGCCACACACAATCATCCATGATCAAGTGCTTGCATACGTTGCAGGTACAAACCACATATCGTACATCAATTCAAATATCTGATCAATTACATGTCACATGCCTGCATGAAAAAAAGGATTTAAATACATTATTCCCTTGGTAAGATGTGTACCAGTCCCGGTGAGTACCCTGGTTAGAATAGGTACACCGTATCCCTGCGTGTCGTAAGAGGCGACTAAGAGGGTTGGCGTCAGGAAGGGCATCCGGCCATAAAAACATTGCCTCAAAAAGAGAACCATGACAATTTCAACTACACATAGGCAGGGTACAGCCCGAAGTGGAGCTCGGTTTCTGAGGTTTGGGACATGGAATGTAGGGACAGTGACAGGGAGATCAGGAGAAGTGGTGGAAGTATTGATCAGAAGAAGAGTGGACATATGTTGTGTGCAAGAGACGAGATGGAAGGGAAGTGGTGTGGGAATGGTGAAGGGTAGGCAGGGACAGAAATACAAGTTTGTGTGGCAAGGATGCCGGGAGGGCATGAATGGTGCTGGTGTCCTCTTTTCTGAGGAGTTTGTAGACAGTGTGGTGAGTGTGACTAGAGTGAGTGATAGGTTGATGATGGTGAAAATGATGATTGGAAAGCTCTTGGTGAACGTCATCTCGGGATATGCTCCGCAGGTTGGTCGGAGCGATGAAGAGAAGGACAAGTTCTGGTGTGCGATAGAGAAGCTGATGGAAAACGTGAAAGATGAGAAAGTTGTTGTGGTAGGAGACCTAAATGGACATGTGGGAAGGAGTTTGGACGGTTTTGAGGGAGTTCATGGGCGTTACGGATATGGTGTGAGAAATGGAGAAGGTGAAAGGATTTTGGAGTTTGCTGATGGAGCTGATTTGTTGATTTGTAATACTCAGTTCCAGAAAGGGGATAATAAGCTTGTTACATACACGTCAGGTGGGTCGACGACAACCGTTGACGACTTGATGGTGCGTAGGTGAGATAGGGGGCACCTCCGGGACACAAAGGTGATCCCGGGGGAGGAGGCTGTTTCACAGCACCACTTAGTTGTCTGCGACATAAGGGTGAAAGGTGCGAGGAGAGCTCGGCGGGTGAAGTACCAACCGAGAATGAAGGTGTGGAGGTGGAAAGAGGTGACAGTAAGGGAGGCATTAAAAGAGAGGCTGCGTAGGGTAGAGGATGATGTGGTTGAGCTTGAACGTGGTTGGATGTCAATGAAAGATAGTCTGTTGGGAGCCGTTGGTGATGTATGTGGATGGACAAAAGGACCACCGAGGCACTCGGAAACATGGTGGTGGGATGATGAAGTTGGAAAGAGGTTTGACGAGAAGAGGAAGAAGTTCAAGGAGTGGCAGAAGGCGGAGGGTACGGGAGCAGAAAAAGCAGAGCATGAAAGTTATAAGGCAGCCAAGAAGGCTGCAAAGAAAGAGGTAGCAAAGCCGCAGGAGGCATGTAGGAAAATGTTCGGAGAACGCTTGGATTCGGAAGAGGGTCAGAGAGCGGTATTCAGGATTGCAAAGCAAATAGCGAAAGAGGTGTGATGTGATGGGGGTGAGTTGCTTGAAGGATGAAGTGGGGCAAATCGTTGTGGACCCAGATGGAATTAAAGGAAGATGGAAAAGATATATAGAAATGCTGTTGAATACAGAGAATGAATGGGATGGCAAGATGGAGAGTAACCCAGTTTTAGGACCGGCAGAGAAGATAACTGAGAAGGAAGTTGAGGAAGCAATAAAAGCAATGAAGAGTAGAAAAGCGGGAGGGCCGACGGGAGTTGTGGAAGATATGTTGAAGGCAGCAGTAAGTTGGGGTGTGAAGAGAATGGCAGAGATCTGTAATCTGGTGGTGAAAGAAGGTCGCATTCCAGTGGATTGGGAACCGAGTACCCTCGTCCCTCTATACAAGGGGAAAGGTGACCCTCTGGAGTGTGGCTCGTACCGAGCGAAAAAGTTATTGGAGCATGGAATGAAGGTATTGGAAAGGGTGTTGGAGAGGAGGATAAGGAAGAAGGTGAAGATCGACGAAATGCAGTTTGGATGTATGCCAGGAAGAGGAACGACAGAAGCGCTCTTTATTGTGAGGCAATTGCAGGAGAAGTACATGGAGAAGAGGAAGAAGTTGTTTCTTGGGTTTGTTGATCTGGAGAAAGCATTCGATAGGGTTCCATGCAAAGTATTGACATGGGCATTGAGGAAGTTAGAAGTGGAGGAATGGTTGATGAGAGTTGTGATGGCAATGTACAAAAGAGCGCGCACAGCTGTAAGGACGAAGGACGGGAACAGTGGTGAGTTTGAGGTGAAGGTGGGAGTGCATCAGGGGTCGGTACCAAGTCCACTACTATTTGTAGCTGTGATGGAGGTGCTGGCTCAGAACATGAAGGGGGGTTTACCGTGGGAGTTGTTGTATGCAGATGATCTGGTGTTGATTGCGGAAAGTATGGATGGACTGAAGGAAAAGATGAACAAGTGGAAGGAATGTATTGAGACAAAAGGTCTGAAGGTGCATATAGGAAAGACGAAGGTGATGGCAAGTGGTAAAGCATGTGGTGAGGTGGAAAGAACTGGGAAGTGGCCATGTGGTGTGTGCAGGAAGGGTGTCGGAGTGAACTCCATTCAATGTACAATGTGCGCTGAGTGGGTTCATCAAAAATGTAGTGGTCTGAGAGGGTCATTAACCAGTGTGGCAGCTACATTCAAATGTAAGGTGTGCACAGAGGGAGCTGCAGATGGAGGAAATGTTGAGTTGGATCTTGGAGACGGCATGAAGCTGGAAGGTGTGAAAACATTTTGCTACCTCGGAGACATGCTGAATGGAGAAGGTGAATCAGACTCGGCAGCGGTTGCTCGAGTGAGATGTTCATGGAAGAAGTTTCGGGAACTGAGTGGCGTGCTGATGAGGAGGGGAGTGTCATTGAAGCTGAAGGGAAAGGTGTATGCTGCAATGCTGCATGTGTGAGAAGTGTTACGATTTATGGGAGCGAGACATGGGTCATGAATGTAGAGCAGCAACGAAGGCTGGAAAGGGTGGAAATGCGAATGGTTCGGTGGATGTGCGGAGTATCGTTGAGAGAGAGGAAGACAAATGATGAATTGCGAAAGATGATGGGAATAGAGCCTGTGATTGATGCTGTGAAGAGGAACAGGTTGAGATGGTTTGGTCATGTGTTGAGGAAGGATGAAAGTGACTCGTTGAGAAGAGTGATGGAAATGAATGTAGAAGGAAGTAGAGGATGGCGAAGACCGAGAAAGACTTGGCTAAAGATGGTGGAAGAAGAAATGCGGGCAAGGGGGTTAACAAGGAGAGATGCAGAAAATAGGGCAAAATTGAGAAGATCGTCATGGGGACCGCAAGGCTAACCCCCGCTCTAGCAGGGGAAATTGTCTTAAAATGCATGTTGTTGTTGTTGTTGTACTCCCTTGGTAAGAGGAAAATAGTATGTCTTTAAACTGTTAAAGTCACCATTGTAGGACAAAGCACTGTCAAGGTGCTTAGCAGGAAAAAACAATGCCCAAGAAAATTAGGCATAAGACGACAACCAGCTAATGTTGCAGCTCAGCCTATGGGAGAGCACGTACAAACTATGAGGTACGTTATGAAAATGGGGATTTATTTTCGTTATTTATATAACTATTTTTGGTTTTCTGTGTTAAGTTGAAACAGTTTTTACGTCAAACTTATATATTGTGCTTTTGTAGTTTTCAACTCAAGTATATATATGAGGGGAGAGGTAAAGGCAAATAAAATGGGCCAGAAAGACAGGAATGCGGAAGCTGGACCAGTACAAACAGCAACTGGATTTTCAGTGGGAGATGCCACACTCAGCACGCATTTGATTCCATAACGATTCTATTATATGGAGATCAACAATACCATTAGGCCGAGGCCAAGACCACTCCACACAGAGACTACGCAATAAGAGTCGAATGGCTAGCACCCCACACAACACAGGACAATGGCACGTGCCTGGATAGGATCAGCTCACCTGTCTGCGAAGTCAGTGACTGTAATCTAAACAGACGCTGTTCTGCCTGCTCAGGTACCATTGCATCAGAGCAGCTAGTTGAGTACATAATTGCAGTGTTCAAAGCACAATCTTCAAGCAGCATAGTCCTGATGTCATTCACTAGCCATTACATTTGCAAAAAGATCTTATAGACAGAAAAGCACAAACTTTCTAACCTCCTCTTCCCCATCGTCATCATCTTCCTCCAGGATGCCAGAGTCCTGTTCCGAGGCAGGACTGTTGGTGTCCCCTTCTACCTCCGAACTGCTGCCCCCATCTTTACGGCCAAGATGTGCATCAGGACCACAACCCTTGTGAGGTGCAGAGCTGTCCAGCCCTCGTTGCTGTTCGGCCTGCAATAACAGTTCGCCACAGAAAAAAAAAAGTTGCCAATATCTGCAAATAACCCAAATTCAAAACTCAAAACTCAAGACCATTAAATGTTTCAAGTTATGGAAAATCGAACCTTGTACTGCTTAAACACATGGTTCCTAATAATTACCAAAACAGGACTGCCATCTACTGGTCACATTTTAAAAGCAGAAAACATTCGAAATCAGAGTGCAGCAACAACAAACCAGATATCTTCTTCACACACACACGAACACACACACGGACGGACACGATCGAATGCATTACTCACTGGCGGGAGTAAAAATCCTTTTAAAACATTAGGATTCATACATGATGATGATGATTCATATAACATATATGATGACAACAACAGTAAAATCTTTGGAGCATCTTAGAACAATTTGCCACCCCGTTATTATTACCTATGCCAACAAAGGTGGATGTAGGTTATGTTTTCACCCCTGTCTGTCAGTGTGTCCATCCGTTTGTCTGTCCGTTTGTCTGTCCATCCGTTTGTCTGTCCATCCGTCCATTTCTCTGGCTGTCCGTCCGTTTCTCTGTCCGTCCGTCCGTTTCTCTGTCCGTCCGTCCGTTTCTCTGTCCGTCCGTCTGTTTCTCTGTCCGTCCGTCCGTTTCTCTGTCCGTCCGTCCGTTTCTCTGTCCGTCCGTCCGTTTCTCTGTCCGTCCGTCCGTCCGTTTCTCTATCCGTCTGTCCGTCCATTTCTCCGTCCGTCTGTCCGTCCGTCTGTCTGTCCGTCTGTCTGTCCGTCCATCTGTCCGTCCATCTGTCGGTTTCTCTGTCCGTCCATCCGTTTCTCTGTCCGTTTGTGAACAAGAAATCTCAAAAAGTTGTGGACGGCTTCAGACGAAATTTGGCAGAGAGGTAGCATATGTGACAAGGACGAAATGATTATATTTTGGTGAAGATCTGGATTCTCTTCCCCCATCCAAAAACTTGATCTTTTCTACCCCCGCTAATTCACCCCAGATCCACTTTTTTGAAATACCAACTTCTTTCCTGGAAGTCCTTGCAGTGTCCTTGTGTTTTATACTCCTCCCACCCCTACCCCCCTTCCCATGCCTCCTCCCCCCAAGCCCTCTCCCTCCCACAGATCTCCCAATGTCCCTGCTCTCAAATGTTGTGTTTGTGTGCTCCCCCTTCTCTCCCCATCTTGTCTACCGCTCCCCTTATTATATGTTTTATGTGTCTGTTTGATTTTTTTTGTGTGATTAATGTTAGCTCTTTCACGAGCCTCGATCTTGTATACAAAAAAAAAAAAAAAATGTGCACGAATGTAGCATGCCCACCTGTCTCATGGCTGTCTGTCCAATGTGTTCAGAGTGCTTACGAATACTCTCAAGGAAGTCCTTGAGGTCGGACATAGAAACGTCACGGATCTGCTGACGCAGTTTAGGGAGTGCGTCCATCATGATCCGTGAGAAGCGATTTTGGATCACTTTTGGCAGAAACTCGTGTTCCAGAATATCCAATGTTTTCAATGCTGGATAGTATCTGAAAATAAGGGAGGGTGGGGTAGGGGATATATTACATGTATAGAAATGGTCAGTGGAACATTATCAGACTTCAAATATTAACTACTGACATATTATGAATTGTTACTTGCAACAACAGAACAATACTTTGTGTGTTCTTATGAGCCAAACAATCTCAAGATATTGTCCACAGGCTCACAGCTCACTTATTTGCCTTTCCTTTGATCTCTTGCATTTTAATGTACTAGGGCATGCCCGTACGTGGGTGCCCGTTCCTTGCCAAAAAAAAAAAAAAACGCTACCCGTACGCTCTACCCCGCCCGTACGCCCGTAAACAAAAAAAACAACGCTCTTCGCTTCCGCCCTTCGCTCTGACTGAATTGGGAGAAATAATGCGCATAAGAAATCGAGAAATTATTATTTTCTCCGGAAGAAATCGAATTACGAACCGTAATGGCGCAGGCTCTCGGGCTCGCAACAACGCGTTCTGTGATTGGCTGCCGGAAGTGAAGTCTTCACTGTCGCAAATGTGAAGCGATGAATACGATGAATCGCAAATTAGTTTTTATTAGTTTTAAAACATAGTTTAACGGCAACATAGTTTGCCGACGGGAAATAAATGAATACGCTCTCAAATGTGCCATCCGAGGCAGAGTCTGTTCGCCACGTTCGGCACACGTGATAGCTCGCTGCTCTCTGATTGGTTGAATCGTTTTTTGGACATAGCTCGGTAACTACTTCTGCGATTAATTTAAAACCTTGAAAAGGCACATCCTCGGGTCCCCAGCAATATACCTGGCAAGTTTCAAGTATATCGGACCGGTAGTTGTCGAGAAACAGCGGTCACAGACAAACATACAAACATACAAACATACAAACATACAAACAAACATACACACAGAGATTAGTGGAATTATAGATAGATGAAAACAGAAGATAGACTTTGCTGTTGGGCCAGAGGGAGAACTACAGGCATATTAATCTCATCCCCATATCTGACACTATTCATGGCACCCAACTCAATGACATAAACAGCGATTCAGCCAAAATGAATACCAACCTACACAATGAGGCACCACTATTCAGGGCATCTGCCACAACTATTCATATCCCCAGGTGCAGAGTGAAGAGCCCATGGAGGCCAGGGCAGAGCCCATAGAGGCCAGTGTAAAGTCCATAGAGGGTGCAGTAAAGCCCACGTGGATGACAGAACCAGAAACCCCCTTCTGGTCAAACTACCTAAGTCCAAGGTCACTGCTCAACTCACTCATTTGTTCCTCTTTTTCCCCGCCTGTTGAGCAAACTTCCACATCCTCTTCAATCTCACTCTTCCCTCCAGGTCGTCAAGACAGCTGTTCAGCACCATCTCAGATCCTCCCCAATGCAAAACCATGTTATTTTCTACCCTCATTAACCCCACCCCAATCCCCTTCTCCTTCCACATTTTCATTTTTTCCTCCTGAGAGTTTCCTTCAGTACCCTTCTTGTCCACCCCATGCATCCTCTCCTGCCCCCTCCCCCTCATTCCTCCCCACACAATTGCTTGTCTGCCCCACTCTATCTTAGCCTCAAGCTCTGCTATTGGTGATTTTGTCCTGTTACATCCTGATCCGTCCCGTGCACTCGTACAAGCTCATCCACGAGCCTCGACTATGTATACAAAACAAGAAAATAAAATAATCAGCAGAGTGGTGCAGGACACGGGGTGTAGCAACATAGCAGAAAAGACAGTGGTTAATGCAGTGGAGACCATCAGGTGCTTTGTAGAGGAGACTGAAAGTTATTAAAGCAAGGATGGCACGTTGCTACAATGAATTCCGTAAATAGCAAACAACACAGCTACAAGATCAGTGTGTGACAGGAAATGGATGTTGGTTTGAGTGAGTCCGTTTGAAGCTCATTATAGTGAGCCCGTTTTTGTGGGTAGTTGCAGAGAGAATACAACATAGAATAATTGTTCAAACTTTCAAGTCTTTGTCATCTTCTCTTCCAGTTTCGATCTCATTATGTTTTACATAGCAGAGAACACCTTATGCACTCATTGCACAACAGCGCGGCGGGTTATACTTAATTTCAATCAATTGTCTCAAGGTATTGAAACGAACCCACTCTGCCCCCCCCCCCCCACACCCCCAAACTCCAATTTCAATGAGAAATATAACGACAGCTAAATATTTAAATATCTGTCTCTGTATAACTCTCACTCTCACTCTGTGTCTGTCTGTCTGTCTGTCTGTTTGTTTCTCCCTCTCCTGTTCCCTCCCCCGTTAAATTTCCATGACACTTCTGACTTAAGTTTAATAGAGAGTAGAGAGATCTAGCTGGAGGGGTAAGGAGGCAAGCCATTTGTTTGTTCTGTGTCCTGCTCTTGTCGCCACAATTTTAATGAGGTGGAGGCAGTCAAGTTTCTGATCAATAATGGCCGAAGGATGTCGACCGGTGGGTACAGGGATAGTAATTCCACCAAAAGTTGGGGACATTCAGTTGGAATCTCTCTCATTGGAAATGGCAATTATCTGATGTTTCTTAGGCACGAATATGATTTGCAACTTTCCATATCTCACGAAGTAACACATAGCACAAAATAAATGTTAATGTACATGCGAACCGACACACATACGATGAATCAAACTCGGAGAACAACAAGGCTCTCACAACAATACAGGTATCTTTGATCCCTCTTTATTTGTTGTTGCTGATGAAGCTGATTCATGCTCTTCACAAGTATTCCGCACATGTTTATTTCAGCAACTTGGTGCTTCTTTGTTTCAGCAATGAAAGAAAAATAACAGCTACAGCACTATTGAAACTCATACCAACCTTTTGGCTTTCATCTGATCATTCAACCTGCTGTACATCTTCAGCACTGCAGAAATAAAGAAATAACAACAATAAACAATCCAAACACATTAATAAAGGGTAGACGTGAATGACCTTTCTAATAAAGTTATGGTAACCCACAAATTGGGTGCCATAGGGAAGGCGACATTAATTAGCAGTTCTTCAAATTTTAAAACATTTCAAAAATAATTACATAATCACATAACGAAAGATTAATTTCCTTAAAAATTAATTATTTATTTATTAAAATTAAATATTTATCATCAATTTTTGGGATTTGTCACCCTGGGGTGAAAGTCTCAGTCGAGTAGGTAATTCACACCTAATGCTTTTTACCACTTGTGGGGCTGTTGGTCGATTTGACAAAATTTTCATTTGTCCCCTCGGACTTGTAGCATACCGGCCTGCTATAGTGCTTGAGCATTAGCTCGCCTTTCAGCAAACCTAGATGTGCTTGTTGCATTGCAATTCCAAAATTCCAAGTACAGTATCTCAAAAAGTTATGGACAGATTCAGTCGAAATTTGGTGGACAGTTTGGGTGTATGCAAGGACTAATTGATTAGATTTTGGTGAAGATCCGGGTCCTAATTTGGTTTCCTAATTCAGTGAAGCACTAGGCAAATGCTGTTAAATTTTCAAGTCAATCGGATGAAAATTGATGATTTTTCAGATGAAAATGGATGATTTTGGAAGTTTGACCTTTAGTTGACTTTTGACCTCACAAATAGTTGGTTTCCCTATTTTGTGACTCAATGTGCAAATACTGTTCAATAAACAAGTCAATCGGCTGAAAATTGATCATTTTTGAAGTTTGACCTTGAGTTGACCTTAGACATTTTGACCTAAAAAAATAGTTGGTTTCCCAATTTAGTGACTCGATATGCAAATGCTGTTCAATTTTCAAGTCAATCGGATGAAAAATGTCCTCAATCCAAATTTAGCAGCGTCCTCCTTAGGATCATTCAGTGAGACGTTCGTGCCTCAGCGAGCCGGGTTAGAGTTTATAAGATATAACCAGGATACATAACAATATTGTTCCAATATAAACGTAAACATGGCATAAATGCACGAGATTTTAAAAATCCAATGCATAAATTGTTTAGGGTTCATAGATTAAGCAAAAACTAAAGCAATATAACTGTCGCCAATATGCCTCCACATAGTCCCACAACGGGTAGATGCCCTCGTTCACCGTCGTAAAAATAAACAACTTTGATTTAAATCCCTTCGGCTGTTTTCAAGTATCACATTTTCACCAGCCATGACAGGTTTCACATCGATCGGTGAAGCGGTTTCAGAGAAGCGATTTTTTTTTTTTAATATCGGCTTTCAAGCTAATATGGCTGCCATACGACGTTAAAAATGAGCGTTACGCCTAGGTCCCCCGTCGGTGAAGTGATGCGAGTTGACAAAGTGGAAGATGCAAGGCGGCCATCTTGGATTTTGACGTGGCGATCCAATTTTCAATAGCGTTCTGCATTATGCGTAGATACACGCACACACCAGATTAGAAGTTAGTAGTTCGTTTATTTTTCAAGATATTTCACTCACAAGGTTCAGACATATATATGGAGGCGGCCATCTTGGATTTCGAAGTGGCGACCCAATTTTCAATAGCGTTCTTCCTTATGCCTAGATACACCCACACACCAGATTAGAAGTTGGTACTTCGCTTATTTTTCAAGATATTCCGCTCACAAGGCTCAGACATACATGGCGGCGGCAAACTTGGATTTTGACGTGGCGACCCAATTTTCAATAGCGTTCTTCCTTATGCGTAGATACACCCACACACCAGATTAGAAGTTAGTAGTTCGTTTACTTTTCAAGATATTTCGCTCACAAGGTTCAGACATATATATGGTGGCGGCCATCTTGGATTTTTACGTGGCGACCCAATTTTCAATAGCGTTCTTCCTTATGCCTAGATACACACACACACCAGATTAGAAGTTGGTACTTCACTTATTTTTCAAGATATTCCGCTCAAGGTTCAGACATACATGGCGGTGGCCATCTTGGATTTTGACGTGGGTTGCACCCACACACCAAATTAGAATTCGGTCCTTTGCTTGCGCACGCATGTACGCATGTACGCCCGCACGCACACACGGACGGATGGACGCACGCACGCACGGACGGGAAAACCATAGTCCCCCTTTCGCTCCGCGGTGCGACGGGGGACAAAAATGTACACTCTGCATATGTATATTATGTATATATGTATGGGTAGGGGATCACTTTTGTAAAGCTTCGTGTTGATCGGATAAGGTTCATTTTCTATCCAAGATGGCTGCCAAACCACATGACCTGTGATGTCATCATTTTCAAACTATATGCAAAAATGGTGTTAGATGATATTTGTAAAATTTCACATCGATAGGGTAAGCGGTTTCAGAGATATAATTATTTAATATTTTCCTTCAATCCAATATGGCTGCCACACCAATGTGACTAATGATGTTTTCGTGATGATCGTTTAATTGCCATGCCTAGTCAATGGCACACGTAAAGTTACGAGTCAATTGATTTGGTGGATTGGGAGAAGATGCTTTTTTAAGGTTTTAGGTTAAATCCAATATGGCTGCCAAACCATGTGACCTATGATGTCATAAATTTAATATTTCAATACAAATGGGTCATAGATCATGCGCATGCAAATTCAGATTTTTAGGATAAGGAATTCGATGAAAACATTTTTGGCAAATATACCACTTCACCAATGATGTCAACATTATCATGCTTTTTTTCCCCATTGGGAGTACCGTACTTGACAATGGGCCAAGTTTAAAAATTTTCCATTCAGTGGTTTCCGATAAATAGTTTTTTAATTATTTGCGTTTAATCCCAGGTAGCTGCCACACCACGTGACCTATGACCACAATTATCATAAAAACATTCTGCATGGGTGTCACTCCTACCGTGAAAGTTTCGTCTCAATTGAACATGTGGTTGCTGAAAAAAAACGAGGTTTAGCCTGTATGGACGGACTGACGGACAACCCGAAAACATAATGCCTCAGGCCACCTTCAGGGGCGGAGGCATAAAAATTAATGCTAATTAAATTGATAATATGGGCACTCCCCTTTGCCCTCGCCCCATCGCAGACAGCTCAGCGCTCCCGTTTAGCCATTTAGTGAGGCAGAGACAGGTTGAAGCGCATAATATGGGGGTGATAAAGGGCTATGATAGGATTTTACGGTTATGGGTAATGCCCCACCCACCCTCAGGTCTCTCTGTCTTCCACCACCTCCTTTCTGGTCTTTCACCCTCTGCTCTTTCCGTGCTTTGTATTACCCTCACCACACTTAACCGCAAGCCCACTACTCGGAATGCAGGCCCCCTACTCTCCACTTCCAAATTCCAGTTTTTCCTTCAGTGAGTTTGCTTCTGTAGCCATCCTATCTACGACATGCATCCTCCCTTACCCATCATTCCTCTGCACACCCATTATTTGTCCAAGGCTCCCTTTCCCTCATTACCACCCATCTCTCTCTACTGTTATGTTTATTCTGTTATGCTCAGGTCTGCTCGGTGTTCTAGCACTCACACGAGCCTTAACTCTGCATACAACAACAAAAAAATACTTATGCCATTTATCAGACAATGACACGATTGATAAAATACAATTTTGAGCAGGCTCATGCATAATGACTCGGTTTCAAAAAGAAAAAACTTTCTGAAATAATACTTTTAGTACTCGGTCTACATTACGAGTGGTCAAAATACTTGAAGCATTTTGAGGATTTAAAAAAAGCATATCTACAGCATAAATCACATTCAACGGTACATTTTATATTTATTATATTTTTATTGAGAGCAGAAAGCAAAATTTAACATTTTGTACCATTTTTGCTCGATTTCCATCAATCTCTTTTTAACCTGGCCATAGTAATTAAATATAATATTGTTGCGGATCTCCACCTTCCCCTTACCAAGGGGGGAATAATCCCCCTTGTCTTTTATCTAGCCGACGCGATCCAGGGCTATGACGTTCCTTCCGGTCAGCGCTGAATAGGGTGGTAGGCCGAATTAGTCCTATTACCTAATTACCAGCGCCTCCCAGGAAGCATGGAAATAACCCCGCCCGAACCACGGTTTTAGTGGACAAGCCGAGCGATAGCGAGCCGCGATTCGGGCCGTTAACAGGAACTAACCCGATTTGAGCGGTTTCTAATCGTGCCACGTTTACCCAATGGAGAAATCACTAAAACGGTCGAATCAAGAGGAAAAGGAATAACAAGCAATTTATTTACACTTTGTACAATGAAGAAGAAGCAATGTACAGTGAAGAAGAAGAAGCAGATACACAGGGCAGCCTTATACAGTCTTAACTTATCCCTGGACACAGGCCCGTTCGCACTCAGACTCAGACTCACACGGGGATGTAGAAGGTTGGGGATAAAGGTGCAGGGATGATGTCCACAGCACGCTCCAGTCCCCGACTCGCACCACGAAGAAGATGGTAGACAGCAGGCAAGCTCTCCGCGTGTCGTTGATGCGGATCGGACAATTATATGGGGGGGATCGGTAAGCTGGGCTGGCGGTTATTGCGCATCTCACCCGCGTACGTAATAAACGAACCGGCTGGGCGGTTATACTGGAGGTCTCGGCCGCGTGCGTAATAGAAATACCGGCGCTTTATATGCGCTCCCAGCAAGCCCAAAGCCAAATCCTCAACGAGTCCTTGCAATCAAAGTCCCCCCAGCGAGTCCTTTCACCAATGCCAAACGTGACAGTCCTGGACAGTCCTCTGCAATGAGTGCCGCTGCGTCAGTCCTCTTGGCCAGTCCTCTTGGTGAAGCGCATATACTCTCAAGTCCTTTCCGCACAGTCCTCTGGAAGGGCTTTGCGTGCTCGGTTATATAGCGCTGCCCAGCGAACCCTCTCGAATCTCCCAGCCACGTGCTCACCACGCCCCTTAGGCCATTCCCACTGAGCCCTGGTTGGTTGTTGGGGTCTTATCGGCTCCGCCCTTGACGTCTGCTTGACGTGGCCACACCCCCGACCTCACGCTCAGCCCCTTTTCCAGGCCTTACCTCGTGGCATTTAGCTGGTTTCAGCATCCTAATACGAGGGGCAATAGGGCGCAGACTGGATGGTGCGCAATGGGGAATGGGGCGCAGACTAGATGGTGCGCATTGAGGTCGATTGGAGGGTGGGCTGCAAAATGAACGGGACCTACTCTTATTTATTTATTTTACACAATGCAGGTATCACTATTGGAAATGTCCTTGTCTCACATATACTATGAAATAACTAACGTTCTAAGGTGGCCTACGTGTTGCATGTGGACTAACTATGGGGGCAAAACCTTTAACCTTTATTAATCAATCTGTACATTTTCAGAACCGCAACAATATCCAAGCAGATGAGCTCCAGTGAGCAAAACATGCTGCACTTGGACTTGGAAAAAATATAAAAAATATTATCATCT
This sequence comes from Myxine glutinosa, assembly GCF_964187855.1. Taxonomy (NCBI): domain Eukaryota; kingdom Metazoa; phylum Chordata; class Myxini; order Myxiniformes; family Myxinidae; genus Myxine; species Myxine glutinosa. The sequence goes on along the minus strand of NC_136263.1, from coordinate 176,587,039 downwards.
GGATCCGGATCCAGATCTTCAACAAAATTGAAACAGTTTGGCATTGTCAAACACCCAACCTGTCCAAGTTTTGTCCAAATCCATCGATAACCTTTTCAGATATCATGCTTTGTATCGTTTTGGCCCCATCATTCACTCAATGGTGAAGAATAACTTTAAAAAGATGGGATCTGGGATATTCCCCAAAATTTAATCAATTATACCTCGTCACACACCCTACCTGTCCACCAAATTTTGGCCGAATCCGTCCATAACTTTTTGCGATGTCCTGCCCACAGACAAACAAACAAACAGACAACGGTGAAAACATAACCTCTGTCCACCTTCGCTGATTGAGGTAAACAGGAGTGAGAATGTTGAGGAGGAAGAGGTAGAGGGATATGCCCTTTCCTCTAGGGGCATGCTGATTGTGGGGCATGCTGATTTGTATTGGAGACAAATCCGTCCAGTGACTTGAAAACTAAAGACCCCTCCGCCCCTCTCACACCCCTCTCACCATCCCCCTGAGAAAACTATTTCCTCTACAGACTACTAGCCCACACTATTTCAACCCCTCCGGCTGTAGGCCCCGACTTTCCAAACTCCTCCGACTGCAGGCCCCTATTCTCTCAGCTCCTCTGACCGCAGGCCCTTACTCTCTCAACTCCTCCGACTTTCCTTACAACAGCAAATGCCAACACTAATCACCCATGCCACTCACTACATGCAGAACCATCCATAGGCCCCGAGCCACATAAAAACTACACCAGAAACACTACAGTGACATCAATCATAGCATCCCCCCACCAAACAAGGGAAACTACAAAAAAAAAAAATCAAAAAACCCTCATCAACATAAACGCAATAAACAACCTGGGCCCAAACAGTATCTTGGGCACAACACCCCCATCCATCAATGACACAGAGAAACTACTCCCCAGGTCTGATCATGTTCTCCCCAACTACTCCCCAGGCCTTTCACTATGGACACCCACAACTTTTACACTACAAACATAGACTCTACAACACCACTGACGACACCTGCAAACACTGCCAGGCCACTCCACACACAATAAAACATCATGGAAGACTGCATGGCCCTGGCTTCACGTAGGCAAGAGCACAACATCTTGGATGTGAGGGATCTCTGGGTCGTTCCTGCGAGATCGATCGGCTATCTCCGTGCCGCTGGTCTGTTCAACCACAACTGACTGGGGCAACACAACGATAACAACTCCTCCGACTGCAGGCCCAAACTCTATCAAATGCTCCTACATTCCTCAGGGGAGGGCTTTTTAAAAGCTTTGCACATTGCATCATCGGTGCTCCCCTATATGCCATGCAGCTAGCCAGATAACCCTTCGGGCTCGGGTGGCACAACTGATGGTACGCGTGGTGGCACTCCCTGCCATTCCAGTCGCATCGTGCATTGGTGTGGGGAATTGGGAGAGGGAGAGGAGTATATGGGGCACACAAGGGTGGTCGGAGGGGGGGTAACCGAGGGTACATTACACCCCGCCATGAGGTAGGGAATAGAATAAATGAAAGTGGAATTGAAGAAGACGAGGAGGAAAAAAAAGAAGACAAAAACAGGGCCTAATAGGGAGACAGGGGTCTTTCTGCACAAACGATCCTGGCAGCATTAATTTGAGGCATTATAGCACATTTTAGTTGAACAGATTACAAGTTAACCATTTTAACCCCTTTTTAACCACTATGCCGTTCTTGTAACAAAATTTTATCAAGATCGGCACACCAAGTATTATGGAACAGTGGATGACAAGTGCTTGCAGGGAAACTTTTTGAATTCAAGAGAAGGCAGTAATTATTACGCTGACAAATGTGCATTGCATGACTCGAGCAGGAGAACTTACGCGCTTTCACGTCAGAAGTCACACACCTGGGAGACACAAGGTGAGTTTGTCAATCGTCGTGGCAATGTTTCTCTGCTGTACCAAACACCTGTTTAACTCTTCCATTCGTGACACCATCTGAAAAAAAAAAAAAAAAAAAAAAAAACCTGAAAATCTAAATCATTTGAACAAATAACAAAAAAGAGAAGTTACAAAACTATGAATATATGCAACCTGCTTGAAACATCCGTTTTCAACCAAATTGCATATTCATTCATATTGTATTTAACTTCTTCTTCTTCTTCATTCATTTGCAGCAAGGCTGCGGGTAACATCAATGGCTGATTGTGCGTCTATACCGCTAATGCAATGCCCCTGCAGGTTAGGGAAGGAAGTTGTAATTTGTTCATGGTGCTGGTGATAGCTCGTCTACTCTTCGTGAAGAACACCGTGGGGTATTTAACGTTCATAAACTAATGGTGGCAGACAGGACTCCTGTCCAAGTCCATCCGAGGGATGCCACACACAATGATGAATCACCCTGCCTGTGAAACACCAGGATAACAGTTAGGAGCTGGGTCGGAATTCAAATCCAGGCCATCCTGTCTGCCAGTTATTATAAAAAAACACAACCCAAACGTCCATAACCAATAGACACGCGCACACACCAGCAATTAAAAAATAATAAATAAATAAATTAATGAATTCAAGTTTCGCAGAAGATCTGAACAGAAGAAACCACCGTTTAGAGGCCATTTTTCCCCGCAAAGCGGGGGTTGGCCTTTTCGGGGACCGTGGTAGTTGTTGTTTTTTCGGTCCCCTTTTTGAAGCAATGTTTTACGGCCGGATGCCCTTCCTGACGCCAACCCTTTTTGCCGCCTTCAACGACAAACAGGGAATTACCAGTGAAGTGGTACTCAATTAGTCGACCTCGGAAGGATGACAGGCTGAGTCAACCCCCCTGGCATTAATTCGGCGATCGACCGAGATTCGAACCCAGGATCCTAGGATCCTAAGCCGGCACCCTAGCCGCTAGCCCAACACCAGGGATAGATCTGAACAGAAGGTAGAGTCAAAACTCTGACAGAAAGACGGAATGTCAGAGGGGAGCAAAAAATAAGCACATGTGATTAAGTGAAGGGTTGTACTCGGCAGAAAAATAGTGTGCAACTGCAAGGGGTCAGAAAATGGTTAAAGTTCAGGAGTTAGTATGAAAGATCTAATTTGATGTGGTGGTGGCAAACGGTCTTAAAGGACTGGAGAGAAAAGCATGTCAAAAGTTCAATGGATGACAGAAGGGGGGAGTGGGAGTGTAATAGAATGGAGACAAGCATGACATTTAAACATGGGAGAGGTAAGAGCTGGATTTCTGAAAGCACAGATGCAACATGGAAGGGCAGGGCATTCGCAGAGAGAGGAAAGAGCAAGAAGAGCAAGTTCAGAAGAGGGGTGGTGAAGATGTGCCCCAGGCTGCCATAAGCAAAGAGAATAGTCTCAGCCTCCGATCAAAAAAATGACTTACTCAGAAGGCCCTTAGAGGGGCAAGAGGTGAGGTTCCTCTCCCTGTCAAGGCTGGAGTGCCCAAAGGTTTTGGCCCAGTCCTGTTCCTAATCTTCATAAATGACATTTCTGACTCCCTGGAAAATCTTCTTGATCTCTTTACTGATAAATCCTCCTTCTGCCAAAGCAATCCCTCATCCTTCTGATAGTCAGGACCCTCCCATCTACTTCCTTAACAATCCTCTTGAAGAAGTTAAATCACTCAGACTTTTGGGCCTCAACATCAGCCATGATCAATCTTGAGAAAACCACATTTAGAAGTTGACCTCCAAAGCCAGCCACCGACTGGGCACCGTCCGTCATGTAAAGTCTTTCCTTGACAAGTAAGCCTGGTGGTGGCCTAGCGGTTAAGGTGGCTGGCTTGAGATCTCAGGGTTCTGAGTTCGAGCCTCTGTCATATCGTTGAATTAACACCAAGTGGGTCGACTCGGCATGTCATCCTTCTGAGGTCAGAAAAATGAGTACCACATGACTTGTTATAGAGAGGCTTTGCATCAGCGGCACAGCCACATCCCCAGAAAATGATGGAACCAGCAGCCACAGGCTGCACACGAAGCACTACTTTCCTGGACACACCTGAGCTATTATCGACCTATAAAACCTTCTTCCACAGCTTGCAGTACTGATCTCCCCTTTAGGCTGGTGCCCCTGCCTCACACCTTGCTCAGCCTGACACCGTAGAAAGTAAGGCAAGGCCTTCAAAATCATTGGTATCTCCCACGAGAAAATCTGAGCCCCTGGGCCTATTACTTCCACATCATAGATAGGTTGAAGATTTCTCTGTCTTCTACAGCCCCCTTTCCGATCGTGTATCCTATGCCCTTTCCGTTCTCAGTTCCTACCAGGTTTCTGCAGGGCACACGGTCAACCATCAACCCCCTTCTGGTTAAACTTCCCAAATCCAGGATCACTATTCAACTCCATGCATTTGTTCCCCTTTCGTGTGGAACCAACTTCTTCAATCTGTTCAATTTCTTCCTTCACTATCGGGCCTCAATACAGCTAATGTTCACTACCATCTAAGGTCATAAGGTTCATCACGACCTCCCCCATCCTTACCCATGATCATTATTTTCTACCTTCATTAACCATCCCGTGCACGTCTTTCCAAATTTGCGGTCCTGCTCCCTCCCCCAACTCCTTCTCCCCCCTATTCATTTGCATTTTTCTTTGGTTTCATTTCTGCTTCTTCTCAAGTCTTCCTTTCCACTTCTGATTGAGTTTGTGGCTGTATCCAGCTTGTTCACCTCCAGTATCCTCCCCATGTCCTTTCTTCTTTAAAGCCTCTCTCTATTTTGTCCCTCCACCCCGCTGTTGACATATTCTCCCCACCCACTGGTACTGTACTTAACTTTACTTGAGAGTATTTAGAACCATCAAAGGTTTATCTGATCACTCTCACTTGTGGCATCAACCTCCTCGGCCTTAACGAGGGTAGAAAAGATCATGGTTGTGGAATGGTGACAATCTGAGATGGTGGTGAACAGCTGTCTTGAAAACCTGGAGGGCATAATGACATTGAAGAGAAAGTGCAAGTTGGTTTTAGAGGTGGGAGAATTCTCCCCCCCCCCCCACCCCCCCTTCAGATTTTCAATGATAAGTTATATGCTGTGACATTGGATGCAGTCCAGTGGCAGATACAGAGTGGTGCACACCATTCAACTTTCTCTTCATGTGCGAGTCAATTATGCATTTGTTTACAGGATACACATGTGGTGAGAGGTGTGGAGCTCATCTCTAAATCGCATATAAAATGTGTTTCCCAATCAGCACTTCAGAACACACGGGAATCAAGTGTTACATTACGTAAGGTAATCAAGCGTTACATTATGTAATTAAGCATTACGTTACGTAATCAAGCGTTACATTACGTAATCAAGCTTTACGTTACGTAATTAAGCGTTACTTTATGCAAATTATTATAACACCTAATTTATGTTTGTGAGTGTTTCGTTAAAGTTCATATAAAGGGGCGCCAGTTTGATTCATACAGCTACACGAAGATGTAAATATATTTTATTTGCCATATGTAGGGCGCCCCTTTATATTAACTTTTCTAGAGTATTACTTGGTTCCTCGTAAGAACACAAGGGTAGTCCAGCATGCACACGACATTCTTTGAATGTCCCTTATTTTCTATTATTTGGCATTTTCAACAAGCTATGGAATGTCCCTTCTTTTCCATACTTTGCCAAATGGCACATACCGTTATACAAAGGGGCCTTTTCTATGCCCCTGGCATTTTTCCCAAGAATGTCTCTTCTTCTCTATACTTTTCCACATGGCACATACCATATAAAGGGACCTTTTCTATGCCCCTGGCATTTTTAGCAAGAACATTGAAAAAGCTCTACTTTCCAAACAACACTCATATCATCTTACATGCTGTGCACTCACAGACACCCATGGACAGATTGTTTTTCATATAACTTGTGGATATATATCAAGCTTTAAACAAACAAAAAATTTTTTGCAAGCACAAAGATTCTCCTACTTTACCTCCTTTCCAGAGTCCTGTAATTGTTTATTTGTAGAAACGACTTGTACCTGCAAAAAACAAATTGTCCAATCACCTGATACTATTAAATACACGACACAGACATGCATAAATATTAGCAAAAGTACTCATTAAATTTATGTCATTATACAACAGGGTCTTCAATCTATTGAAAGAGAACAATACGCAACATTTCATATATGCAGTGCTTTTTCAGCCAGGCGACAAAAATACTTCCACAAAAATTTAAATAAATTAACTGACAATATATTGTTGCGGAGATGAGGACTGTATATTTTTTGATTGTGTGCTGTACTATTATTATTATTATTGTTTATTCTGCGCCCCCTACCTCCGGAGCTGTGTAAAGGTGAAAGGGCATCCCATAATTAGTCCACAAGCATACACATCAGCCAAATAATAGAATACCCCTGTTGATAGTTATCTCTTATTCTGTGTTTTAGGGTAAGGCTGTGTCTCCCATTAATTGAAGTACTCCATTGCACCAGTGAAAGAGAATAGATCCCCTTTCCTTCCCATCCCCAAAATCTCCCTTTCCTTCCCATCCCCAAAATCTCCATTTCCTTTTACATCCCCTTCCGTCATTGCCGGGCCTCGATTGCCGAATTACCTCCCCTCCAAAAACCACCATTGACCATGTGCTCGAGTCGGGAAGAAAGGCGTGTCTCCACCTCGTCATAGAGGGGAAGAGGGGCGTGCCCGCCCGTCGTCATCAAGGGCGGAGCCCGAGGGTCGCGCGACCAACCAGGGCCGAGGTGAGCACCCCGATGGGCGTGTCCAAAAGGCCGGCGGCTTAATCGCTGGAGGCATTATAAAGGCGCACGCAGGAAGCAAGTGAGTCGGTTGCCAGAGAGAGTTGGTCACCAAGAGAGAGAGTCGTGAAGAGTCAGTCAGTGGAGTCGGTGGTCAGTTGGTTGCGGTGAGGAGTCGGTGGTGGCGGTCAGTGGTTGCGTTGGTTGCGGTGAGGAGTCGGTGGTGAGGAGTGAGTGAACCAAGAAAGAGTTGAGGGTTTGGACCAGACGCGTCAGACAAGTCCTGGGAAAGCAGCGGAGGCCACAGCAGCCAAAACAGCAGCGTGGGGCCTGAACGGCGGCTGCTAAACGCGCCGGTTGTGCTGCGGGACCCCCTTGGACCTCCCTCTCCCTCCAGCCATCCACCTCCTGCCTTTCCATCCTTCTTGTGTACGTGAGTTTGTTTTGTTTGTTCTGTCCCTGGGTATTTAATTAAGTCTGTAGGTAAGCTAGTATTTTCCTTGTGTCACCTGCGTCTTATGTGCTTGTAAATAAACGTGACTGCTTTCTTTTTGCTTGTGTGTAAATAGTCAATAAATTCAGTAGTATTTCCAAGCCTTTCTTTGCCTTAGTTTTCCTCTTTGCATTCGTCGTTTTTGTCTTTTCCCTCATTGAGCAGCTGCGGTGCGATCCGGCCAACGTTTGGGTGGAATCGGGTGAGTCGGGGATCCTGTAACGGTCGCGGTAATACCAACCGCTCGGTCAATATAACATCTGTCCGCGATCAGTAACAATTGGTGTCTGGGAGTGAGATTCGGGGCCCGAACCAAATTTTTTAAAAAACATCTAGAAAAAATTTGGTCAAAATTTGGAGCGGACGAAATTTGTTTTGTTTTAAAGCAAAACCCGAATTTTGAAATCGCGCCATGGCTGGTCAAGGCGACGGGATGCCGGTGGGAGAGATAGACGGGGTAGAATCGACCCAGGACCTAGGGGAAATGTATGTGGATGAAAGGGAGGAGGAGAGCAATGAGGAGGCGGTTGAGGGGGTATCAGGCGCACAAAATGGCGTCCTCGCGCACGTGGGCGTAGCGGCACCAAATTTTGCCGCGCCCGCGACCGCGGCAGCGCCGCCGTTGGATTCGGACCTTTTGTTGCTACAAATCGGGGCCCTTATGGACAAAATGAGGGACGAAGCAAGGGCTGATAGTGCGAAAATGGAAAGCAGAATGATGGGGGTAATGAGGGACGAAGCGAGGGGTACCGGTGAGGAGTTAGACAAGAAATTTGGGAAGTTCGACAATAATTTTGAGGGGTTAGACAACGGGATAAAAGAGGTGAAACATGGGTTAACGGGGGTGGAAAATAGAATGGCTGCCCAGGAGAATCAGATAGAGGGGATGAAAAATGGGTTAATGGGGCTAGAAAATAGGATGGAGGACAAATTGCCAGAGATAGGGGAGCAATCCGCCAGAGAAATTAAACAAATGGGAGAGCAGATAGAGGAGGTAAAAAATCGGAGTAGAAACCAAACTGGATGCTCAGAGGGATGAATTGGGACAGATGAGGGCGGCATCTACAAAAGAAAGGGAGGAGATGAAGGAGGAGATACGACGAGGTGTGGGTGAGGAGGTTTCGGGGCTACGCGAGGAGGTAAAGCGAGGTGAGAAGCGTATGGAGAAAGAGGTGAGAAATGGGGCGGCAAAGTTACAAGGGGGAATAGAAGATCTGACGGAGGAGGTGGAACAGCTGACGGAGGGACAAAAAGAACTAGTGGAGCAGGTTCAAAAGAACACTGCGGTACTCGGAGGGTTAAAGGCGACACAAAAAGAAATTAAAAATGACTTAATAGCGACACAGAGGGAATGTCAGATGGTACGTGAGGGACTGACAAGGAGGTTGGATGAGGTGACAGAAGTAATGGAGACAAAGGACCGAGAGGTGAGGATGCACATAGAGACGGTCACGGTAGCCTTAGAGGACGAACTTGAGGAGACGCACCGAGAAATAAAAGAGGTTAAACAAAAATTAGAGGAAGTGGAAGAAGAGGTGAGTGAAATTAATAAGGGACGGACAGAAACTAAAAGAGAAATAAAGGAGGAGATAGCGGATTTATGTACAAGGTCGGTGCTCAACTCATAATGTGATGCTCACTAACCAAATAAAGAGTTTGCAGGTGGCAAAGGAGGTGCGGAGACGAGGTACGGAGGTGAGTGGCAATGTATATGATGTGAGGAAAGCTTCAGTCAGCTTGGGGATTGGTTTGGATCCGGGTGTTCGTGAGAGGCCGTTGGTGAAGTGTGCGACAGGTCTGGTGTGCGAGAATGTCCGACCATGGGGTGTGTGAGGAAAAAGTGCACGCCGAGGAGTGAGTGTGCCGTCAAGAGTGAGTTGGTCGAAGCGCGTGTGCGAGGGGGTACATGGAAGCGCGGTGTGGTAAGTGTTACGGAGGAAGTAACGAAAGAGTGTGCGCAAGAGGAGGCGCGAGAAAGGTGTGTAACGGACAGGTGCATGAGGAAAGAGTGCGCTGTCGGGAGTAAGGGTGAGTGCGTTGTCAAGAGTGGTGGTGAGAGTAGTGAGAGTGACAAGGAGCGTGAGTTGGTTGTGACAGGTGAGCGAGGATGTACACCTGGAATGGAAGGATGCACACCTGGAATGGTAGAGCGTGAGTGGGAATGCACGCTGGAATTGGTAGTGAGGCACGTGGTTGGGTGTGCGAGTGAGAGCACACCTGTGATTGTCACAGAGGAGGTGACCGAGGAAGGGGCGCGAGGAGGTGTGTTGGTGAGGTGTGCGAGCGACGAATGTGTGCCAAGGTGTTCGGTGGTCAGGTGTGTGACCAAGTCTGGGGGCGGAATGAGTGTACCGAGGTGTGTAAGGAAAGGTACGAGGAGCATGGGAACAGCTGGAGGTATGAGCAAGAAAGGGGTAGCGTATGCATGTAAGCGTGCAGGTGAAGCATCGACGGTAACCGGGTTAGAGATTAGAACGACTTATAGCCGAATCGGGCCCTCGGTGCGCGTCGGGCAGCTTCGCGTGCCGCGAGGACCAGCGGGGATCCGAACCACGGCGGTTTCGAAAGAACCGCCGTATGCGATCCACGCTGTGCCTCGCTTGGAACGGCCGCGTCCGGGCTCCACTAGGCGGAGCGGGCAGCCCGATAGGAAGGGTCGTCATGGCGACCACTTTCTATTGAGACGTGCCGGCAGGTCGAGATCGGGACATTGGATGGCTCCACGCCGAGGTGGTGCGTGGGATCTCGGCCCGGGTAAGCCCCCGTCCCTGCCCCGAATGCGGGACGTATCCAGCCGCTGGCACAAAACGACCCGCGTTCATTGCTCGGCTGTACGAAGCCGGGCTGTAGACGTGAATTGGCGCACCGAGAGGATGTAATAAGTAGACGGGTGATGAGGATAGTGGTTTGGACTCAAAATTAGAAAAGGCGAAATTTGATGATTGGTACGGTGATTGGCAGATGATTGGCAAAATTTTTGATTGGCTGAAATTTGGTGTGCCAAATTGATAGTAGGACCTCCCCGATGTGGTGGGATGGCAAATCCACCATCCCTCACAGATAGTGGGGCAAATGCGCTATAGCTTATGGGGTGTATGGCAGTGAAAACTAGCCCGGGTGGGTTAGGTTATATTGATAGGGATCTAGCGAAGATGACATTAGGTAACGTTAAGGTTAGTTAGTGACTGATACCTGTAGTGGGGACGCAGGTAGAGTAGAGTGGATGATAATGACGTGGGAGCGCAATAGTTTAAAGGGGCGACTGGGAAGCGCAAGTTTCAGAGGGGAGTAGTTAGCTGAGATGATGCCGTGTGTGTGAGGATTGAACAGGTGTGATTGCACAGGTGTGCAACTGAACAGGTGTATGGAGCAGTGTATGAGGGAGTAGTGGTGATTGCGTGTTGTATTGACCAAATGGTCCAGGAAGAGGAGGAGGGTGCAGGTGGCACCAGGTATGATTGCACAGGTGTGCAACGACAGGTGAATGTAGGACAGGTGTATGGAATAAATGGTATGGAGTATTGGAATGGATGGTCGTGGAGTGAGTATGGTGGAAATTGTGGAGTGGAGTGGATGGTGCGAAGGTGTGAATGGGGGAAGAGTGGACCCCCATCACGGATACCCGGGGCGGGTAGTGTAAGTGTTAGGTAGAGGGTACAGGTAAATTGTGGTTGGATATTGGCATCTGTGGTGCGGGTGAAAGAATGGTCTTTGGATGGGTGCATTAGTGTTGTGGAATGGCTGGGCGTGTAGCCTGTTCGTGTGTGTAGTTGGTTGGGCGCTCCACCACTGTGAGGATGTCGGCCAGGTGAGGCCGCAGGTGGGCTCTGGGAGCCGGTAGTAGTTGTTGTGGATGGGGCCCGAGGATCCGGAGGACGGACCCGGGTAGCCCAGTGCCAGAGGGCACCAGTGGGGTGACAGAGCCAGGAGAGGGCCTTCCCCAGTTAGTTAGGTTAGGGTGAGGAGCTAGGTAAGCTTGGGTGGCAACTGCAGTGGTGGAGGTGTGCAGGTGGGTAGACCTGCTGGGAGAGCTACACGTCGCAGCCCAGAAATTGTGCGAAGGCACCGGGAGATGAATCGGGGGAGTGAGACCCCAAATTGAGAAGCACCACAGTTTGGTCAATGGGAATTGGTTTTTAGAACCCATAGTGTAAGTGGCCAATGGATTGGCAGGGAGAGACCCCGGGTAGTGTAAAGTGTGTTAAAGTCATTTAGAAAGTAGTTAGGATGAAGTCTCCTCACACCATCTGCATCCACTCACCTGAGGTGACAGGTACTCCACACCATGCCATGTTTTGATTATTTTTTATGATGCAACTGTTTGGATTGTGAGACGCATCATGACGTGGGTGTGACATTGTGCTTTGATGTTCCATCTCTGCCTCCTTATGAGGATTGATGATGGGGCCCGATGAATTTGGTGATGGCAAATTTTGAAGTAGAGGGATTGTGGCGACGAATTTGGTATAGGAGAAATATGGGGAAGACGTGACAGTAGTGACGAATTTGTAAATGGGTAGATTTTGTAAATATGGGGTAAGGGCAAGGGTAGTGTAGGTGACAGGGGGGTGACGTACGGTAGGGACGAGCTTTCTCACTTCGCCCTCCGTACGCATTTCGCCTTGCATTGCCTTATTGATGTGTACCCTTGTGACCTTACCCCTCGCTCAATTGTCTTTCCCCTTTTGTCTCCCACATGACCTGTGCGCCACTGGGTGCCGAGGGGAGCGTGCGTGGGTCGGCCATTGTGCGCCCGAAATTCCCAGAACCAGCTGTCTGCATCGATGCACCACATTATGGACCACATGTCTGTGGCCGAGCACCACTTATGGACCCCATGGGTTGGGGCATGGCCCCTCTGCTGGAACCGGCCATGAGGGCCCGAAATCTTGCTGGCGGACCTTGGCCACAGGGCACCGATGCCCCACAGGTGAACCACACTAGTCGGCCCTGTGGGCTATAAATAAAATCAAATAAAAAGGACACATTGGGTGCATTTTTCAGTTCAAATAGGCCGCCAGTAAGAAAATGAAGGAAAAGACAACAACTGGAAGAAATAATAATAACCAGCAGAGGGAGCCGAAGAGCAAGAGACCACCTGCAGGGTTAGGGGTTGTTGAATTTATTTTATTGTTGAACATTGATGAACAATGGTGACTGCACCGATTGGTGCTTGGGTGTGTATTGGTGCGGTTTTGGGTGCTTTCATGGTGCATTGATGCAGAGCAGACTGTCTCCCCCCCCAGAAAGAACAATTACAGGTCCTGGGTTAGTCTTGTAAATAAAAATAGCGTCATTGTAAATAATGCTTCCCACCGTCAGTGTATAGTTTGAAGACCATTCCGCAATTCGGTTAACTGTGGGCGTAAGTCTGTTAGGCAGGGTGCAATGGAGCAGCGGAACACATTTATTTATGTTTTAAAACTGTCGCACTCAGGGTCAGGTTAAAAGTAGAGGGAACTACACCTACGTGTCACACTAAAAATAAAAGTTGTAGGCCCGGTACGTGCCTAAGAGGAGGAGGGTGCAGTGTTGCGGAGATGAGGACTGTATATTTTTTGATTGTGTGCTGTACTATTATTATTATTGTTTATTCTGCGCCCCCTACCTCCGGAGCTGTGTAAAGGTGAAAGGGCATCCCATAATTAGTCCACAAGCATACACATCAGCCAAATAATAGAATACCCCTGTTGATAGTTATCTCTTATTCTGTGTTTTAGGGTAAGGCTGTGTCTCCCATTAATTGAAGTACTCCATTGCACCAGTGAAAGAGAATAGATCCCCTTTCCTTCCCATCCCCAAAATCTCCCTTTCCTTCCCATCCCCAAAATCTCCATTTCCTTTTACATCCCCTTCCGTCATTGCCGGGCCTCGATTGCCGAATTACCTCCCCTCCAAAAACCACCATTGACCATGTGCTCGAGTCGGGAAGAAAGGCGTGTCTCCACCTCGTCATAGAGGGGAAGAGGGGCGTGGCCACCCGTCGTCATCAAGGGCGGAGCCCGAGGGTCGCGCGACCAACCAGGGCCGAGGTGAGCACCCCGATGGGCGTGTCCAAAAGGCCGGCGGCTTAATCGCTGGAGGCGTTATAAAGGCGCGCACGCAGGAAGCAAGTGAGTCGGTTGCCAGAGAGAGTTGGTCACCAAGAGAGAGAGTCGTGAAGAGTCAGTCAGTGGAGTCGGTGGTCAGTTGGTTGCGGTGAGGAGTCGGTGGTGGCGGTCAGTGGTTGCGTTGGTTGCGGTGAGGAGTCGGTGGTGAGGAGTGAGTGAACCAAGAAAGAGTTGAGGGTTTGGACCAGACGCGTCAGACAAGTCCTGGGAAAGCAGCGGAGGCCACAGCAGCCAAAACAGCAGCGTGGGGCCTGAACGGCGGCTGCTAAACGCGCCGGTTGTGCTGCGGGACCCCCTTGGACCTCCCTCTCCCTCCAGCCATCCACCTCCTGCCTTTCCATCCTTCTTGTGTACGTGAGTTTGTTTTGTTTGTTCTGTCCCTGGGTATTTAATTAAGTCTGTAGGTAAGCTAGTATTTTCCTTGTGTCACCTGCGTCTTAAGTGCTTGTAAATAAACGTGACTGCTTTCTTTTTGCTTGTGTGTAAATAGTCAATAAATTCAGTAGTATTTCCAAGCCTTTCTTTGCCTTCGTTTTCCTCTTTGCATTCGTCGTTTTTGTCTTTTCCCTCATTGAGCAGCTGCGGTGCGATCCGGCCAACGTTTGGGTGGAATCGGGTGAGTCGGGGATCCTGTAACGGTCGTGGTAATACCAACCGCTCGGTCAATATAACATCTGTCCGCGATCAGTAACAATATATTAGCAATACGGGACTTGAAAATAATGTACGATTGATAAACGAGGCCTTTTTTGCAAGTGTTGTGGTTGTGTGTGTGTTTTCAATGACTCGGAAATTCTAGTCGGGCACTTTTAACCTGTCGTTGCTAGCGCAAAATCTGTGATTTAACTAATCTTTGAAAGAAAATTTTCACCATTGGGATGAAAGTGACAATTTCAAAATAGTTAACCATAATTGTTCTGTTTCTAAATGAAAATCAGAACCATGGGAATCATACTACTGTCGGAGCCCTACATTCGTGGGGAATACACTCCTGAATAATGCCGCACATGTCGAATCCGCGAATTTCGGGACAATGTTTCAATGGGGAAAAAAGGGCGATTGGTTCCCGGCGATTCATAATTCATAAGGGAAAATGTTTAAATTATATGAACACAAATGCACATCATTACACTTACATTAAAAGTGTTTACAAATAAAAAATACTGTGAACCTTTCCAAAGGGTTAGCTCAATCTTTTTCCACGAGTGACATGTTACTTTATCGAAAACGAACTGTTTGTTTTGCTTCAATCATGCATGATTCCCAAAGTGCATCTTGATCCCAGAAATAGTTGCCGTTGCAATAGCTCTGAGTTTAAGCTTTAAGGATGAAATGGTATTCTGTATTATCTTATGAAGATAGATGTTGAGTATAAATTACATAATTTGAAACGTACTGACATCACATCACAGTCCTTGTGCTACTATTTTATTTTAGATCCAAAATAAAAGTTTATTTTTACTTACAGTACCATGAACCAGTCTCAGCGCAAGATTTAGACCTTGTCTTTATATATATATATATATATATATATATATATATATATATATATATATATATATATATATATATATAAAGACATATAAATGAACCATATATATATACAGTTGGCACGCTTGCACTTTTTTCAAATAACTCACAATTGTCTCTAAAATAAGTTTAAATTGACAAAATTATTTGACCTCCACAATTCTTTATTTCACTGTTAATGTTACAGAACCTTTGATTTTGATTCAGAACTTAATATATCCTTTTAAATCAGAAAATAAAAAGAAATAGAATTTTCAAAATTATTGACACCCTAGACTTAATATTTGGTAGCACAGTCTTTGAACAAAATAACTGCATCAAGTGCTTCCTATAGCCATGAATGAGCTTCCTACACCTATCTACTGGCAGTTTGGCCCACTCCTCTTGTGCAAACTGCTCCAGTTCTCCCAGATTTGAAGGGTTCCTTCTCCCAACTGCTGTTTTCAGATCTCCCCACAGGTGTTCAATGGGATTTAGATCTGGACTCATTGCTGGCCACTTGAAAACAGTCCAGCGTTTTGTCTTCAACCATTCCTGGGTGCTTTTTGAAGTGTGTTTGAGGTCATTGTCCTGTGCAAGACCCACTGACATCCGACGGAGACCCAGCTTTCTGATACTGGATTGAAGTGACACCCAGTGCATTCACACATTCAAGGCACCCAGTGCCAGAGGCAGCACAGCAACACCAAAACATCAGTGAACCTCCTCCATGTTTGACTGTAGGGAAGGTGTTCTTTTCTTTGAAGGCTTCATTTTGTTTTCTATAAACCTAGAGATGATGTGCTTTACAAAAAAGCTCCAATTTGGTCTTATATGTCCATAGGATATTCTCCTGGAAGGATTTTGACTTGTTCAGGTGTGTTTTGGAAAACTCAAGTCCGGCTTTCTTATGTCTCTCTCTCAGCAGTGTGGTCATCCTGGGTCCCCTACCAAAGAACCCCCATTCATTGAGTTGGTGACGGATGATGCAAGTTGAAACTGTCGTACCTTGAGTCTGAAGGTCAGCTTGAATCTGTTTGGCAGTTGATCGAGGTGCTTTCTCGGCCATTCGAACAATCCTTCGGTGAAATATTCGATCAAGTTTTCTCTTGCAGCCACGTCCAGGGCGGTTGGCTACAGTGCCATGGACCTTAAACTTCCTGATAACATTGCGTATGGTGGACACAGGAACATCAAGGTCTATGGAGATGAACTTGTAGCCTTGAGATTGTCCATGTTTGGCTACAATATTGTCTGACCTCCTCAGATAATTATTTTGTTTTCTCTCTTTTCTCCATGCTCATTGCGGTACACACAGTGACACAAAACAGCAGAATGAGTCCTTTTCTCCATTCAAACTGGTTGAATGAGTGATTTTTATATTGCAGGCACCTGCAACTCACCACAGCTGAGTTGAATTCCAAAGTAAAGGAGAATCACCTGCTTGAAATATTAATTATTTCTAACAATTTCTGAAAGGTGCCAATGATATTGTCCAGGCCATTTTCGGATTTCTGTGTGGAATAAGCCAAGATTTAGTAATCTTTTCAGATTTTTTTGTTTTGTTCCACTGCAGACCAAAGAAATACATATGTGGATTTCAAAATATTTTTTAATTTCAACAATTTTCTGGAAGAAATGGTGCATTATATGAAAAAAGTGCAAGAGTGCCAATATATTTGGCCACGACTGTATGAATGAACAAAAGAAAAATAAAGAAAAATCTTGTTCATTAAATGTTTCACCTTGACTTTCTCAGCCTCTCCACGCACTTTGAGGAGTTCAGTGATAGAGTCAACAAAGCCCTGGTAGTGGAAGTTGCACATCTTCTCGATCTCACGGTCATGGCCCTTGATTCGCGTTTCCAGTTTGTCAAGAAAATGCTGATGTTCTGATCCATCATACACCGAGCTGCACACATACATGTGAATACAAAGAAGAACACATGATTCCAGTGACCTGAAAAAGTATTCACCCCCCTCCATAGTTTTCATATTTTGATGCCACCTGAGCTTATTTCATGATACTTTCAAATCAAACTTAATACATAGTAGTTTGTAAAGACTCTCCAAAGTGATGAAGCTAAAAATGCAGCTAAAATGTGAATAAGTCAGATTAACAGAGAAAACCAGATGATTATCAGTTCCATAAGTATTCAAACCCTTTGCCTAATTAACCCTAAATCACTTCAGGAGCAAATTATTTGTTTAAAAGATTACAATACAAGTGTAATAGGTTTCATATGTATGTAATCAGTGGTTTAACTTTAAAATTCAGCTACCCAGCTTATTTAAGAAGTTTTAAGGTGCAACTCACTTGACTTGGCCAACCAACAAGACAAACATGAAGACCAAGGAACTTTCCAAAGAAGTCAGACATAAAGTGGTGGAGAAGCACCGTTCAGGAGAGGGTTATAAGAAGACTTCAGATGCTCATTATCCCTTCGCTTATGGTGAAATCCATCATTAAGAAGTGGAAGCCATATCATACCACGTAGACGCTAACCAGATCAGGTCACCCATACAAACTCAGCAGCCAGGCAAGCAGGAAACTGGTTCGGGATATCACTGTAAATCCAACAATTTGAATTTGAAAGATCTGCAAGGCTCTATGTCTGAGATGGGGGTCAGTGTTCATTAATCAACAATATACCATTCTCTTTACAAAGCTGGCCTCGATGGACAGGTGTCAAGAAAGAAGCCATTACTGAAAACAATGCATCTAAAAGCTTGAATGGAGTGAGTGAAAAAGCATCTTAATGATACAGCAGGCATGTGGAGCAATGTTTTGTGGCCAGACGAGACAAAAATTTAACTTTTTGTTCTAAATTCAAAGCTTTACATCTGATGCAAACCTAACATTGCACATCACCCAGTCAACACCATCCCGAGTGTCAAGCATGGTGGTGGCAGCATCATGTTATGGGGTTGCTTTTTGTCAGCAAGGACTGCCAAGCTTGTCAATACAGAAGGGACAAAAGGAAGGTTTAAATTACAGGAGAATCATTAATGAAAACCTGCTTGAATCAGCCATGAATCTGCAACTGGGTCAGAGATTCACATTTCAGCAGGACAATGATCCGAAGCACAAAGCTAAAGCCACGCGGGAGTGGCAGAATAAGAAGAAAATAAATGTTACTGAGCGGCCCAGTCAAAGTCCTGACTTGAACCCAATTGAACATCAATGGCGAGACTTGAGGATTTCAGTCCATCAAACTTGGCAGAACAAGGACAATTTTCACATGAATAATGGGCAAAGATTTCAGCATCTCAGTGCAAAGCTGGTAGAGGCCTACGACCAAAAAGTCTCGTAGCAGTCATTGCTACAAAAGGTGCTTCCACCAAGCACTGACCGAAGGGGCTGAATACTTTTACAACTAGTGAAATTTAATTTGAACTTGTTTTTTGCAGGTATTCCTGATATGTGACCTCATTTAACTATAACAGTGTTTAGCTTGATCTCTTCAGTTATGAATAATAAAGTTAATTTGGAAAAATTGTTTCTACATAATTTGTAATTCATCGAAATGTGGCAATATTGGTAGGAGTGAATACTTCGCAGGCCACTGTACACAGCATGTTAAGAAAATTAGAGGAAAGTTACGTTGCCTAACACTTAAGGTACTTGAAGTACCCACCCCGTCCATGTTTCCTAACTTCTGTCTCAACTCACCTCTGACTTGTAACTTCAAAATAAGTAGTTTCCAATACTTAAGAACCAACCAATACTGCAAGCATCTTATTAGTAGGGGCGAACACCAATACTAATCTACAGTTTTGTTTTACCCCTATAATTTTTGTTGCTGCTTCTGCTTCTGCTACTGCTACCATTATTGTTGTTTCATTGACAAAGCATTTCAGTTGACCTTTTGCTATGAGCCTCAAAAAAGTAAGTGGAAAAAATTCAACCTTGCCGAACAACAACATATGGATGATGAATGAAAGAGCATTGAGTGAAGAACAGGATGCAGAAGCAATAGATTAATCAATGGGAGCACTCCATCCCTGATTTCAACACTTCATTGAAACATGGCACATGAACAATTAAATTTCAGAAACTAGGCCATGAGGCAAGGAAATATGAGGTGGGAGGATGGCACAAAAAACAATTAAAGTGCTTTTGGCAGAGCTTCACAATTCATAAAGAAAATTCACAAATTTATTGACTCTAGCCAAGTTATTTGAAGACTGCAAGGTAAAGTAATGTGAAAGTGAAAAGAAACCTACGCATGCACGTGCACAGACTAGACAACGCAAGACATCTTCATAAAGTTAGACCTGCATACATTTTGTAATTAATGCTTTGAAAATGTAATTTTTTTTAAAAGGATGGTAAATCATGCATTGCACAAAACAATTTTATACTCTAATCAGTATTGATATCTGATACATACCAAAAGAGAAAAGGTAAGAATTTATCTTTAACTACTAGTGTCGATTTGTCTGTCTGCACCAAGCTGTTACATATACACTCCTACACCTCTGGACCGATTTGAACCAAATTTGTCACCGAGGTAAAAGGCTGTACAGGCAAAGTTTTTGCGGGGTTAGTGGATCCTATGGCCATCCTGTCAGTCCCAATGAACAGTCAATTCAGAGGAACAACAATCTGCTCGTAATAGGTGGCCATAGTGTAGAGTACTTTGCTAGTAGGGGGCTGGAGTGGATACAAAGCACGTTGCTGCTCGTATTGCCATTTTGTTTTTTAATATTCACCAATTCTGTCGCTCAAGATTTTGGGTCTCACTGTCTGCCGTGGTCTTTCCTGGGAGGACCGCATTTCCAGGATGGCCTCCGGGACTGGTCGCCGAACGGGCATCCTCCGTCATGCAGGCTCCTTTCTTGGCGCTGCTGGGCGTCTCACCACGTACAGAGCTTTCGTCCAAGGCTTTATGGGATGCTGTTCTCCCCTCTGAGCTGGTTCTCCTGCCTCACGCCTGGCTTGGCTTCACTCTGTGGAGGTCGGGGCTTTTGGAATAATTGGTGTCTCCTGTGCGGTGGGGCTGATTGGGTGCGGTGGGGTGGTGCGGTGGGGCTCCCAGCGGTGGGGCTGATTCTGAAGGCCTTTCTCTCTCTCACTGCAGGCAGGTTGGTGGTTTTTCTGTCTTCTACCGACTCCTCTCCTGCCGAGCTCCCCTGCTCTGTCTGTGATGTGTCCCCCAAATATTCCTGCAGAACGCACAATATGTCAGCAACCCTCTTTGGTGAAACTGCCAAAATCAAGGCTCTCTGCCCTCTCTCTCCCCCTTTTGTCTCCTGCTCCCTTTATTATACGTTTTATGTGCGTTTCTGTTTTCATGTGTTTAATGTGTTCGCTCTCACAGAAGCCTCGACTTTGTATACAAACAAAAAAAAAATTCACTTTACAGGAGACTTGCACAAAATAAAAGAATCACAAGTTGTCCCATAAATTAGATTTTTAGATATTCCCAGAAGATGAAGAAACGATTATACAAAGTGTCGTTTTTACATGAAACTGTCGAACAACACATTCTACACAATTTATTTTGTCTGGCATTTATTGACCCAATTTTTTTTTCAGGTATGATTGAAGGCATAATATTCTTCGTTTTGTAACATTCATTTTCAAATTCCATCTCGTCACCCAAAATTTTACCTCCCCACTCCCCCCCCCCCCCCCCCCCCCCCCCACTCACACTTACAAAGTTATGTCGAGATAAATATCAGATGGTGCAGCATATGCAAAGTACAAACAAAATAATCTGCACACATGCTGGATAAATAGCCTCAAATACTTTACTTTACTTCTTCTGGTTCCTTCTGATGACTCCAATGCACTATTTGGTTTTCCATTACATTACGATTGTACCGTATCCTGATGCTGTGTGGATTCTGCTTCCTCGCTGATGGACCTCTGGTAGCTTGCAACTGTTGCTGCGTTTTTGCCTGAAGAAGAACGGCTGAAATCTATCTATCTGGGTTCTTCCCAACATCTTTGTTCCTTTCACATTTCTTTCTACTTTTTCATATTTCTTTCTATTCATTCTAATTCCTGCTTCCTCTTTATTTCTCTCTTTATCTATCAGTCTTGGGAGAAGTGAATTCGTGCAGAATTTTTTCTGGAAGGTTCACTTGGCTGCGCCTGGATGGGTTTGAGGGTAGAGGAGTAGCGGCTGAAATCCGAATCCTATCCAGGTTCCTCCTGATGACTCCATCTTTGCTCTTTACTTTTCTGGTTCCTTCTGATGACTCCAATGCACGATTTAGTTTCCCATTACAATACCACATTCAATCTTACACAAAGGATTGTATCAGCCTTGGCTAATGATACTACCCCACAGCCTTGTGCTGCATAATAAAGAAGATCGATAAAATTGTAGTTACCCATTCATCACTGGTCACCAGATTGTTATCTATGACAATACCATGTACTGTAGTTATTTATTTAAATTGAGACAATTGTACAAGTATTACAAATAATGAACATCCGAAGGGTGGTATCGCGGTTTGTTTGTTTTTTGCGTATTTTCTGTGAAAGTTGCAACTTCCAAATGATAGGCTCAGTATCCAACGATTGCTCAATGACTGCTAGTACCTCATTCCTACAAGTATTGCCAAATATTTCAGAAATGCAAGGGCTGGCTAAACTTCCCTGGACTTTCACACATTAAATGGAGTATGAAGAGGAAGAGGAATAAAAGAAAGAGCAGCAACAACAACAACAACAACAACAACAACAACAAAATGCTGGAAACTCATGGACAAATTATTTGACACTTCACTGAAAATGGAAATACTTTAGAAAGCCAAATTATACAATCAAATGAATGTGAATATGTGAATGTGATGTACTCCAGCATCTTAAGCTTGCAAATTCCCACAAGATGCAGCACGACTGATAAAACAATATTTTCGAGAACTTGATGTATACATGTGTTATATGAACACATACAGTGCATTCAGAAAGTATTCAGACCCCTTCACTTTTTTCACATTTTGTTATGTTGCAGCCTTATGCTGAAATCGTTTAAATTCATTTTTTCCCTCATCAATCTACACTCAATACCCCATAATGACAAAGAGAAAACAGGATTTTAGAAAGTTTTGCAAATTTATTAAAAAGAAAAACTGAAATATCACATTGACAATGACATAAGTATTCAGACCCTTAACTCAGTACTTAGTTGAAGCACCTTTGGCAGCGATTACAGCCTCGAGTCTTCTTGGGTATGACGCGACAAGCTTTGCACACCTGAATTTGGGGATTTTCTGCCATTCTTCTCTGCAGATCCTCTCAAGCTCTGTCAGGTTGGATGGGGACCGTTGGTGGACAGCCATTTTCAGGTCTCTCCAGAGATGTTCGATTGGGTTCAAGTCAGGCCTCTGGCTGGGCCACTCAAGGACCTTCACAGAGTTGTCCCTAAGCCACTCCTGTGATGTCTTGGCTGTGTGCTTAGGGTCATTGTCCTGTTGGAAGGTGAACCTTCGGCCCAGTCTGAGGTCCTGAGTGCTCTGTTTCAGGTTTTCATTACGGATATCTCTGTACTTTGCTCCGTTCATTGTTCCCTCAACCCTGACCAGTCCCCCAGTCCCTGCTGCTGAAAAACACCCCCACAGCATGATGCTGACACCACCATGCTTCACCGTTGGGATGGTATTGGGCAGGTGATGAGCGGTGCCTGGTTTCCTCCAGACATGACGCTTAGAATTTAGGCCAAACAGTTCAATCTTGTTCAAGAAACCCCTCAAACATCGCACAGCTGAAACAATTCTGCATGGAGGAGTGGGCAAAAATTTCTCCCTGTCGATGTTAGAGACTGGTAGATAGTTATAAGAAACGCCTACTTGAGGTTGTTTCTGCCAAAGGGGGCAATACCAACGATTAGAGCCAAG
Source organism: Myxine glutinosa (assembly GCF_964187855.1). Lineage (NCBI taxonomy): Eukaryota > Metazoa > Chordata > Myxini > Myxiniformes > Myxinidae > Myxine > Myxine glutinosa. The sequence goes on along the minus strand of NC_136263.1, from coordinate 176,564,412 downwards.
GGTGTACTTACTTTTTCCACATGCGAAATTTGCATTTATGTTTATTTAAATTATACAATGGACTACAAAATGTAAATGTTTCATGATATTTGTTATATTATATCACCTTTATCTGTCAATATTGTTGAAATGAAGATCAAATAGCTGTATGTTGAAATATGTTGAAAAAGTCAAAACTCTGCATGGGGCATACTTACTTTTTCACGTGACTATGTCAATGTGATATTTCAGTTTTTTTCTTTTTAATAAACTTGCAAAACTTTCTAAAATCCTGTTTTCTCTTTGTCATTATGGGGTATTAAGTGTGGATTGATGAGGGAAAAAATGAATTTAAACGATTCCAGCATAAGGCTGCAACATAACAAAATGTGAGAAAAGTGAAGGGGTCTGAATACTTTCTGAATGCACTGTATCTGGTATGTTGATATATCTCCATTGGTGGTGTTAAAATAACTCAAGTGGAAAGACAGCATTGGCCATTTTCAAATTAAAATGGTAAAACAAGTAAACGCAAATTCAACGCAGTTACACAAGTCAATTTCAAGTTAACTTACATGAATAAATATCAAGTTAATAAATAAATTTCAAATACAACTTAATTTGTCCCAATTTGTGGAAAATACACCATCTAGCCTGTATTGCACACAAATGACAGCATGTATAATTATAAATTGATCACTATTCTTCCCTCAGAACTACAGGGTGAGTCATAACTTCCAGGACACGATTCGAGCTGCTTATACAAGATTTGTTTATAGCATGTATTTATACTGTTTTCTTTTTTTTTCAGATAATACAAAGAATGCATTAAACCAAGATAAGACACCAGTCCATTTACAGTGGAAGAGAGACTGGTGGCAGTGGTGTGGTACCATGAGACGAAAAGCACAAACAAGATGATGAAACAGGTGCAAGACGACTTCGTGGAGAATTTACGAAAGCCAGCTCCATCAAAATCAAGTCTTCATCTTTGGGGGAAAAAGGCATTTCAGACTGGAGGTGTACTCGACAACAAGCGCAGTGGACGATCAAAAGAAAAATATTTGGAATTCAAAACATTAAAACATCCTTTCTCAGATCTCATTAAAAAATCATTACAGAAATAAACGTTCTGCAGAGTTGGATGTTTTGTATTCATCATTACGGTCGCATAATTAAAGAAGAACTTCACATGAAACCATATAAACCAACTGTAATTTGTGAATCGTCAGATGCAGATCATGAAAACAGGTTGACAGCTCGTGACAGACTGCTGCAGCAATTCAATGCAATTCCTAAAAGGTCAAAGGTTATGTTTATTGAGGAGTGTGCTGCTTATCTCAGTTCATCTCCAGCAATGTTTACTTTTGAAGTGATGCTAATCCACATTATGTTGAAGAAGTGCAAGACCATTCACCACGTTATGGTTTGGGCGGCGTTATCTGCCCACCACCTCAGTCATTGATCCTTACTTTTTTATGCGTTGTTCAACCAGCAGTCATATCTGCATCTTATTATAACTAGTGAGATACCCGTGCGACGCACGGGTGGGAGGCCAGAAGCAAACGGGCAATGCAGATACGGCGAATGCGAAAGCATGAAACCAATAAATTCCACATTCCTGTAGCACCTTCAGTCGCACGTCAGACATGGACAGCAAGTTCGTGAAGGACTTCCATGAAAAACGGACCCGTTCGCAAACAAACGGGTACGTTCACATATAGAAACATTGATCGTGGGACCGTGGCGAATCTGCGTATGGCGATCCACGAAGTTCACGTTCAGAAAGTAGAAACCATCATGGCATGTCGTCATTCACTTGAACTCGATATCTCTTTTTTCATTCCAAACAACATAACTCCAATTAATCACAAAATAAACTTTTAACAACATTGTTAACGTTTCCTTCATTGTAAAAACTACAAAATGAACAGTTAAACGGATTTTGAGCCGATAGCTGTTACGGCCTTGGCAAGATCGATGGAGACAGCGATCCGTTAGCTTATACACCACCCAAATAGCTATGTGGAATTCTCTCATGTAGAGATAAAATGTCGTTTGAACTTTGGCCGAGGTCATTATTTATTTTTAATGATGTTTATATACGAATAATGTTTAATGATGTTTATATTGGATTTGGGTTGTCCTTTCCGCATATCTCGTGGGATTGTAAGTTGGAGAGACGGCCGTGATGGCGGGGAGGGGGATGGAAATCTCTCAAGCAGGGATTCAACCAGTGTCCTTATAAAAGGTCTTTGTCCGAGGTCACAGAGTCCGATCGGTGCAGGCGTTTTTGCGGCACCCGGGAAAACAACATCGTCACAATGAAAACATCGTCACAATGAACGTTATGCGAACGCGAATGTTATGCGGGAGTCCAAACCTGAGAATGCTGGAGACCAAAGCTGAAATTGGGAAAACTAAATAGCCTATTTTACTCCTGGAGATTCCAGGATTACCCACCCAAAATATTGTTGCGATCGGTTCAGCAGTTTTTACGGTACCTTCGAATGGACAGACAGACAGACAGACGGACGGACATTTTTTTTTTTTTGTATACAGAATCGAGGCTCGTGAAAGAGCTAACATTTATCACACAAGCAAATCAAACAGACAAACAAAGGATATAAAAAGGGGAGCGGTAGACAAGATGGGGAGAGAAGGGGAAGCACACAACCACAACATTTGAGAGCAGGGAGAAGTGTGGGAGCGAGAGGGCTTGGGGGGAGGAGGCGTGGGAAAGGGGGGGGGGGGGGTGGGAGAAGTATAAAACACAAAGACACCAAGGACTTCCAGGAAAGCAGTTGGTATTTCAAAAAAGTGGATTTGGGGTGAAATTAGCAGGGGTAGAAAAGATCAAGGTTTTGGATGGGGGAAGATAAGAGATGGTGGTGAACAGCTGTTTTAAAGACCTGGAGGGAAGAGTGGGATTGAAGAGAGTGAGGGAGTTTGTTCCAGAGGCGGGAGAAAAGAGGAATGAAGGAGTGAAGATGAGCAGAGAGTCTTGATTTTGGCAGTATAACCATAAGAGGGTTGCAGGCAGATCTTGTGCGACCTGTAGGAATATTTGGGGGACAGAGCCCAGAGAGAGCTGGGGGAGCAAGGCCGGAGAGGAGTCGGTAGAAGACGGAAAGACCACCAACCTGCCTGCGGTGAGTAAGTGAAAGGCCCTCGGAGATAGCTTCATCGCAGGAGATTCCAATGATTCTGAACACTTTGGTTTCAACAGCGTGAAGACGAGCTAGGTGTGAGGCAGGAGCACCAGCCCAGAGGGGAGAGTAGTATTCCATTGAGCTGCAGATGAAAGCCTTGTATGTGGTGATGAGGTCAGGAGTGCCAAGGAAGGACTTCGCATGACGGAGGATGCCCAGTCGGCGACCGGCTTTGGAGGCCAGATTTGAAATGTGGTTTTCCCAGGAAAGATCATGGCAGATAGTGAGACCCAAAATCTTGAGTGACAGAACTTCTTGGAGAGGATTATTCAGAAAGTGGATGGGAGGGTTGTCTAGTCGGTCTTTTCGGAGAGACATCGTAAGAGTGTGAGATTTGTCAGGATTGAAAGACATGTTCCACTTGTTTGCTCAGTCTGTGATTTTGTCCAGGTCTGCAGAGAGTGAGGAGGCTGCAGACTGCCGATCTGAGGGATGAGGAATGGAGCGGCAGAGAGTGGAATCATCAGCAAAGAGATAGAGAGGATTTTCAAGAGAGTCAGAGAGATCATTGATGAAGACCAGATAAAAGCACAGGGCCCAGAACACTACCTTGTGGAACTCCAGCCAGAACAGGAAGGGGGGATGGGAGAAATCCATTCAGGGCCACACGTTGACTACGACTAGAGAGGAAGTCCGCCAGCCATGCGTGGAGATTTCCATGGATACCAAAGGAGGAGGGTTTGGTGAGCAGAGCGGGGTGCCAGACCGTATCGAAGGCACGTGATATGTCAAGGGAGACAGCTCTAATTTCCTGTTTGGCATTGAGGACCTCCATCCATTGTTGAGACAGCAGAAGCAGCATGTCCAGAGTAGAGTGACCTGGTCTGAAACCAAATTGATGATCAGAGATCAAGCCATTGAAGAGGAAAGATTTCATATCCGAAGCAATGATGGATTACATGACTTTGCTGATAATTGGGAGAAGGCTGATTGGTCTGTAGTTGCTCGGATCTGTTTTTGCACCTTTTTTGTGTAAAGCGGTGATGTTGGCTGATTTCCAAGCAGATGGCAGATGACCTTGAGCAAAAGAGAGGGTGAAGAGAACAGAGAGAGGGAGTGAAAGAGTGGAAGAACAGGATTTTAGGACCCGTGGGCTGATGCCGTCAGGTCCAGTTGCAGAATCAGAGTCGAGGGTTGACAGAAACGTTTCCATCTTGTCAGGAGGAAAGGACACAGAGTCCAGGAGCAGCTGGGTACGACTGGGTACGGTGGGTACAGAGTGGGATGGGTTTGGGACACAAGATTTTGAGGCAAACACAGAGTTGAGGCATTCAGCTTTTTCACGTGCGAAGTCAGCTGTGTAGCCGTTTGAGGTAAGCGAGGGGATGGAGGGGGAACAAACACCTGAAACAGATTTGACCAGATGCCACCAGGATTTGGAAGAGGGAGACAGATAAGAGAGTTCGGTCTTGAGAACGGAGAGATATTGTTTCCTGGCTTTCCTGAGGGTGGACACACACTTGTTTCGGGCTTTGTGAAAGGAAATGAGATTTCCTTCCGTTGGATTTGCTTTCCAATAGACGAAGGCAAGTTGTTTCTGGGCAACAGCCTCACCACAAGATTCCGTGTACCATGGACGGGAGGAAGGTTATGACAACTGAAGACGAGATGGGATAAATCTGTGCATGAGAGAGAGCAATTTACTTTGGAAGAATTCCCAAGATGAGTTGATGTCAGAGGCGGTCAAGATGGGAGACCAGTCCAGATGATTGATGGCTGCTTGAAGACCGTGCCAGTTGGCCTGAGTGAAATGCCAGACTCGATGCTGAGGAGGCTCTTTGAGAATGGTCAGAGAGATGTGCACTTTAACAGGCACATGATCAGATGAGCCGATTGGAGCAGAAGAAGAGCAGCAGACATTTTCAAGGAAGTTAGTCATAACCAAGTCCAGAAAAGAAGATGCTCCGTTGACTGAGATCCGGGTCGGGAAATTGACAGATTGTCAGTCCCAGTGAGTTGCAGAAGTCCTTTGCTGAGGAGCCATGGCTGGTGAGAGAGGTACCCACACCCAGCCAACTAGTATGGTGACTATTGAAATCACCACATATGAGGAAGAGAGAGTTGGGAGATTGGGAGTTGGGAGATTTGGTGAATTATAGTAAGATTAAATAGCCTATTTTACTCCTGATGGTGGCGAGGGGGTTGGAATTCTCTCAAGCAGGGATTCAACCCGTGTCCTTATAAAAGGTCTTTGTCAGAGGTCACCGAGTCCGATCGGTGCAGTCGTGCATCGATCGGTGCAGCCGTTTGTGCGGCACCCGTGAAAACAACATCGTCACAATGAAAACATCGTCACAATGAACGTTATGCGAACGCGAATGTTATGCGGGAGTCCAAACCTGAGAATGCTGGAGACTAAAGTTGAAATTGGGAAAACTAAATAGCCTATTTTACTCCTGGAGATCCCAGGATTATCGACCCAAAATATCGTTGCGATCGGTTCAGCAGTTTTTACTGTACCTACGAACAGACAGACGGACATTTGGTGAATTATAATTTTATATTAAGAAAGAGCAAACATATATAGTTATGTATGTTGATATGCGACCAAAACGTTTACTTATTCTTCTTCAAATAAAATTAACACCCAAAACACAGAACGTGAACTCTTAATTACGTTTAAACTGATGAGACCCCTCAGACCTTTGACGACCCTTTAAGTCCCCCAAGACCAGCAAGATCCCTGAAGACCCAAAATACCCATAAAAACCAAAAATACCCTGATCAAGACCCAAAACACCCAAAGGACTCTGAAAACCCAAAAGCCCCTGAAGACCCAAAACACCCTGAAGACCCAAAACACCCCGAAGACCCAAAACACCCCGAAGACCCAAAACAACCCGAAGGCCCAAAACACCCCGAAGACCCAAAACACCACGAAGACCCAAAACACCACGAAGACCCAAAACACCCCGAAGACCCAAAACACCCCGAAGACCCAAAACACCCCGAAGACCCAAAACACCCCGAAGACCCAAAACACCCCGAAGACCCAAAACACCCCGAAGACCCAAAACACCCCGAAGACCCAAAACACCCCGAAGACCCAAAACACCCCGAAGACCCAAAACACCCCGAAGACCCAAAATACCCGAAAGACCCAAAAGTCCCCAAAGACCCCGAAGTCCCAGAAGACCCAAAATACCCCAACACCCAAACACACCAAAGACCCAAACACCCCAAAGACCCAAACACCCCAAAGACCCAAACACCCCAAAGACCCAAACACCCCAAAGACCCAAACACCCCAAAGACCCAAACACCCAGAAGACCCAAACACCCTGAAGACCCAAACACCCTGAAGACCCAAACACCCTGAAGACCCAAACACCCTGAAGACCCAAACACCCTGAAGACCCAAACACCCTGAAGACCCAAACACCCTGAAGACCCAAACACCCTGAAGACCCAAACACCCTGAAGACCCAAACACCCTGAAGACCCCAAACACCCTGAAGACCCCAAAATACACCAAGGAACCAAAATACCCCAAAGACCCCCAAAAACCCAAAGATCCAAAAGACCCCGAAGACCCAAACACCATAAAGACCCAAACACCATAAAGACCCAAACACCATAAAGACCCAAACACCATAAAGACCCAAACGCCATAAAGACCCAAACGCCATTGTTACATATTTATGTGAATGTATGTGAATTACCATGCAGGTCTTTGCTTCCGTGTGTAGTATATTAAGTTGTTGTGTAGTTGTTGTGGTTGGAGGGTCAGGAGCCCTTCTGAAAGAGTGGCAGGAAACGGAAGTGGCCGGAAACGGAAGTGACCGGAGAGGGAGAAGGAAAACGACACGAGGAAAAGGAAGGGTTTTTCGTCTTCCTCGCCCCGCTCCGACAAAAGGTGGAATCGACCTTGCGCTGCGTGGAAAACGCGCCGTTTCGAAACCCGTCTGGCGAGAGGAGTTACCTGGGCGGTAAATACCTTTTGACACGTCCAGTCACCGTGAGTTCGTGCACGAAACCAAGCGTCCGGGACAGTTTGCCCCGTCTACAAAGACGCGTACGGGTCCGCACGTTGGGCCTCGCTCGCGTCGGAAGCCGCGCTGGGTTTTTGCCCCGTCTACAAAGACGCGTACGGGTCCGCACGTTGGGCCTCGCTCGCGTCGGAAGCCGCGCTGGGTTTTTGCCCCGTCTACAAGGACGCGTACGGGTCGCACTTTGGAGCCTCGCGCGCGTTGGAAGCCGCGCTGGGTTGCCCCGTTGCTTGGCAAGGAGGTGCGCTGCAACCGCTGTCCCCAGTACGAGACGGCAAGTTTGGAGCACGTCCGCCCGGGGTTCGTTCAACCGCCCGTGTGCGGAGACGAGAGACATTGTGGGAGACATTGACCACGGAGGGAGTCAGGAGTGGGGCTCACGTGAGGAATATATAAGATGGCCATCTTAGAGTTTGTGTAGATGAGTTTACATCCTTGGAATATTGATTGTGCATTGTTGATGGTTGGTGGTTGCTCAGAGAATATTATTGATTATTCCGGATCCTTGGTGTGGGGTTTCTTCTTGACCGGAATTCATCTTGATTGCGTTACGAAAGCGTATAAACCATATATCTTTCTGGCGGGGTCCCTCCCACGGTCCGGGGGTCACCAAGACCAGGTAGTTACCGGGAGGACCACGTAACAGAATTGGGGGCTCGTCCGGGATTTAAAATTGTATAAAATAATAAAATAATAATATTTTTTATTAATTAAAATTTATTAATTAATTATTAATTGGTAAAAAAAATTTTTTTTTGAGAAATTGGGGTAAAGTCTTGGGTGAAGGTTAACAGGTGTTAACGATAGGCACCATGGCGTTTGTGGCACAGAACTTTGGGGTAACACCGAGTGAGGCACAGTTCCGAGCGTTGCTAAAGTCGGACCTCTTGAAATTGGCCAAACATTTTAACTTGGAGGTCCGAACTAATTTGAGGAAGGCAGAGTTGCAGGCCACGGTGATACAATCTATGGTGGGATTAGGAAAATGGGACGAGTTAGCCTGGGAGTGGCTACCCGAAGAACCAGAAGACGTTGAGCTCCGGAAACTGGAGTTGCAGTTACGGAGCCAGGAACGGATTAAAGAAGAAGAAAGGAAAGCAGAAAAGGAAAGAGCAGAAGAAGAAAGGAAAGCAGAAAAGGAAAGAAAAGAAGAAGAAAGGAAAGCAGAAAAGGAAAGAAAAGAAGAAGAAAGGAAAGCAGAAAAGGAAAGAGCAGAAGAAGAAAGGAAAGCAGAAGCGAGGAGAGAAGAGAAACAAGCAGAGGAAAGGAGAGTGGAACGAGAACTCCAGGAAAGGTTAGCAGAAGAAGAAAGGAAAGCAGAAGCGAGGAGAGAAGAGAAACAAGCAGAGGAAAGGAGAGTCGAACGAGAACTCCAGGAAAGGTTAGAAGGGAGAAAAGCAGAGGAGAGAAAAGCGGAAAGGGAATTAAAGGAACGTGACATGGAGCTTCAGCAAGAAATCAAATTCAAGGAGCTGGAGTTAATGAGAGAACGGGGAGAGGCACCACCCTTGCTGACGGGGTCGACACCTAACCAGAAAACCTGGGATGTGGGCAGACATGTGAGGCTGGTTCCACCGTTCAGTGAAAAAGAAGTCGCGAAATTTTTTCCACACTTCGAGAAAGTGGCTCGACAATTAAACTGGCCGGAGGAGGCCTGGACCATACTCGTGCAAAGTGTGCTGGTGGGGAAAGCTCAGGAAATTTATTCGGCGCTACCAATGGACCAATGTGCAGAGTATGAGGTACTGAAGAAGCACATCCTCAAGGCCTATGAGTTGGTTCCGGAAGCTTACAGGCAAAAATTCAGGAATGCCAGGAAGAGGGAGAGTGAGACCCATGTGGAGTTTGCCAGAGTGAAAGAAAACATGTTTGATCGGTGGTGTGAGTCAAAAGGAGTCGGGAAAGACTTCGAGACATTGCGGGACTTGATCCTGGTGGAGGAATTCCAGCAGTGTGTCCACGAGGACATCAAAGTGTACCTGCAGGAAAAGAAGGTACCAAAGTTGTGGGACGCAGCCACCATGGCAGATGATTATGCCTTAACCCACCGAATAGGGGTCCACGAACCTAACTCCTCGCCTAGATCTCCGCAGGGGAGGTGGGGAACAGCAGGTGCGGAGAACGACCATACATGGCGGCGGCCTCGAGATGATTATGGGGACAACTATGATACCCCACCGGTTCGAAATCAGAGGGATGCGGGCCCAAGACAAACTTATAGTTCGGGGGGCCCGAGGCAGACCCCAAGTTTTTCCTCCGGGCCTACTTGCGCGTTTTGCAAGAAACCTGGACACTTGATGTCCAGTTGTTACCTCATGAAAAGGGACAACCCAGAGCGGAGTCCGACTATTACAACTCCGAATGCGATGGCTAGCGTAAGAAATCGCCATCAAAAGGGTTACCAACCATTTATTTCAGAGGGGTTTGTGTCACTGGATGGAGCCTCGACTAACCGGAGACCGGTTAGGATATTGAGGGACACAGGGGCACATCAATCTTTAATGCTTGAAGGCATTTTGCCATGGTCCGAGGAGACGGCAACGGGGGATAGTGTTCGTTTACAGGGGATCGGGGGCGGTGTTAGTGCTCCCCTTCATGTCATCCATTTGGAGTCCGATTTGGTGTCAGGACCGGTCACCGTCGGTTTACAAGCCACGCTTCCTGTAGAGGGTGTATCTGTGGTTATCGGGAATGATTTGGCCGGGGGTCAAGTTTATGGTAACCTGAGGGTTGGTAAAGAGCCCAGCAGGGAAAATAACGCCACACCAGCTCGGAATGGCGACAAAAGTGCCAAGTTATTTGTAGGGGGACTGAACTTCAAAACAGAGGAAGAAGTTCTGACCTCTGTCTTCAACAGATATGGGCCGCTGGTGGAAGTGCGGTTGGTAAGAGACTGGGAAACGCAACAGTCAAGAGGGTTCGGCTTTGTCACGTTTGCCAGCACAAAAGACGCCAGAGAGGCAGAGAAGAATTGGAATGGCAAGGATTTGGAGGGTCGGACCATAACAGTAGGGAAGGCATTTCGTAGGCGTCGAGAGGTCTACAGGAGAGGACAACTGGGCGGTAGTTTTGGTGGTGGCCGCAATCCATATTATTATGGAGGCTCCCTGAGTTACGGCCGCTCCCGAAGGAAGGATTGGCAAAGTAGTGGCCGAGAAGGAGACCGCTATGCATGGGACTACAGGGACCAGTGGTCCCACCCTAATTATTAGGGAAGTTCTGAGAAGTTGAAGCACTGAAGGCGGCGGAGCCGCCGAGCCAAGATTCCTACACGAATTAACCGTGAACGCCGTTCCTAAAGGCGTCCATGTAGTGAACTTTCATGCACGGACTAACCGTGAACTCCACGTTCCTCAAGGCGCCCATGTAGAGAACTTTCCTGCACGGACTAACCGTGAACTCCACGTTCCTCAAGGCGCCCATGTAGAGAACTTTCCTGCACGGACTAACCGTGAACTCCACGTTCCTCAAGTTTCCTGCACGGACTAACCGTGAACTCCGCGTTCCTAAAGGCATCCATGTAGTGAATACTCGGCTTGGCCTCCCGGAAAAAGTGCTATCGAGTTGTTTAACTTTGGATCTTTGATCAACCCCTTAACCTTCATCCCCAAGAAACTGACGGTCAACGTCAGAGGGTCATGAGGTGGAGTTTGATTTGGCAGGGACAATGTCGTGGCGGACGCTTTGTCCAGATTGAGTTAATCTGGGGGGGGGGGGGGGGGGTTGAGTTATCTGGGTTGTTTCTCCAAATTGGCCGGCAAAGAAAGTTTTCGCTGGGTTCAAACTTTCTTTCTTGAAGGGGGGGAGTGTTACATATTTATGTGAATGTATGTGAATTACCATGCAGGTCTTTGCTTCCGTGTGTAGTATATTAAGTTGTTGTGTAGTTGTTGTGGTTGGAGGGTCAGGAGCCCTTCTGAAAGAGTGGCAGGAAACGGAAGTGGCCGGAAACGGAAGTGACCGGAGAGGGAGAAGGAAAACGACACGAGGAAAAGGAAGGGTTTTTCGTCTTCCTCGCCCCGCTCCGACAAAAGGTGGAATCGACCTTGCGCTGCGTGGAAAACGCGCCGTTTCGAAACCCGTCTGGCGAGAGGAGTTACCTGGGCGGTAAATACCTTTTGACACGTCCAGTCACCGTGAGTTCGTGCACGAAACCAAGCGTCCGGGACAGTTTGCCCCGTCTACAAAGACGCGTACGGGTCCGCACGTTGGGCCTCGCTCGCGTCGGAAGCCGCGCTGGGTTTTTGCCCCATCTACAAAGACGCGTACGGGTCCGCACGTTGGGCCTCGCTCGCGTCGGAAGCCGCGCTGGGTTTTTGCCCCGTCTACAAGGACGCGTACGGGTCGCACTTTGGAGCCTCGCGCGCGTTGGAAGCCGCGCTGGGTTGCCCCGTTGCTTGGCAAGGAGGTGCGCTGCAACCGCTGTCCCCAGTACGAGACGGCAAGTTTGGAGCACGTCCGCCCGGGGTTCGTTCAACCGCCCGTGTGCGGAGACGAGAGACATTGTGGGAGACATTGACCACGGAGGGAGTCAGGAGTGGGGCTCACGTGAGGAATATATAAGATGGCCATCTTAGAGTTTGTGTAGATGAGTTTACATCCTTGGAATATTGATTGTGCATTGTTGATGGTTGGTGGTTGCTCAGAGAATATTATTGATTATTCCGGATCCTTGGTGTGGGGTTTCTTCTTGACCGGAATTCATCTTGATTGCGTTACGAAAGCGTATAAACCATATATCTTTCTGGCGGGGTCCCTCCCACGGTCCGGGGGTCACCAAGACCAGGTAGTTACCGGGAGGACCACGTAACACCATAAAGACCCAAACGCCATAAAGACCCAAACGCCATAAAGACCCAAACGCCATAAAGACCCAAACGCCATAAAGACCCAAACGCCATAAAGACCCAAACGCCATAAAGACCCAAACGCCATAACGACCCAAACGCCATAAAGACCCAAACGCCATAAAGACCCAAACGCCATAAAGACCCAAACGCCATAAAGACCCAAACGCCATAAAGACCCAAACGCCATAAAGACCCAAACGCCATAAAGACCCAAACGCCATAAAGACCCAAACGCCATAAAGACCCAAACGCCATAAAGACCCAAACGCCATAAAGACCCAAACGCCATAAAGACCCAAACGCCATAAAGACCCAAACGCCATAAAGACCCAAACGCCATAAAGACCCAAACGCCATAAAGACCCAAACGCCATAAAGACCCAAACGCCATAAAGACCCAAACGCCATAAAGACCCAAACGCCATAAAGACCCAAACGCCATAAAGACCCAAACGCCATAAAGACCCAAACGCCATAAAGACCCAAACGCCATAAAGACCCAAACGCCATAAAGACCCAAACGCCATAAAGACCCAAACGCCATAAAGACCCAAACGCCATAAAGACCCAAACGCCATAAAGACCCAAACGCCATAAAGACCCAAACGCCATAAAGACCCAAACACCATAAAGACCCAAACACCATAAAGACCCAAACACCATGAAGACCCAAACACCATGAAGACCCAAACACCATGAAGACCCAAACACCATGAAGACCCAAACACCATGAAGACCCAAACACCATGAAGACCCAATCACCATGAAGACCCAAACACCATGAAGACCCAAACACCCTGAAGACCCAAACACCCTGAAGACCCAAACACCCTGAAGACCCAAACACCCTGAAGACCCAAACACCCTGAAGACCCAAACACCCTGAAGACCCAAACACCCTGAAGACCCAAACACCCTGAAGACCCCAAAAGACCCTTAAATAACCCAAAAGACCCTTAAATAACCCAAATAACCAAAATACCCCAAAGACCCATGAAGACCCCAAAGACCTCAGGAAATTAGAGCTGTCTCCCTTGACATTTCACATGCCTTCGATACGGTCTGGCACCCTGCTCTGCTCACCAAACTCTCCTCCTTTGGTATCCATGGAAATCTCCACGCATGGCTGGCGGACTTCCTCTCTGGTCGTAGTCAACGTGTGGCCCTGAATGGGTTTCTCTCATCTCCTCTTCCTGTTCAGGCTGGAGTTCCCCAAGGTAGTGTTCTGGGCCCTGTGCTTTTTCTGGTCTTCATCAATGATCTCTCTGACTCTCTTGAAAATCCTCTCTATCTCTTTGCTGACGACTCTACTCTCTGTCGCTCCATTCCTCATCCCTCAGATCGGCAGTCTGCAGCCTCCTCACTCTCTGCAGACCTGAACAAAATCACAGACTGGGCAAACAAATGGAACACGTCTTTCAATCCTGATAAATCTCACACTCTTACGATGTCTCTCCGAAAAGACCGACTGGAAAACCCTCCCATCCACTTTCTGAATAATCCTCTCCAAGAAGTTCTGTCACTCAAGCTTTTGGGTCTCACTATTTGCCATGATCTTTCCTGGGAAAACCACATTTCAAATCTGGCCTCCAAAGCCAGTCGCCGACTGGGCATCCTCCGTCGTGCGAAGTCCTTCCTTGGCACACCTGAGCTCCTCACCACATACAAGGCTTTCATCCGCAGCTCTATGGAATACTGCTCTCCCCTCTAGTCTGGTGCTCCTGCCTCACACCTAGCTCGTCTTCACGCTGTTCAACAGTGTATCAAAATACATGTAGTATCAAATGTCAATGTTTAGCAAATTAGTAGAAAAGTTCAATTTCAGGTAGAATCTTTAGGGAAAGGTTGTTAGTAATAACTGAATAACCGCAAAGTTCACAGTTGGTTTTGTTACTCTAAGTAAAGTACAAACCTTAAAAATTGAGCTCAGCTGAACTTTTGAAATAAGACAAAGGACAATGATAATGGTCAAGGTATCATTCAGTCATTCTTCACAAAGTATATGAGATAATCCAAGAGAAATGCGTGATAAACATAGTTATATTATTTTCATCTCATTTTATCTTTTATAATTCTGTTACTGAATAGCATGAAGCACGAATCATAAAGGTAAAACAATTGTTTGGAAGGATATACTTAATATTAGGACAAAGTCAAAAATAACAATAACATAATATACATAAGATATACATATCATTTTCAGTCGAGATCAATAACAACACGTACTTTACACCATGGTGTAAACGACATGCCTCCACTTCGTACAGTATTTATTTGTGACGTCATGACTGCATACTCAATTTTTCCTCAACACTGCACTTTGTTGAGTCCTCAAAAATGCACTCACCACTTGTGAAATCGATCGAACAAACGGTTTTCGAGAAAAAGACAAAGAGACATATGTTCTTCGGGGATTTGAGCTTAAAGTCGTTTTGGAAATTTGTCTTGCGATTATGGACCCAGAAAGCAATTCCATGGCTGACGATTGGTATAGGAATGTCTGTTCTGACGCTTAGATACAGAAATTCTACTAATTAATATATCAATTTAAATTTTGGAACATTGAGGGTTAAAAAAATAGGAAAAATAGGAATTTCCACCAAAAAATAGGAGATTTATAGGATCCTATTAAAAAGTAGGAATAAATAGGAAAAATAGGAGGGCTGGGACCCCTGCTGTTGAAACCAAAGCGTTCAGAATCATTGGAATCTCCCGCGATGAAGCTAACTCCAAGGGCCTTTCACTCACTCACCGCAGGCAGGTTGGTGGTCTTTCCGTCTTCTACCGACTCCTCTCTGGCCTTGCCCCCCCAGCTCTCTCTGCTCTGTCCCCCCAATATTCCTTCAGGTCGCACAAGATCTGCCTGCAACCCTCTTATGGTTAAACTGCCAAAATCAAGACTTTCTGCTCACCTTCACTCCTTCATTCCTCTTTTCTCCCGCCTCTGGAACAAACTCCCTCACTCTCTTCAATCCCACTCCACCCTCCAGGTCTTTAAAACAGCTGTTCACCACCATCTCTTATCCTCCCCCATCCAAAACCTTGATCTTTTCTACCCCCGCTAATTTCGGTCCCCTTGTGTTTTATACCTCTCCCCCTCCCCTTCCCACGCCTCCTGCCCCCAAGCCCTCTCCCTCCCACACTTCTCCCTGCTCTCAAATGTTGTGGTTGTGTGCTTCCCCTTCTCTCCCCTTCTTGTCTTCCGCTCCCTCTTTTTGTATATTTTGTTTGTCTGGTTGATTTGTTTGTGAAATAAATGTTAGCTCTTTCACGAGCCTCGATTCAGTATACAAAAGACCCAGAGGAACCAAAAGACCTTTAAGACCCAAAAGCCCCTGAAGACACCGAAGACCAAAAAAAACCAAAGACCCAGAATACCCTTAAAGGCCCAGAGGATCCAAAAGATGCTGAAGAACCAAATGGCCCTGAAAACAAAAAACACCATGAAGATCCAAAAGACCCTGAAGACCTTGAAGACCCAAAAGACACCAAAATGGTCAAATATGCCCATCCCTCTGAAACGATGTGCGGTGAGTCATGCTTGTATGTTTAAGAATTACCTCACACCTGAACTTGAACGCCGTGGACTAGCCCATGAGATGTATTTCCAGCAGGATGGGGCACCTGCACATCATGCATGTGTGGTACGAAATTACCTCAATCAAATTTTACCCAACCATTGTATTGGCAGGTCTTGACCAACTCTTCTGTGACCACCGCACAGTCCTGACCTGAATACTTGTGACAATGCTCTGTTTGGGTACATGAAAGCTAAGGTTGCAGAACATCACATGGCATCTTTTGATGAACAGAAACAGCATATTCTGGAAGCGTTTGGCACCATAACATGGTATTTTGCATCAGTTTTCACACCGCACGTGGAGAACATTTTTATTGTGCCATGACATTGGTGGACGCCATACAAATACACTTGATGTCTAAGGAGGTATTGGAATAAGTTATTATTACTCCTGTTATTATGTATCACTGTTATTAATGTAATATGTTAATATGAATACGCATCGTGTGGAGTGAGAGCTTCGTCGACAATAGTCAGTCGATCAAGTACGCAGCCCTCGCAAACATCTGTAGGCCTAGGCCTAGCTAGGCTAGGTTGTTTGATCTTGGAATTAGAATTAAAATTCAAATTAATTTTATTGAATGGATAGATTGGGATAGAATGCAGGACTTACCTACTGTAGGCTATATAGTCTAGACTTCTAGTCGACTGGACCAGGTACGTAGGTCCGACTGGCAGGTACGTACTGAAATCGGTGTACCTGGCTTAAATGAAGTTGGTGTAGCTGGCGGAAAACTGAAGCCGGTGTAGCTGGTGGAAAAAAGAAGTCAGTGTAGCTGGCATAAATGATCGGTTTCGAATTCAAAATCCGTTCTGTACAGTACTGTATTGTAATTTATTGATTTTAATCACCAGGTGAAAATAATTTTAATCAACAGGTGAAAATAATTTAGCGGTCGCGCCAGACCAAAGCAAGATCACGTGAACAGGAAGGCGGATCATTGAAGGGACAAGATGGCGGATCATGGAAGGGACAAGATGGCGGATCATGGAAGGGACATTTCAAATGACAACATGAAATTTTGTTCCAAAGGGAATGGGGAAAATTTAAAAAAAAAAAATTCTGTGAAATTTGAAATGAAAGTGAACTTTTGACTGGATTTACATAAAATTTTGAATGGATTTACATATACATGCAATTGCCATAGAGGTTCGCTTACGAAGCTCTCTATTACTCTTGGGGCTTAAGGCTCACGCTGGTAGTTGGTGGCAACAAATCTTGTTTCAGCAGCTAAAACCGTCTCCTGAGACTTATGACTCACATTGTACTGTATAGACTTGTTTGTACTGTATTTAAATTAAAGAACAGACCTCATGTGCATCCAAGTCAATAAAACAACTGCTTAAACCCAACTGGGAGGTGTAATGGTTCGAGCATCCGCTCTGAGTCTGGGCGGACTGGGTGGTGTAGTGGTGAGAGTATCCGCCCCGATTCTGAGCTGACTGGGTGGTGTAGTGTTTAGAGCATCCGCTCCGAGTCTGAGCCTGACTGGGTGGTGTAGGGTTTAGAGCGTCCGCTACGAGTCCGAGCCTGACAGGGTGGTGTAGTGGTGAGAGCATCTGCCCCGAGACTGAGCCGACTGGGTGGTGTAGTGTTGAGAGCGTCTGCCCCGAGTCCGAGTTGACTGCGTTGTGTCATGTTTAGAGCGTCCGCTCCGAGTCTAAGCCAGAATGAGTGGTGTAGTGGTGAGAGCATCTGCCCGAGACTGAGCCGACTGGGTGGTGTAGTGTTTAGAGCGTCCGCTCCGAGTCTGAGCCTGACTGGATGGTGTAGTGTTTAGTGCGTCCGCTCCGAGTCTAAGCCAGAATGAGTGGTGTAGTGGTGAGAGCGTCCGCCCCGAGTCTGAGACGACTGGGTGGTGTCATGGTGAGAGTGTCCGCCCCGAGTCTGAGCCCGACTGGGTGGTGTAGTGGTTAGAGCGTCCGCCCCGAGTCTGAGCCTGACAGGGTGGTGTAGTGGTTAGTCCTTCTGCCCTGAGTTAGAGCCGACTGGGTGGTGTAGTGGTTAGAGCGTCCGCCTCGGGTCTGAGCCTGACTGGGTGGTGTAGTGGTTAGACCTTCCGCCCTGAGTCTGAACCGACAGGGTGGTGTCGTGGTTAGACCTTCCGCCCCGAGTCTGAGCCTGACTGGGTGGTGTCGTGGTGAGAGCGTACCGCCCCGAGTCTGAGCCTGACAGGGTGGTGTAGTGGTTAGACCTTCCGCCCCGAGTCTGAGCCTGACTGGGTGGTGTCGTGGTGAGAGCGTACCGCCCCGAGTCTGAGCCTGACAGGGTGGTGTAGTGGTTAGACCTTCCACCCTGAGTCTGAGCCTGACTGGGTGGTGTAGTGGTTAGGCCTTCCGCCCAGAGTCTGAGCCGAACTGGGTGGTGTCGTGGTAAGAGCGTCCGCCCCGAGTCTGAGCCTGACTGGGTGGTGTCGTGGTGAGAGTGTCCGCTCCGAGTCTGAGCCTGACTGGGTGGTGTCGTGGTGAGAACGTCCCCTCCAAGTCTGAGCCGGACTGGGTGGTGTCGTGGTTCGAGCGTCCGCCCCGAGTCGGAGCCTGACTGGGTGGTGTAGTGGTGAGAGCGTACCGCCCCGAGTCTGAGCCTGACTGGGTGGTGTAGTGGTGAGAGCGTACCGCCCCGAGTCTGAGCCTGACTGGGTGGTGTCGTGGTTAGAGCGCCCACTCCGAGTCTGAGAAGTCACTGGTTCGAACAATGGAACCCCGGTCGAGTCGAACCAAATCCATTTTTTTAATGGTACGTGCCGTTTCCTCGTTTGATGCTCGGCATCTAAAAAGGATAGAGCATGGACAACCATATGTTGGCAATCATTCCTTTATCCCACCCTGGTATCTCCTCTTAAACAGGAGTGGCCGTCTTAGCCGACAAATATCTATGGTAAGAGACCGTCATTCCACCAACCGATTTCTCAATGCATTCCAGGGACATCATTTCCGGACCCTTTTGCCTGTCGCTGCATATTAATGGCATGCACTAGGTAAGCTGCAGGTACGGACAGGAAGACCATGCAAACACCCGGGCCTGCAGCCCCACTCGCGTCCGGAAGCGGTCCAATTGGGCACCGCCAGTGCAAAGCCCGCGAACACCAGCTACGCCGCACAACGTCACCGAGTCAGGTCGCGGTGCTTACCGCAGCGTGGGCCCGATGCACGCCGTATCGGTGCTCTCGATTTCCCGTAGTATGCGTTCATGCTCCGCGACTGTCTCCAAACTTTCGAATTCCGCCATCTTGGCGCAATGCACGTCTGCTGTCTTCCTTCCTGCCTTGAGATGTAATAAATCCTTCAGAGGATGGAGTCGCGGAGGAGTGATATATAAAGTAAGCACTGTCATAAATAAATGGCAGAATACGCTTTCGACATCGTGTGAGTGAAACAGTTGAGCAATCTTGAAGCAAACACAGACAACGCTGCTACTAATTATACTGTCATGACTTCTAGACATTGTACAAAGATATTATTTTTACTTTATTCCTGTTGGCGTGTTTATCAATTTGCTGCTTTCTAAAGGTTTTTGTTTACCCTGTGCTCTCTAATTTATCGGATAAAAAAAAATACCTTTTTCGCTTTCAAGACACCAACGCTGCTCCTTTCCTGTAGGCCTACATTTTTATGTCGATCCTGAGGTAATATAAATATGATCGAATTGATTTTCCAACGTTCTAATATTTTAATTAATCACGAGCTCGTCTCAAAGATGCAATTAGTCCTATTTTCGATCCTCGACCAAGAGACATTACCTTATAATATAAATTGCTATTAGCAAACATTGCCAGCAGAGGGCGCTACCGGAGACTGACGTGAGACTATGATGTAGACTAGAGTAACCTTGGTGTGTAAGCTCTTCAATCTACACCTGGGTTCCCAACCGGTGGTACTGGTATATATTTGATATTCTGGTGATACGTGACAAATACAGCAAGTTTAGGATATTTTCACATGCTCTATTTTCTAGATTTGTGATTCTGAGATTTATGCCCCAAATTTACAAACAAAACAACTTAGAATGCTTCCATCTAATATAGTACTGCCTGGGATGTAGTGATGCTGGAGTGCACAGGACGACAGGAGTGCCGCTACGGCACCTCAATCCATCCGAGGCAGAGCTTAGCGACGAAACAGTAAAATAATTAAATTTTAAAAACGTGAACATGAATTCTTCCTTTTCAACCTAAAATTTGTCACATTTTAACCCACATATTGGGTGCTGTTATGCATTTTTCTCCATTTAGATTATTTTTTAGTTATTCAGTTATCCCTCTGGAACACCGACCTAATTCGCTCAAGACCAATTTAAATGTGCATTTGTACATGAAATATTCGCTAATGCCATGGATATTTCACAGCTCTGATAAGTCCCCCACAATTCCTATGTCTCATTCCACCCTCATTCCATCCCTCCTTCTTTTCCTCCTCCTTTGCCCCTCCCAGGCAATAGAAGCTAGAATGAATAGAAGCAGGGTGTGTGCATTTTACAGGTTTGCAGCCATGGCCCATGTGTTTGTCAAAGCGAACACGTTCACTAAGTGAATATACCACCCTTCCATATATTCTCCATTTCCATTTCATTTTGCGGGATCAGCGTCAGGCCCGGACTAGCAATAGGGCAGCTCGGGCAAATGCCCGGTGGGTTGGTCCACTCGCAAGACCGATGGGCCGGTCTATGTGGGGAAATTGCTCGTGTGATCAGAGTGCATATATATATATTGTTGTGGATTTGAGAATCTTGTTGTAAATATCACCCTGAGTAGTGTTCCTTGATACTACTTGATACAAGATATTCCTTGTAAATATCTCCGTTTTGTGTGTAAAGGTCAAAGGTCATCCTCTTAGTTAATCCATCGCATGCACGTAGGCCACCATATACCCTTCTAAATAGTTATTTCCTTATTATGTGTATTAGTTTAAGGCTGTGTTTCCCATTAGTTGACTCTGCATTGCATCAAATTGAAATAAGGTAGAATCCCCTGTCAAGTGCAAAGCCTCCATTGCCAACTGCATTGCCGCCATTGAACACGCGGCTAGCTCGGAGAAGAAAGGCGTGTCTCTGCCCCTCGTCATCGGAAGGAGGAGTGAGCCAGCCCCGATCAACCAACCAAGCATGAGGGGTTTGGCTTGAGAGGGCAGAGAGAGAACGATCGGGGAGGTTCGCGAAGATTCGAGGGTGTGGCCTATATAACCCGTCATGCGACGCCCCCACCAGAGATGCGTCAGAGAGTTGGAAGTCCACCGAGAGTTGTTGTTGAGTTCAGCACAGCAGTCCACCGGGAGAGAGTTGAGTGGTTGTTGTTGAGAGTTCAGTGGAGAAGGAGCAACAAAGTCAAGCTCAGTGGAAGAGTGAGCACTGCGAAAGTTAAGGAACAAACCGCAGCTTCGAGACCTCCGTAGTCCGCCCCCCCCCCCCCCTTGTGACACGCAGCTTCGACCCGCTGCTACGAAGAAACGCCGCCGTGCGAACGAGATTGAGAAGGGTCGGCGGCCGCTCACCTCGAGCCTTGTCGTTTACACAAACCGGACCCGCATCCTTCCAGCTCTGTGGACCTCCTGAACCTTCCTCCCCTTCCAGCCATTCGTGCCATTCATCCCTATCATCATCCCCCTGTGTAAGTCTGATTGTCGTCCGTCTTTTATGTTGTCCTGGGGGTTAAGTAAGACTGAATAGGTAAGTTAGTATTGCACTGTGTCTTCTGGTCCTTCCATCTTTCTGTCTTTATTTTCGTATCTTTCCTTCTCCTTGGTTACTTTTGGTCTTGTACATAATAGTTAGTAATAAATTATATTTGTTCTTCCTACCTTGCCTTTCTTTCCTTTACATCCGTTTCGCTTTAGTGATTTCCCAATTGAATACCTGTGGCACGATTTGGCCAACGTTCAGAATCGGGTCTAGTACTTGCTAATGGTTCGTGCCGCGGCTGCTAATCCGCTCGGCAATTAACATCTTGTCCGCGGTCGCGAACGGGGTTGCTCACCTGCCTCTCCGGAGGGAGCCGAGCAACTTCAGGACTCATGTCGGTCAGTCGCACACAAGGGGATTAATCCCCCCTTGGTAAGGGGAAAAAGGGCCGACGGAGATATCCGTAACAATTGGTGTCAGGAGCGGGATTCGGACCTGAAGGGCGCTTAGCGCACTCAAAATTTGGAGCGGCTGAGATTGTAATAACATTTAAATTTAAGTCGTGCCATGGATGGTCAAGGTGATCGGATGCCGGTTGGGGAGTTAGAGGGGGTAGAATCGACCCAGGACCCCAGGGAAGAAGTGGGAATAGTGGAAGAGGAGAGCAAAGAAGGTGCGGTCATGGGGGTTACAGGCACACGAAATGGCGGCCTCCCGTACGTGACGGTGATAGCCGGACCCGCAGTGCCAATGGACTGGGGCCTTTTGATGATGCATTTCGGTGCCTCTCTGATGGGTGACAGTAAGGGATTTGATGCAATGATGGCTACCCAGGGGATAGACATGGAAAAAGTGAGGCACGAAGCAAGGTACAACCCGGAGGGATTTCAGGAGCAAATGAACGCCACGGCGAAAAGAATTCAGGAAGACATTGACCGCAGGTTGGGCGAGCAGGGCACATGGGTGCACGACGAGGTAAAGCAGGTCGAGAAGCACTGGTTGAGGGAGGCGGAGGAAAGCACAGGTAACTGGACCGGGGTAGAAATCGCGACCCGGGGTATGGAAAAGCCGGTGACCGCTGAGGTAGGAGAGAAAATTTTATTAAAGCCAGGGGTCGTTGAGGTGAATAAAGAAAAAGTAGTGGTGGGTATAGTTGAAATTGAAAAGACGACGGAGGTAGCCCGGGAATTGAAGGGAGAAATGGGTTATGTGCAAAGTCCGAGCTCACACCTTGATGCCGTGCTTAATCCTTATAAAGATTTGCAGGTGTTGGTGCAGGGAGGAAGAAGAACCCCGAAGGTGAGTCGTGCTGTATATTGTGCGGGGAGATTTTGCAGGAGGATATTTGGCGCAGAAAGAATTTTCGCGCGCTTGGGATCGAGAAAGCATCCGGGCGTTGGTGAAGGGTCCCCTGTGAGTGGAAATGGCGCGCTTGTGGAAAAAAAGTGAGCATCGGGGAATGAGCGTGTTACAAAGCGCGAGTGTGAAACCGAGTGCGAGCGAGAACGCACGTCGGGGTGTACGGAGTGTGACATGGAGAGTGAGTTGGTGGTGGCGCAAGTGCGAGAGGGCACATCGGAGCGCGAGTGTGAAACCGAGTGCGAGCGAGAATGCACGTCAGAGGGTCTGTGTGAAGCATAGTGTACGGAGTGTGACACAGAGAGTGAGTTGGTGGTAGCGCGAGTGCGAGAGGGCACATCGGAGCGCGAGTGTGAAACTGAGTGCGAGCGAGAATGCACGTCGGAGGGTCTGTGTGAAACAGAGTGTACGGAGTGTGACACGGAGAGTAAGGTGGTGGTGGAACGTGTGCGAGAGTGTACACCTGAAGTTGGTAGTGGCGCAGGTGCGAGAGGGCACATGGAAGCGCGTGATCAGGTGTGCCAAAGAGTGCACACCCATGGTTGTCACAGAGGATGTGGCCGAGGAGCGGGTGCGAGGATGCACGCTTGGGATGAGTGTGCAAGGAAGCACACCTGAGTTGGTTGTGGCGTGGGTGTGGGAGAGCCCATTGAAGCGCGTGAGTGGGTGGATGCGAGAGTGCACGCCCATGGTGAGTGGTACGGAGTACGTACCGAGTGGGGAGAGTACGCAAGACGGTGCGCGAGGTGTGTTAAGGGAGTGTGCGAACGGCGAGTGTGCGCGAGAGGTGTGGTGTGTAACAGGGAGTGCGGTGGTGGAATGGACGGAGTGTGTGGAATGTATGGGCGGCGTTGGAACGCCGGGTTTGGTGACTGTGAAAAGGGTCGCGTATGTGTGTGAGCATGTGAGTAAGGCATCGACGTTAAATGGGGCAGCGTTTAGGGCAACGAATAGCCGAGGCGAGCACTTGGGGCACGGTGCGCTTTGTTGGATGCGAGGCCCGGCGCGGGTCGGTGCTGCGTCGCTTCTCTTCGAAGCGTCGTTGCCGACTCGGGCCTTGCTCCGCCCCGCACGGTCGAGTCCGGCCCTTGTCGGGCAAGGCGACCGGTCCGGTTCAGGAGCGGGTAGGAGGAAGCGGCACGGTGCCCCCTGGCAGGGACAGGGTTCCGACCGGGCGAGATTGAGCCATCGGGCCGGAGGCCGCAAGGATCCGCGCCGAGATGGTGCGTGGAATCTCGGCCCGACCAAACCGCCTCCCCTGAATCGAATGCCGGACGGATTCAACCTGCAGGCGACCAAACCACCCAAATTCATTGCTCGGCTTTGCGAAGCCAAGTTTTAATGGAGGTAACGACGCACCGAGGCTCAGATATAGTGGACTGTGATGATGATAGTGTTTTGGACCCGAAATTGAGGATAGGGAATTTGTGATTGGAAAATTTTTGATTGGCTGGAATTTGATGAGCAAAATTTATAGTAGGAGATGCCCGATGTGGTGGGATGGCAAATCCACCATCCCTCGCATACGGGGCACATGAGCAATAGTTTTATGGGGTTTGGCAGTGAAAACTAGCCTGGGAGGGTTAGGATAATGTATAGGGACCTAGAGATGACCATAGGTAACTGTAGATTTAAGTAGCAACATTGGACAGGTAGTCGGGGACATAGAGAGGTTTGTAATGGTTGTTAATGACGTGGTATATGCTTAGTTTAAAGGGAAGACGGGGAGCACCAAGTTAGCAGGGCACCAGGTAGATCAGATGATGCCATGTGTTTGAGAATCGGAAGTGTATTGTGAAAAGAGTAAGGTGATTGTGAGTTGTATCGAGCGTGGAAGTGTATGGAGGAGTGTATGAGTGAGTAATGGTGATTGTGTGTTGTGTTGACCAAATGGTCCTGGAGGAAGGAGGGTGCAGGAAGCACCAGGTGTAAAAGTGATGGCACAGGTGTGCAAATACAGGTGAGCATGGTTGTATGGAATTAATGGTCTGGAATATATGGAGTATGGAATGGATGGTGTGGAGTGAGTCTGGTGGAAACTGTGGAGTGGAGTGGAGTGGATGGTGCGAAGGTGTGTATGGCGAGGATGGACCCCATCACGAATACCCGGGGAGGGTAGTTTAAGAGTTAGGTAGAGGGAGTAGGTAAATTGTGGTTGGATATTGGCATCTGTGGTGCGTGGTGGAAGAATGGTGTTTGGATGGGTGCCTTAGTGACGTGGAAATGAGTGGGCGTGTGGCCTGTTAGTGTGTGTAGTTAAATGGGCACTCCGCCACTGTGAGGATGTCGGCCAGGTGAGGCAGCAGGTGGGCTCTGGGAGCCGGTAGAGTTGTAGATGGGGACCGAGGATCCAGAGGACGGACCCGGGTAGCCCAGTGCCAGAGAGGGAACCGAGTGGGGAGAGCGCCAGAGGGCCTTCCCCAGGTAGATAGGTTAGGGTAAGGAGCAGGTAAGCTCGGAGGCAACTGCAGAGGTGGAGGTGTGCAGGTGGGTAGACCTGCTGGGAGAGCCACACGACCCAGTCTTGAAATTGTGCAAAGGCACAGGGAGTTGAATCGGGGGAGTGAGACCCCAAATTGATGAAGCACCACAGTTTGGTCAATGGGAATTTGGTTCTTAAAACCGCATAGAGTAAAATTGTCAATGGATTGGCAGGGAAAGACCCCGGGTAGTGTAAAGTGTGTTAATGTCATTTAGAAGGTAGATAGGATTGGAATCTCCTCGCACCATCTACATCCACTCACCTGAGGTGACAAAACTCCACACCATGCCATGTTTTTATTATTTTTTGTGCAAATGTTTGGAATGTGAGACGCATCATGACGTGGGTGTGACATTGTGTTGATGTTCCATCTCTCCCTCCTTATGAGGATTGATGATGAATTGGTGATGGCAAATTTTGGGTTAGAGGGATTGTGATGACGAATTTGGTATTCGGGGAAATATGGGGAAGACGAGACAGTAGTGACGAATTGGAAAGGGTGTAGATTTTTGTACATACTGGGGTAAGGGCAAAGGTAGAGTAGGTAACAAGGGGGGTGACGTACGGTAGGGACGAGCTTTTCTCCGCTCAGTCTCCAGACGCACCTCACTTTGCATTGCCTTTATTGATGTGTACCCTTGTGACCTTACCCCTCGCTAACCTGCCCTCTCTGTCTTCCTTCCCCGACCAATGGATCGTGCTCTCTGGGCACCAAGGGGAGTGTGCGGGAGTCTGCCATTGTGTGCCAGAACCCCCGCAACCAGCTGCCTGCATCGATGCACCACTTATGGACCACATGTCTGTGGCTGAGCACCACTCATGGACCCCACTGGTTGGGGCATGGCCCCTATGCTGGAACCGGCCATGAAGGCCCGAGATCTTGCTTGCGGACCTCGGTGACGTGGCACCTATGCCACACAGGTGAACCACCCCTAGTCGGCCCCTGTGGGCCATAAATAAAAAGTGGACACGTTTTGTGCATTTTTTATTATGTCCAAATAGGCCGCCAGCAAGAAGACCAAGAAAGACAACATCTGGAAGAACAATGGCCAGCAGAGGGAGCCGAAGAGGAAGACCAGCACCAGGGGCTTGGTTTTTATTTGAATTGTGGTGACTGTGCACTCCGGTGCGTTTTGGTGCATTATGGTGCTTTGATGATAGTTGATGCTGGTGCGTCGATGCAGCGCAGGCTGTCTCCCCCTCCCCCCCCCCCCCCCAAAAAGAACAATCACAGGTCCTGGGTTGCGTTTTGTAAATACAATCAGCGTCACTTGTAAATAATGCTCCCCACCGTTCATGTTTAGTTTGAAGACAATTCCGCAATTCGGTTAGCTGTGGGCGTAAATCTGTTAGGCAGGGTGCAATGCAGCAGGGGGACATACTTATTTGTGTTTTAAAACTGTCACACTCAGGGTCAGGTTAAATGTAGAGGGAACTACACCTACGTGTCACACTAAGTTAAAGTTTTATAGGCCCGAGTACGTGCCTAGAGGATGAGGGTGCAGTGTTGTGGATTTGAGAATCTTGTTGTAAATATCACCCTGAGTAGTGTAATGATTCCTTGTAAATATCTCCGTTTTGTGTGTAAAGGTCAACGGTCGTCCTCTTAGTTAATCCATCGCATGCACGTAGGCCACCATATACCCTTCTAAATAGTTATTTCCTTATTATGTATATTAGTTTAAGGCTGTGTTTCCCATTAGTTGACTCTGCATTGCATCAAATTGAAATAAGGTAGAATCCCCTGTCAAGTGCAAAGCCTCCATTGCCAACTGCATTGCCGCCATTGAACACGCGGCCAGCTCGGAGAAGAAAGGCGTGTCTCCACCCCTCGTCATCAGAAGGAGGAGTGAGCCAGCCCCGATCAACCAACCAAGCACGAGGGGTTTGGCTTGAGAGGGCGGAGAGAGAACGATCGGGGAGGTTCGCGAAGATTCGAGGGTGTGGCTTTATAACCCGTCACGCGACGCCCCCACCAGAGATGCGTCAGAGAGTTGGAAGTCCACCGAGAGTTGTTGTTGAGTTCAGCACAGCAGTCCACCGGGAGAGAGTTGAGTGGTTGTTGTTGAGAGTTCAGTGGATGAGGAGCAACAAAGTCAAGCTCAGTGGAGGAGTGAGCACTGCGAAAGTTAAGGAACAAACCGCAGCTTCGAGACCTCCGTAGTCCGCCCCCCCCCCACCCCCCCCCCCCCCCTGGGACACGCAGCTTCGACCCGCTGCTACGAATAAATGCCGCCGTGCGAACGAGATTGAGAAGGGTCGGCGGCCGCTCACCTCGAGCCTTGTCGTTTACACGAACCGGACCCGCATCCTTCCAGCTCTGTGGACCTCCTGAACCTTCCTCCCCTTCCAGCCATTCGTGCCATTCATCCCTATCATCATCCCCCCATGTAAGTCTGATTGTCGTCCGTCTTTTATGTTGTCCTGGGGGTTAAGTAAGACTGAATAGGTAAGTTAGTATTGCACTGTGTCTTCTGGTCCTTCCATCTTTCTGTCTTTATTTTTGTATCTTTCCTTCTCCTTGGTTACTTTTGGTCTTGTACATAATAGTTAGTAATAAATTATATTTGATCTTCCTACCTTGCCTTTCTTTCCTTTACATCCGTTTCGCTTTAGTGATTTCCCAATTGAATACCTGTGGCACGATTTGGCCAACGTTCAGAATCGGGTCTAGTACTTGCTAATGGTTCGTGCCGCGGCTGCTAATCCGCTCGGCAATTAACATCTTGTCCGCGGTCGCGAACGGGGTTGCTCACCTGCCTCTCCGGAGGGAGCCGAGCAACTTCAGGACTCACGTCGGTCAGTCGCACACAAGGGGATTAATCCCCCCTTGGTAAGGGGAAAAAGGGCCGACAGAGAGATCCGTAACAATATATACAGTATATATATATGCAGTATATATATATATATATATATATATATATATACACATATATATATATATATATATATATATATATATATATATATATATATATATATACACATATATATATATATATGTATATATATATATATATATATATATATATATATATATATATATATATATATATATATAATATAATATAATATATATATATATATATTGAAAAGGACAGCACACTGAGCAATAAAAATAATATAAAAAAATCTTTATTAATACCCTGACATTTCGAGAACAAACTAGTTCTCTTCCTCAGAGGCGTTGAGTGTTGTGTTAACCGTTAAGTTCCATTCGACGGGGATAGTGTGTCTCGGGCGAGGGGTACGATAAATAATGAAACCACGTGAAATGAAATCATTATTTCATCACTCTCGATGCGGACATTTCTGATTCGGTTGATCAAATATCTAGCGTTCTTTACATTGTATGCTGAATGGGTTGATTTGTATTTGAACACTTTGAGCCCAGCAAACAAACAAACAAACAAACAAGAAGACGTCATGCAGAGCACGATACTTGCAAAATACGCCCCCTCCCCCCAAAAGTTTCCATTGATACAGCAAATTGTCCATTTCAGCAAGATTAAAATTGACAATCTTGATCAAAGCTCGGGTTAACAGGATGAAAAGTGACGATTTTTCAGATGAAAATTGATGATTTTAGAAGTTTGACCTTGAGTTGACCTTTGACCTTTTGACCTCAAAAATAGTACGTTTCCCAATTTATTGACGCGATATTTTTTATTTATTTTTTTTTTTTTCTATACTGAATCGAGGCTCGTGAAAGAGCTGACAACCGCGAGGGAAAGACAAAGACAGTACATGGGGACCGCGAGGGAAAGACAGTACATGGGGACCGCGAGGGAAAGACAAAAACAGCACATGGGGACCGCGAGGGAAAGACAAAGACAGCACATAGGGACCGCGAGGGAAAGACAAAGACAGTACATGGGGACCGCGAGGGAAAGACAAAAACAGCACATGGGGACCGCGAGGGAAAGACAAAGACAGCAAATAGGGACCGCGAGGGAAAGACAAAGACAGTACATGGGGACCGCGAGGGAAAGACAAAAACAGTACATGGGGACCGCGAGGGAAAGACAAAGACAGCACATGGGGACCGCGAGGGAAAGACAAAGACAGCACATAGGGACCGTGAGGGAAAGACAAAGACAGTACATGGGGACCGCGAGGGAAAGACAAAAACAGCACATGGGGACCGCGAGGGAAAGACAGTACATGGGGACCGCGAGGGAAAGACAAAAACAGCACATGGGGACCGCGAGGGAAAGACAAAGACAGTACATGGGGACCGCGAGGGAAAGACAGTACATGGGGACCGCGAGGGAAAGACAGTACATGGGGACCGCGAGGGAAAGATGCAAATGCTGTTCAATTTTCAAGTCAATCAGTTGAAAATTGATGGGTTTTCAGATGAAATTGATTATTTTGAAAATTTGACCTTGAGTTGACCTTTGACATTTTGACCTCAAAATAGTTCATTTCCCAATTTAGTGACTCAATATACAAATGCTATTCAATTTTCAAGTCAACAACAACATGCATTTAATTTTCAAGTCAATCAGATTTAAAATGGCGATTTTAGAAATTTGACCTCCAGATGACCTTTGACCTCAAAATCAATAGGCTTCTCAATTGCGACGACCTATACAACTTGGTGAAGATTCATGATGATTGGTTTAGAATTGTGACCTGTTGGGTGGTGACAAACAAACAAACAGACAAACAGACAGACAAACTGACAGAACCACAAACGCAACCGACCAATTTACTTGAAAAATCTTTGATTTGGGAAGTAACAAACAAACGGTCGTGATGAAGCACGTGGACTACAACCACAAAGCCAAAGCTCTATTGGGTACTACCACACAAACACTCTATCTACTACACAAAGCCTTGTGACCCTACAAAGACCATTGGCAAGCAGATAGTGAGCAGCAGTCGCCTCAGCTCTGGTCATCTCATGACACTCATTCAACTCTGAATCAAATCAACGTACTTTGTATTCGACAGCACCATATATCATCAACATGAAGAAACCCTGATGGGCTCACCCATCTCATGGCTCATCGCTGAATTGGTGATGCAACGCTTTGAAGATCTAACACTACATGGTGAGCCTTCTCTGAGGTTGTGGCTGCAGTACGTTGACGACACATTGGTGATCATAAAGAAGGCGGATGTTGACCGTTTCCACACAAAGATAAATTCAACATGGCCAGCAATACAATTCACATGTGAAGTAGAACAAGCTGGGTCTCTGCCATTCCTGGATCTACATCTTTCCCAGGAAGGAAACGGTAAGCTACACATGCAGGTGTACCGTAAACCCAGTAACACAGACAAAGTATTGGATTACCGTCGTGGCCATCCCACCTGCCACAAAATAAGTTGTGTTCACAGCTTAGTAGATCATGCAAAAACACAGTGCAGTGACCACGGGCAACGCCGGATGGAAATGCTGCACGTCACTCAACTACTGCAAGAAAACCACTACCCAAATGCGTTTATCAAATATTGTCGCCAGAAATCCAACTACAGCAACAACAATCCAACCACACCTCCACACACGGTGGCACTTCCATACATACAACACGCATCTGAAACCACAAGCCGCATTATACGCGAGTACAACATCAACATCGCCCACAAACCTCAAACATCCTCACGAGCACAGCTGTCAAAACCAAAAGCCCAGGTGAACAAATTTGTCAGAAAGAATGTCATCGAGAACATACAATGTGAAGATTGTGAAGCCAATTATGTGGGCCAAACATCCCAATGCTTCACCACAAGGCTAACTGAACACCTACGTGCTGATAGGCGGGAAGACAGGTTGTCAATGGTTGCGAGACACACACACACACACACACACACATTCTCATGGAATCAGACCACGATCCTTGGCACAGGATCTTTGAGAGAGAACCACGAAATTATCAAGGCCTGGTACTCTGATGAAAACTCCATCAACCAACACATCGACTTACAATCCACAAACAAAGCACTACGCAATCAATTACAACGTCAAAAACGGCGGTCATTTGAATGGAGGGAAGTCCTGAGATTGGCAAGGACATGGACGTCATCAAGAACTGTGGACGTTCCTGTGAATGATTGTTCATCCTCATTCAAAGCCATCTCACTGCATTGAACGAAGAGTTTCCGTCCTATTTCCCTGAACTATCTTTCCAAAGCTAGTTTGAAATCCCTTTTCAATCTCACGACTGGATGGAGCTACCTGGTGCTGTCTATGAATCACTCCTTGATCTCCAAAGTGATACTACAGCCTGGGATATCTTTAAAGAGAAAAGCCTGTCAGACTTTGACGTTGATATGCTGAGAACATACCCTGTGGTTCCAAGAATGGCTGTTAGTCGCAAGTGCCCCGATGGTGTTTCTGTCGACATGGTTGCGTGAGACCGAATTCTCATCCATCTTCGTGAGGAAATCTAAACTGTAAGCAAGAATGTAACTTGAAGATGACCTTCAACGTACTCTATCGAAAACTAGTCCTCGTGTGGAGGACTTTTAGTGACGTCAGTAATTTCTGCACACACAAGACCCAGTGACCATAATAATTGGAGTGCATGCGGAGGACAAACTAACGTCCAATCACGATCGGTGAAGTAGAAAATTAGTGTTGTTGTACTTTGTGTGATTTGACAAGGCCAATCAATTAGGTTGAAAGATTGTCCCCAAGCTTGGGCATGTCAATACATTATACATTTTGTCTCGGGAGTGATATTAGAACAAAAATACTGGTTATGGGCAACACAATCCCCCAATGCATTGCTGCATACAGAATAGTCCAGAAGTGAGAGGAACTTTCCTCCCATTTTATATTAGGATTTAGTGAATTATCTTATCCAATTAATGAAAAATTCCATCCTGGAAGTCATGAAGCTGGGTGGAAAACTTTGGATGCCGATAACCAATTGAGGTCTGGCTGGATCGATAAGGTGGCTGTTCTTGTGAAGAATGCTTATCACGTTATACAAGCAAATGTAGGCCTTATAATACATCAAAGACACAGTCTTGTGTGGGTAAAGCGGATTTAACAAGCATGATGTTATATATTGTTGCGGATATGAGGATTGTGTTTTTTTTATTGTGTTGTATTGTATAGTAAATTGTTGTGAAATATTGCTTTATTCTGGACCCTCCTTACTCCAGTTATGTATAAAGGTCAAAGGGCGTCCCATAATTAGGTCATAAACAATCACGTCAGCCAATCATCGATTTCCCCCTGGTTGATAGTTATATCTTTATTATGTGTATTAGGGTAAGGCCTTGTCTTCCATTAAGATGACACTCCATTGCACCAAGTGAAATAGAGTAGATTCCTTTCATTCCCCATTCCCACTCCCAAAAACTTTCATTGCCAAGCCTCGATTGCCAATTACATCCCCTCCAAGCCTCCATTGCCAACTGCACAGGGCACAGGTTTGTTACAGCGGCGGGTTGCTGATTTCACCCCAATAGCCGCCATTAAGCATGTGCTCAGCTCGGGGTCAGAGGGCCTGTGCCCACCAATCAGGGCCGAGGCGAGCTGACCGATGGGCGTGTCCAAAAGGCCGGCGGCTTGATCGCCGGAGGCGCTATAAAAGCGCGAGTGCAAGGTACTGCCGAAGGATATCCAGGGAAGCACAAAGCCTGCTATTCGTCGCCTTGCTCGCCAAAGTTGGACCAAAAAAGGAGTTAACAGCAAGAAGCCTGGAGAAAGCACGCGACGTCCACGCAGCAACACAGCAGCTTCAACAACAGCAGCTTCAGTAACCGCAGCTTGGGGCCTGGACGGCAGTTTGAGCGGGGCCGCGAAGGAACGGCGGCTGCCAAACGCGCCGATCGTGCTGCAGCATCCTTGGACCTTCCTTTCCCTCCAGCCATCCACCTCCTGCCTTTCCATCCTTCTTGTGTACGTGAGTTTGTTTTGTTTGTTCTGTCCTT
This sequence comes from Myxine glutinosa, assembly GCF_964187855.1. Taxonomy (NCBI): domain Eukaryota; kingdom Metazoa; phylum Chordata; class Myxini; order Myxiniformes; family Myxinidae; genus Myxine; species Myxine glutinosa. Next base: position 176,531,451 of record NC_136263.1, on the reverse strand, counting down.
GGGTTAATTAAGACTGTAAGTATGCTAGGAATTTGCACTGTGTCTCTGATTCTTCTGTAAATTATTTTCTTATCTTTCCTTCTTCCTTGGTTACTTTGAGCGTGTAAATAGTAAGAATAAATTTAGTAGTATTTCCAACCATTTCGTCTTCTTCTTCTTCTTCACATCCATGTCGCTTTTGTCTTTTCCATATTGAATATCTGTGGCGCGATCGGCCAACGTTCGGGAATCAGGTTAGTCGCGGTAACTGTACGGCCGCGGTGCCATCCGCTCGGCAAACAACATCTTATCCGCGGTCCGTAACAATTGGTGTCGGGAGCGGGATCGGACCCGAAGCGCGCTTAACGCGCTCAAAATTACAAGCTGCTGAAATTTGATTTGTTTTAAAGAAAAACCCGAATTTTGAAATCGCGCCATGGCTAGTCAAGGCGATCGGATGCCGGTGGGTGAACTAGAAGAGGGGTTAGGCGTAACCCAGGATCGGAGGGAAGAAATAGAGGAGAGCAATGAGGTGGTTGAGGAGGTATCAGGTGCACAAAATGGCGCCCTCGCGCACATGGTTATTGCAGCGCCAAATTTATCCGCGCCCGTGGTCGCGGCAGCCGAGCCCGAGATGCCAGGGTACATGCGAGCCTTCATGGCCCATTTCATGGCAGAAGTACAAAAAAAGAACGACAGTATAGACAGTCTAGAAGCCAAAATGGGAGAAATGGGGAGCCAAATGGGGGCAATGAGGGACGAAGCGAGGGGTACCGGTGAGGGGTTAGACAATAAATTTGAGGGGTTAGACAAGAAATTTGAGGGGTTAGACAATCAAATAGAGGGGGTGAAAAATGGGTTAAGGGGGCTAGAAGATAGGATGGAAGGCAAATTGCGGGAAGGAGGGGAGCAATCCGCCCGGGAAATCAAACGAATGGGGAACCAGATAGAGGAGGTGAAAATCGGGGTAGAAACCAAATTGGATGCTCAGAGGGATGAATTGGGACAGATGAGGGTGGCATCTACAAAAGAGAGGGAGGAGATGAAGGAGGAGATACGACGAGGTGTAAGCGAGGAGGTCTCGGGGGTACGCGAGGAGGTAAAGCGAGGCGAGAAGCGTATGGAAAAAGAGGTGAGAAATGGGACGGCAAAGTTACAAGGGGGCATAGAGGACCTGACGGAGGAGGTGGAACAGCTGACGGTGGGACAGACAGAGTTAGTGGAGCAGGTACAAAAGAACACTGCGGTACTTGGAGGGTTAAAAGCGACACAAAGAGACATCAAGGACGACTTGATAGCGACGAAGAGGCAATGTCAGATGGTACGTGAGGGACTGACAATGAGGTTGGACGAGGTGACGGAAGTAATGGAGACGAAAGCCCAGGAGGTGAGGACGCACATAGAAACGGTCAAGGTAGCCTTAGAGGACGAGATAGAGGAGACGCACCGGGAAATAAAAGAGGTGAAGCAAAAATTAGAGGAGGTGGAAGAGGGGGTGAGTGAAATTAAGAAGAGACGGACAGAAACTAAGAGAGAAATACAGGAGGAGGTGATGGAATATGTACAAGGTCGGTGCTCAAATCGTGATGTTGTGCTCACTAACCAAATAAAGAGTTTGCAGGTGGTGAAGGAGGTGCGGAGACGAGGTGCCAAGGTGAGTGGCGATATACGTGGAAATGTATATGATGTGAGGGGAGCTTCAGTCGGCTTGGGGGTTGGTGTGGACCCGGGTGTTCGTGAGAGGCCGCTGGTGAAGTGTGCGACAGGTACGGTGTGCGAAGGAGGAGGTGTGCGAGAATGTCCGACTCTGGGGTGTGTGAGGAAAAAGTGCGCGCCGAGGAGTGAGTGTGCTGTCGAGAGTGAGTTGGTCGTAGCGCGTGTGCGAGGGGGCACATGGAAGCGCGTAGTGGGGAGTGTTACAGGGGATGTAACGAGAGAGTGCACACCTGTGGTGAGTGTTACGGAGGGAGTAACGAGAGAGTGTGCGCAAGAGGATGCGCGAGAAAGGTGTGTAACGGACAGGTGCATGAGGAAAGAGTGCGCTGTCAAAAGTAAGGGAGAATGCACACCTGTGGTGAGTGTTACGGAGGGAGTAACGAGAGAGTGTGCGCAAGAGGATGCGCGAGAAAGGTGTGTAACGGACGGGTGCATGAGGAAAGAGTGCGCTGTCAAGATTGAGGGTGAATGCGCGACCGAGAGTGGTGGTGAGAGTAGTGAAAGTGACACGGAGCATGAGTTGGTTGTGACAGGTAAGAGAGGATGTACACCTGGAATGGAAGGATGCACACCTGGAATGGTAGAGCGTGTGTGGGAATGCACACTTGAGTTGGTAGTGAGGCACGTGGTTGGGTGTGCGAGTGAGAGTACACCTGTGATTGTCACAGAGGAGGTGACCGAGAAGGGGGCACGAAGAGGTGTGTTCGTGAGGTGTGCGAACGACGAGTGTGTGCCAAGGTGTGCGGTGGTCAGGTGTGTGACCAAGTCTGTGGGCGAAAGAACGAGTGCAATAGCGAAGTACGCGGGGTGTACGGGCGGCGTTGGAGCACCGAGCTCGGTGAGGTTGAAAGGGGTAGCGTATGCGTGTGAGCATGCAGGTGAAGCATCGACGGTAACCGGGTTAGTGGTTAGAACGACATTTAGCCGAATCGGGCCCTCGGTGCGCGCCGAGCAGCTTCGCGTGCCGCGAGGACCAGCGGGGATCCGAACCACGGCGGTTTCGAAAGAACCGCCGTACGCGATCCACGCTGGGCCTCACTCGGAACGGCCGCATCCGTGCTGCACTAGGCGGAGTGGGCAGCCCGATAGGAAGGGTCGTCATGGCGACCCCCTTTTGTTGAGGCGTTCCGGCAGGTCGAGATTGGGCCATTGGATGGCTCCGTGCCGAGGTGGTGCGTGGGATCTCGGCCCGGGTAAACCTCCTTCCCTGCACCGAGTGCCGGACGTATCCAGCCACTGGCACCAAACAACCCGCATTCATTGCTCGGCTTTACGAAGCCGAGCTTTAGAAGTGAATTGGCGCACCGAGAGGCACTAGTGAGTAGACGTAATGATGAGGATAGTGTTTTGGACCCGAAATTAGGAAAACAAAATTTGATGATTGGCAGTGATGATTGGTAGAGTGATTGGTAGTGATTGGCAAATTTTTGATTGGCTGAAATTTGGTGAGCAAAATTGATAGTAGAAGATACCCGATGTGATGGGATGGCAACTCTGCCATCTCTCACAGCGAGGGCAAAGGAGCACTAGTCTTATGGGGTTTATGGCAGTGAAAACTAGCCCGGGTGGGTTAGGATATAATGTGTAGGGATCTAGAGAAGATGACAATAGGTAACGTTAAGATTAGGTAGTGACAATGATACCTGTAGTGGGGACGCAGGTAGATAAGAGTGGATGATAATGACGTGGTATGTGCTTCGTTTAAAGGGAAGACGGGGAGCACTAAGTTAGCAGGGCAACAGGTAGTTCAGATGATGCCGTGTGAGTGTTGGAGGTGTATTCAAGTGTATTGAGCACGGTATGAGTAAATGATTGTGAGTTGTAGTGTGATTGCACAGGTGTGCAACTGAACAGGTGTATGGAGCAGTGTTTGAGTGAGTGATGGTGATGGGTGTTGTGTTGACCAAATGGTCCAGGAAGGAAGGAGGGTGCAGGTGGCACCAGTTGTGATTGCACAGGTGTGCAACAACAGGTGAATGGATAATGGTTGTGTGAAATACATGGAGTGTGGAATACCTGGAGTGTGGAATATATGGAGTATTGGAATGGATGGTCGTGGAGTGAGTATGGTGAAAACTATGGAGTGGAGTGGATGGTGTGAAGGTGTGAATGGGGGAAGGATGGACCCCCATCACGAATATCCGGGGAGGGTAGTGTAAGTGTTAGGTAGAGGGTATAGGTAAATTGTGGTTGGATATTGGCATCTGTGGTGCGGGTGAAAGAATGGTGTTTGGATGGGTGCATTAGTGTTGTGGAAATGGCTGGGCGTGTAGCCTGTTAGTGTGTGTAGTTGGTTTGGGCACTCCACCACTGTGAGGATGTCGGCCAGGTGAGGCCGCAGGTGGGCTCTGGGAGCCGGTAGAGTTGTTGTGGATGGGGCCCGAGGATCCGGAGGACGGACCCGGGTAGCCCAGTGCCAGAGGGCACCGAGGGGTGACAGAGCCAGGAGGGGCCTTCCCCAGTTAGATAGGTTAGGTAAGGAGCAGGTAAGCTCGGAGGCAACTACAGTGGTGGAGGTGTGCAGGTGGGTAGGCCTGCTGGGAGAGCTACACGCCCCAGCCCAGAAATTGTGCAAGGGCACCGGGAGATGAATCGGGGGAGTGAGACCCCAAATTGAGAAGCACCACAGTTTGGTCAATGGGAATTTGGTTTTTAAAACCACAGAGTAAGATTGCCAATGGTTTGGCAGGGAAAGACCCCGGGTAGTGTAAAGTGTGTTAAAGTCATTTAGAGGATAGTTAGGATTGAAGTCTCCTCGCACCATCTGCATCCACTCACCTGGGATGACGTACCTCCACACCATGCCAGGTTGTTTTATTATTTTTGATGCAAATGTTTGGAATGTGAGACGCATCATGACGTGGGTGTGACATTGTGCTTGATGTTCCATCTCTTCCTCCTTATGAGGATTGATGATGAATTGGGTGATGGCAAATTTTGAAGTAGAGGGAGTGAAGACGAATTTGGTTTTGGGGAAATATGGGGAAGACGTGACGGTAGCGACGGATTTGTAAATGTGTAGATTTTTGTAAATATTGGGTAAGGGCAAGGGTAGTGTAGGTGACAGGGGGGGTGACGTATGGTAGGGACGAGCTTTCTCACTTCGCTCTCCGTACGCACTTCGCCTTGCATTGCCTGTATTGAAGTGTACCCTTGTGACCTTGCCCCTCGCTCATCTGTCTTTTCCCCCTTTTGTCTCCCACATGAGGACCTGTGCGCCACTGGGCGCCGAGGGGAGCGTGCGTGAGTCTGCCATTGTGCGCCCGGAACTCCCAGAACCAGCTGTCTGCATCGATGCACCACATTATGGACCACATGTCTGTGGCCGAGCACCACTTATGGACCCCATGGGTTGGGGCATGGCCCCTCTGCTGGAACCGGCCATGAAGGCCCGAAATCTTGCTGGCGGACCTTGATCACAGGGCACCGATGCCCCACAAGTGAACCACACTAGTCGGCCCTGTGGGCCATAAATAAAATAAATAAAAATGGACACGTTGGGTGCATGTTAAAAGTGCAAATAGGCCGCCAGCAAAGGAAGATGACAACACCAGGAAAATAATAATAGCCAGCAGAGGGAGCCGAAGAGCAAGAGACCACCTGCAGGGTTAGGGGTTGTTGTTTTTATTTTCATGAACAGTGATGACTGTGCACCGATTGGTGCTTGAGGGTGTGTTGGTGCATTTTGGGTGCTTTCATGGTGCGTCGATGCAGAGCAGACTGTCTCCCCCCAGAAAGAACAATCACAGGTCCTGGGTTACATTTTGTAAATAAAGTAAAGCCATTGTAAATAATGATCCCCACCGTAAATGTATAGTTTGAAGACCATTCCGCAATGCGGTTAGCTGTGGGCGTGAGTCTGTTAGGTAGGGTGCAATGGAGCAGCGGGACATATTTATTTATGTTTTAAAACTGTCGCACTCAGGGTCAGGTTAAAAGTAGAGGGAACTACACCTACGTGTCACACTAAATTAAAGTTATAGGCACGGGACGTGCCTAAGAGGAGGAGGGTGCAGTGTTGCGGATATGAGGATTGTGTTTTTTTTATTGTGTTGTATTGTATAGTAAATTGTTGTGAAATATTGCTTTATTCTGGACCCTCCTTACTCCAGTTATGTATAAAGGTCAAAGGGCATCCCATAATTACGTCATAAACAATCACGTCAGCCAATCATAGATTTCCCCCTGGTTGATAGTTATATCTTTATTATGTGTATTAGGGTAAGGCCTTGTCTTCCATTAAGATGACACTCCATTGCACCAAGTGAAATAGAGTAGATTCCTTTCATTCCCCATTCCCACTCCCAAAAACTTTCATTGCCAAGCCTCGATTGCCAATTACATCCCCTCCAAGCCTCCATTGCCAACTGCACGGGGCACAGGTTTGTTACAGCGGTGGGTTGCTGATTTCACCCCAATAGCCGCCATTAAGCATGTGCTCAGCTCGGGGTCAGAGGGCCTGTGCCCACCAATCAGGGCCGAGGAGAGCTGACCGATGGGCGTGTCCAAAAGGCCGGCGGCTTGATCGCCGGAGGCGCTATAAAAGCGCGTGCGCAAGGTACTGCCGAAGGATATCCAGGGAAGCACAAAGCCTGCTATTCGTCGCCTTGCTCGCCAAAGTTGGACCAAAAATAGGAGTTAACAGCAAGAAGCCTGGAGAAAGCACGCGACATCCACGCAGCAACACAGCAGCTTCAACAACAGCAGCTTCAGTAACCGCAGCTTGGGGCCTGGACGGCAGTTTGAGTGGGGCCACGAAGGAACGGCGGCTGCCAAACGCGCCGATCGTGCTGCAGCATCCTTGGACCTTCCTTTCCCTCCAGCCATCCACCTCCTGCCTTTCCATCCTTCTTGTGTACGTGAGTTTGTTTTGTTTGTTCTGTCCTTGGGTTAATTAAGACTGTAAGTAAGCTAGGAATTTGCACTGTGTCTCTGATTCTTCTGTAAATTATTTTTTTATCTTTCCTTCTTCCTTGGTTACTTTTAGCGTGTAAATAGTAAGAATAAATTTAGTAGTATTTCCAACCATTTCGTCTTCTTCTTCTTCACATCCGTGTCGCTTTTGTCTTTTCCATATTGAATATCTGTGGTGCGATCCGGCCAACGTTCGGGAATCGGGTTAGTCGGGGTAACTGTTCGGCCGCGGTGCGATCCGCTCGGCAAACAACATCTTATCCGCGGTCCGTAACAATATGTTAAGGTTGAAAGGATGGCCTAGAGGTACGCACACTCACCTCTAAGAAGAATATATATATATATACGGTATATATATATATATATATATATATATATATATATTTATATATATATATATATATATATATATATATATATATATATATATATACATATATATATATATATACACATATATATATATATATATATATATATATATATATATATATATATATAATATATATATATATATATATATATATATATATATATATATATATTGTTGCGGTTTTGAAATAAAAGTTAATTTCCCCTCTTAGTCACACCACAACATGAAGCCTCACGATAGTTCAGTTATTTCTTAGTAAATGTAAGCGTAGTCCTTTCCTGTGTTTAGTTTTGCGTTGAGTAGGCTAGTGAGATTAGGTGTCCTTTTGGCGCTTTGCTTCGATGCTTTTGGGTTGGTGCTGAAATACTACGCGGCAGGCCTGAACAAGTCGACCGAGGCTGAAGGTAGGCGGGGCAGGAGAAGTGGGAGTGGCCGGTAACACGAGCCGCCAATCAGGGCTCGAGGGGAGTGGCTTACCACTGCGGCAGAGGCGGGGTTTGGAACATTCGAGTGAGACTCTGGGGCGGGGCCATATAACCCGGCTCCGAGTCCCCCCACCTCAGATGAGACGGGAGATGAGTGCAGATGGGACAAGAGAACAAACGGCACAAGAAGGCAGAACAAATTGAACCGCCTCGTTGTACACGAACTTTTCCCTGTTCCCCGCGCTCTGCGCAGTATTAATCGCGCTGTGAAGAAAGACCCGCGCCGGGCCACAGACGCGCGATTTTCCTCCTGCCTGCCTTCGCCTGGATACGTGCCGTGCCCGCCAGAGGGCTACTCCACAAGTGAGCTGTTCCCGGAGCGACCGAGGCAGGCGCGCTTGGCGCTCGAACTTCTTTTCCTCCATCTCCCCGTGTATGTGAGTGGGCCCATTTGTCTGGGGATAAGTAGGACTGACTATGCTCTGCTCTGTGTCCCTTTCCTTCTACAAATCCTTGTATAGTGCAAATAAATTCTGTTCTTCCTTCTGATTTGACCGTCCTGTCTTTTCCATCATTGGCTTCGCATGGTACGAATAAAACCGCTCTAATCGGGTTCCAATAGAAAAGTAACAGCATGAGTCACATGATACGCATTCCGCTCAGGCATACTCGATTAAGCGTGGCTCGTGCGAGGCTCGATCCCCGCTTCCGTTGCGGCGTGGGTACCAAAGGTACGTGTGAATTTGTCCCGAAACACTTTTTTACGTCTGCACGGAAGTGGTGACTCGGTCTCGCGGACCCGAAGTCCCAGGGGGAAAAAGGGGTTTAATCTCCCCTTTGTAACGGGAATGGGCTTCGGGGAATCCGCAACAATATATATATATATATATTGTAACGAATTTGAGAAGTGTAACGGTTTTGAGAAGTGTAACAATTTTGGAGAAAGTGTAACGAATGTGAAAAGTATGGTTTTGTTGTGTGTAACACCCTCGTAATGTAAATAATGGTCGCAGCCGTCCTCCTAGTTAATTCCATGAAACTTACACACAGGCCACGATATATCTTTTTAAATAGTTTATTTCCTTATTCTATGTAGGCTAAATATGTGTTTCCCACTAGATTGACTCTGCATTGCATCAAACGAAATAAAGCGTAGGCCCCTCCGATGATCCATGGCAGCTCAAGTGCCAGGGATTCCCCCACTTCAGCTTTGACAGCAACCGTTATTGCAGTACTGAACTGCTGTGCAACGTGACGGCGCCTTACCTGCAGCTGCTGACCGGTTTTCGCCATTTGCGGCCATTACGAACAAGGGGAGTGGCTAGAGAAGAAGGGTCGCCCCCCTCATCATAGGGGGGAGGAGTAAGTCGGCCCCGCTCATCCAACCCAGAACAAGGGGTTTGGCTAAGAGAGGGCGGAGCGGGAACCCCCGAGAAAGTGCGCGAAGGTTCGGTGAGGAAACCAATATAAGCGGCCGCGGGACGCACTCCACCCTCTTGCCTCTCTTGCTCGGACCCCGTCCTCCTGCTCTGACCCCGTCCTCTTGCTCTGACCCCGTCCTCTTGCTTGCTGTCGCTCGTTGTTGCTGGGGAGAAGGTAGACGCCTGAACGAGCAGGTGTGTGCGACCAGCTGCGCTGCAGCTAAGGGGGCAGCTAAGGGGCCGCAGGCCACGAAAAGGACGCGCCAGGCAGCAATCCACGCTGGACCCTCCATTGCCTCCCAAAAACAACCATCCATCCTCAAGCCATACCTGCCTGCAATATCCCCCGTGTAAGTGTGAACGTCGTCTGTCCTAATCGTTGTCCTGGGGTTAAGTAAATTGACTAGTATAAGCTAATGATTCACTGTGTGACTGCTTCTTCCATCCATTGCTTGTAAATAACTTTGATCGCTCCTTCTTTTTGCTTGTGTGTATAATAAATCCTGTTATTCCTCCGTACTCTGTCTTCTTCTCTCTTCCTTCTCTTTCGGTCGCTTTAGAGGTTTCCAAATTGAATATCTGTGGTGCGATCTGGTCAACGTTGGGGGAGTCGGGCCAATCGGGGATCCTGTAACGGTCGCGGTTGACCATCCGCTCGGCCCATAATAACATCTTAACCGCGTCCGTAACAATATATATATATATATATATATATATATATATATATATATATATATATATTGTAACGATTTTGAGAAGTGTAACGGGTTTTGAGAAGTGTAACGGGTTTTGAGAAGTGTAACGGGTTTTGAGGAGTGTAACAATTTTGGAGGAAGGGTAACGGATGTGAAGAGTATGGTTTTGGTATGGTAACATCCTGGTAATGTAAATAATGGTCGCAGCCGTCCTCCTAATTAATTTCATAGAACATACACGCAGGTCACGATATATCTTTTAAATAGTGTATTTCCTTATTCCATGTAGGCTAAGTATGTGTTTTCCACTAGATTGACTTTGCATTGTATCAAACAAAATAAGCGTAGGCCCTTCCAATTTCCCCAAAACCTCCCTTCCAATTGCCTTCCGCATTTTGGCTGGTTTTCTTCAAACCACCATTGGCCACGAGGTAAGGTTGGAGAAGAAAGGCGTGGCTCCACCTCGTCAGAAGAGGGCAGGAGTGAACCGGCCCTAACAGCCAATCAACACCGCGGTGAGTGACCCGGTAGGCGTGCCCTCGGAGCCGGCGGCTTAATTCCGCCGGAGGTGATAAAAGCGACTGCAGGGGACTGCTTTACGAGTCCAGATGAGAGATGACTGGAGAGAGGCCTTGAGAGATACGCTGGGGGATGACCTGGAAGAGGAGCGCAATCCACCGCAAGCCCTACCTACCTACCTACCTGCCTGCCTGCAATACCCCCCTGTCGTTGGAGAGACGCGCTGAACGGAGGGAGACGGCTCCACCCCAGGAAGAGGAGCAGGTGTGCCGAGCCAGCGCGTGACGGCCGCGGATACGCGACGGAGGTTTTCCCGCCAAAACCGCGAGGGGTGCTGCGGCCTCCGACCTTGCCTTCCTCCACGCGTCCACCTCAGCTATTCCTTCCTGCAATATCCACCGTGTGAGTGTGAACGTCCTGTCCTACTCGTTTGTCTTGGGGATTAAGTAAATGAAATAGAATAAGTTAACAATGCACTGTGTGACTGCTCTTTTCCATCTATTGCTGTAAATAATATTGGTCGCTCTAAAATATTGCTTGTGTGTGTATAATAAATCTGTTCTTCCTCCGTATTCTTCTTCTTCTTTTTCATTCTCTTGCGATCGCTTTAGAGATTTCCCGATTGAATATCCGTGGGGCGATCTGGTCAACGTCGGGTGAAATCGGGTTTTAATCGGGGAGTAACTGTTCGGACGCGGTTAAATACACCACCGCTCGGTCCATATAACATCTAAAAGCCGCGTCTGTAACAATTGGTAGTCAGGAGGTGGGATTCGAACCTGGGACTAAATTTATTTAGCCCAAATTTTGGACACCAATTGTGTTAGTACAGTAACAATTGGTGTCTGGGAGTGGAATTCGGGTCCCGAACCAAATTTTTAAAAACATCTAGAAAAAAAAATTTTTGGTCAAAATTACGAGCTGCCGAAATTTATTTTGTTTTATAAAGCAAAACCCGAATTTTGAGATCGCGCCATGGACAATCAAGGCGATCGGATGTCGGTGGGAGAGATAGACAGGGTGGAATCGACCCAGGACCTCGGGGAAATGTATGTGGAGGAAAGGGAGGAGGAGAAAAATGGCAATGTGGTTGCGGAGGTTTCAGACGCACAAAATGGCGCCCTCGCGCACGTGGTTGAGGAGGCCACGGTCGCGGAACCAATGAGCGCGACCCAAATGCAAGCCTTCATGACCCAATTCATGGTGGAAATGCAGAAAAAAAACGACAGTATGGAACAAATGGAAAGCAGAATTATGGGGCAAATGGGGGTAATGAGGGACGAAGCGAGGGGTACCGGTGGGAAGTTAGACAATAATTTTGAGGGATTAGACAAGAAATTTGAGGGATTAGACAAGAAATTTGAGGGGTTAGACAATGGGATAGAAGGGGTGAAAAATGGGTTAGAGGGGTTAGAAAATAGGATGGAGGACAAATTGCGGGAAATGGGGGAACAATCCGCCCGGGAAATCGAACAGATGGGGAACCAGATGGAGGAAATACGACGAGGTGTAAGTGAGGAGGTCTCTGGGCTACGCGAGGAGGTAAAGCGAGGCGAAAAGCGTATCGAGAAAGAGGTGAGAAATAATACGGTGAAGTTACAGGGGGGAATAGAAGATCTGACGGAGGAGGTGGAGCAGCTGACAGAGGGACAAACTAAGTTAGTGGAGCAGGTTCAAAAGAACACTGCGGTACTAGGAGGGTTAAAGGCGACACAAAAAGAAATTAAAAACGAATTAATAGCGACGCAGAGGCAATGTCAGATGGTACGGGAGGAACTGACAATGAGGGTGGAGGAGGTGACAGAGATAATGGAGACAAAGGACCGGCAGGTAAGGACGCACGTAGAAACGGTCACGGTAGCCTTAGAGGACGAACTTGAGGAGACGCACCGGGAAATAAAAGAGGTTAAACAAAAATTAGAGGAAGTGGGAGAAGAGGTGAGTGAAATTAAGAAGGGACGGACAGAAACTAAGAGAGAAATCCGGGAGGAGGTGATGGAATGTGTACAAGGTCTGTGTTCAAATCATGATGCGGTGCTCACTAACCAAATAAAAAGTTTGCAGGTGGCAGAGAAGGTGCGACGAGGTACGGAGGTGAGTGGCAATGTACATGATGTGAGGGGAGATTCAGTCGGCTTGGGGATTGGTTTGGATCCGGGTGTTCGTGAAAGGCCGTTGGTGAGGTGTGTGACAGGACAGGTGTGCGAAAAAAGGGGTGTGCGAGAATGTCCGACCATGGGGTGTGTGAGGAAAAAGTGCACGCCGAGGAGTGAGTGTGCCGTCAAGAGTGAATTGGTCAAAGCGCGTGTGCGAGGGAGCACAGGGAAGCGCGGTGTGGTGAGTGTTACGGAGGAAGTAACGAAAAAGTGTGCGCGGGAGGACGCGCGAGAAAGGTGTGTAACGGACGGGTGCATGGGGAAAGCGCATGCTGTCAAGAGTAAGGGAGAATGCATGCCTGTGGTGAGTGTTACGGAGGAAGTAACGAAAAAGTGTGCGCGGGAGGACGCGCGAGAAAGGTGTGTAACGGACGGGTGCATGGGGAAAGCGCATGCTGTCAAGAGTAAGGGAGAATGCATGCCTGTGGTGAGTGTTACGGAGGAAGTAACGAAGAAGTGTGCGCGGGAGGATGCGCGAGAAAGGTGTGTAACGGACGGGTGCATGGGGAAAGCGCATGCTGTCAAGAGTAAGGGTGAGTGCGCGACTGAGAGTGGAGGTGAGAGTAGTGAGAGTGAAACGGAGCGTGAGCTGGTTGTGATAGGTGAGCGAGGATGTACACCTGGGATGGAAGGATGCACACCTGGAATGGTAGAGCGTGAGTGGGAATGCACGCTGGAATTGGTAGTGAGACACGTGGTTGGGTGTGCGGGTGAGAGCACACCTGTGATTGTCACAAAGGAGGTGACCGAGGAGGGGGCGCGAAGCGGTGTATTGGTGAGGTGTGCGAGCAACGAATGTGTGCCAAAGTGTTCGGTGGTCAGGTGTGTGACCAAGGCTGTGAGTGGAATGGGTGTACCGAGGTGTGTCAGGAAAGGTACGAGGAGAATGGGAACAGCTGCATGTATGAGCAAGAAAGGGGTAGCGTATGCTTGTAGGAATCCAGGTGAAGCGTCGACGATAACTGGGTTAAAGGTTAGAACGACTTATAGCCGACTCGGGCCCTCGGTGCGCGTCGGGCAGCTTCGCGTGCCGCGAGGACCAGCGGGGATCCGAACCACGGCGGTTTCGAAAGAACCGCCGTGCGCGATCCACGCTGGGCCTCGCTTTGAACGGCCGCGGCCGGGCTCCACTAGGCGGAGCGGGCGGCTGGATAGGAAGGGTCGCTATGGCGACCACGTTTTGTTGAGACGTGCCGGCAGGTCGAGATCGGGACATTGGATGGCTCCACGCCGAGGTGATGCGTGGGATCTCGGCCCGGGTAAGCCCCCGGCCCGGCCCCGAATGCGGGACGCATCCAGCCGCCAGCACAAAAGAATCCGCGTTCAGTGCTCGGCTGTACGAAGCCGGGCTGTAGATGTGAATTGGCGCACCGAGAGGATGTAATAAGTAGACGAGTGATAGTGATTTAAAACGAAATTTAGAAAAGTGAATAGAATTGGCAGTAAATGAAAAATTTTTGAATTGGTTGGCATTTGGACGAGCAAAATTTATAGTGAGAGACCCCCGATGTGGTGGGATGGCAAATCCACCATCCCTCACAGGTGGGGGCAAAGGAGCACTAGATTATGGGGTGTATGGCAGTGAAAACGAGCCAGGGAGGGCTTGGATAATGATAGGGATCTAGCGAAGATGACCTTAGGTAACGATAAGGTTAGTTAGTGACTGATACCTGTAGTGGGGACGCAGGTAGGTTAGTGTGGTTGATAATGACGTGGGAGCGCAATAGTTTAAAGGGACGACTGGGAAGCGCAAGTTTCAGAGGGGAGGAGTTAGCTGAGATGATGCCGTGTGTGGGAGTGATTGAACAGGTGTGATTGCACAGGTGTGCAACTGAACAGGTGGATGGAGCAGTGTATGAGTGAGTGATGGTGATTGTGTATTGTGATGACCAAGTGGTCCAGGAAGAAAGGAGGGTGCAGGTGGCACCAGGTGAGATTGCACAGGTGTGCAACGACAGGTGAATGGAGGGCAGGTGTATGGAATAAATGGTATGGAGTATTGGAATGGATGGTCGTGGAGTGAGTATGGTGGAAATTGTGGAGTGGAGTGGATGGTGCGAAGGTGTGAATGGGGGAAGAGTGGACCCCCATCACGGATACCCGGGGCGGGTAGTGTAAGTGTTAGGTAGAGGGTATAGGTAAATTGTAGTTGGATATTGGCATCTGTGGTGCGGGTGACAGAATGGTATGTGGATGGGTGCGTTGGTGTTGTGGAAATGGCTGGGCGTGTAGCCTGTTAGTGTGTGTAGTTGGTTTGGGCACTCCACCACTGTGAGGATGTCGGCCAGGTGAGGCCGCAGGTGGGCTCTGGGAGCCGGTAGTAGTTGTTGTGGATGGGGCCCGAGGATCCGGAGGACGGACCCGGGTAGCCCAGTGCCAGAGGGCACCAGTGGGGTGACAGATCCAAGAGGGGTCTTCCCCAGTTAGTTAGGTTAGGGTGAGGAGCTAGGTAAGCTCGGGTGGCAACTACAGTGGTGGAGGTGTGCAGGTGGGTAGACCTGTTGGGAGAGGTACACGTCGCAGCCCAGAAATTGTGCTAGAGCACCGGGAGATGAATCGGGGGAGTGAGACCCCAAATTGAAGAGCACCACAGTTTGGCCAATGGGAATTGGTTATTAGAACCCATAGTGTAAGTTAGCCAATGGATTGGCAGGGAAAGACCCCGGGTAGTGTAAAGTGTGTTAAAGTCATTTAGAGGATAGTTAGGATGAAGGATCTCCTCACACCATCTGCATCCACTCACCTGAGGTGACAGGTACTCCGCACCATGCCATGTTTTGATTATTTTTTATGATGCAAATGTTTGGATTGTGAGACGCATCATGACGTGGGTGTGACATTGTGCTTTGATGTTCCATCTCTCCCTCCTTATGAGGATTGATGATGAATTGGTGATGGCAAATTTTGAAGTAACGGGATTGTGGAGACGAATTTGGTATAAGGGAAATATGGGGAAGACGTGACAGTAGTGACGAATTTGTAAATGTGTAGATTTTTGTACATATGGGGTGGGAACAAGGGTAGGGTAGGTGACAGGGGGGTGACGTACGGTAGGGACGAGCTTTCTCACTTCGGCCTCCGTACGCATTTCACCTTGCATTGCCTTATTGACGTGTACCCTTGTGACCTTACCCCTCGCTCAATTGTCTTTCTTTTGTCTCCCACATGACCTGTGCGCCATTGGGTGCCGATGGGAGCGTGCGTGAGGTGGCCATTGTGCGCCCGAGATTCCCAGAACCAGCATGCATTGCGTTGATGTACCACTTTATGGACCGCTGTTCTGCGGCCAAGTACCACTTGATGGACCCCAGGTTCTGGGGCAGGGCACCTCTGTTGGAAACCGGCCATAGTGGCCAGGGAATCTTGCTTGCGGACCTCGGTAAGGTGGCACCTATGCCAAGGAGGTGGACCACCCTTAGTTGGCCCCTGAGGCCCTAAATAAAAATGGACACAAGTTGTGCTTTTTATTATGTCCAAATAGGCCGCATGAAGCCTGAAGACGTCGGGAAGAACATCGGCCCAGCAGAGAAAGAGAAGACCACCACCAGTTGTTTTGTTGTGTTTATTATGAACCATGGTAACCGCACCGGATGGTGTTTTTGGGTGCTTTGTGGTGTTTGGGTGCTTTTGGGTGCTTTGGTGGTATTGGTACTGGTGCATCGATGCAATGCGTGCTGTCTCCTCCCTCCCAACAGGAATTTCTTTTTCTTGTTCCCTAAAAAGAAAAAAAAAAAAAAAAAGGAGAAAAACACAGGTCCTGGGTTGCGTTGTAAATAAGAAATCACGTCATTGTAAATAATGCTCCCCACCGTAAATGTATAGTTTGAGAATAATCCCGTAATTCGGTTAGCTGTGGGCTTGAGTCTGTTAGACAGGATGCAATGCAATAGGGGGACATACTTATTTGTGTTTTAAAATTGTCACACTCAGGGTCAGGTTAATTGTAGAGGGAATTACACCTACATGTCACACTCAGTTAAGTCTAGTAGGCCCGAGGACGTGCCTGAAGAAAGGAGGGTGCAGTGTAACGATTTTGAGAAGTGTAACGGGTTTTGAGAAGTGTAACGGGTTTTGAGAAGTGTAACGGGTTTTGAGGAGTGTAACAATTTTGGAGGAAGGGTAACGGATGTGAAGAGTATGGTTTTGGTATGGTAACATCCTGGTAATGTAAATAATGGTCGCAGCCGTCCTCCTAATTAATTTCATAGAACATACACGCAGGTCACGATATATCTTTTAAATAGTGTATTTCCTTATTCCATGTAGGCTAAGTATGTGTTTTCCACTAGATTGACTTTGCATTGTATCAAACAAAATAAGCGTAGGCCCTTCCAATTTCCCCAAAACCTCCCTTCCAATTGCCTTCCGCATTTTGGCTGGTTTTCTTCAAACCACCATTGGCCACGAGGTAAGGTTGGAGAAGAAAGGCGTGGCTCCACCTCGTCAGAAGAGGGCAGGAGTGAACCGGCCCTAACAGCCAATCAACACCGCGGTGAGTGACCCGGTAGGCGTGCCCTCGGAGCCGGCGGCTTAATTCCGCCGGAGGTGATAAAAGCGACTGCAGGGGACTGCTTTACGAGTCCAGATGAGAGATGACTGGAGAGAGGCCTTGAGAGATACGCTGGGGGATGACCTGGAAGAGGAGCGCAATCCACCGCAAGCCCTACCTACCTACCTACCTGCCTGCCTGCAATACCCCCCTGTCGTTGGAGAGACGCGCTGAACGGAGGGAGACGGCTCCACCCCAGGAAGAGGAGCAGGTGTGCCGAGCCAGCGCGTGACGGCCGCGGATACGCGACGGAGGTTTTCCCGCCAAAACCGCGAGGGGTGCTGCGGCCTCCGACCTTGCCTTCCTCCACGCGTCCACCTCAGCTATTCCTTCCTGCAATATCCACCGTGTGAGTGTGAACGTCCTGTCCTACTCGTTTGTCTTGGGGATTAAGTAAATGAAATAGAATAAGTTAACAATGCACTGTGTGACTGCTCTTTTCCATCTATTGCTGTAAATAATATTGGTCGCTCTAAAATATTGCTTGTGTGTGTATAATAAATCTGTTCTTCCTCCGTATTCTTCTTCTTCTTTTTCATTCTCTTGCGATCGCTTTAGAGATTTCCCGATTGAATATCCGTGGGGCGATCTGGTCAACGTCGGGTGAAATCGGGTTTTAATCGGGGAGTAACTGTTCGGACGCGGTTAAATACACCACCGCTCGGTCCATATAACATCTAAAAGCCGCGTCTGTAACAATATATATATATATATATATATATATATATATATATATATATATATATATATATTGTCGCGTTCCTGGTAATTAAAATATTTCCAAGGAACGGATAGCCGAACAAGCTGTTACTCCAAGGCGTTCAATCAAAAATAAAGCGGAGAATACCCGTGGGGGAGCAAGAGGGGGGGGGGGGGAACCAGTGCTTACCTTCACGATTCCACCGGCAGTCCTCGACCCTGCAATAAATTAACTCAAACAAAAGCGGAATTTAATTGTACAAAAATACCGGTTTTATGAAAGAAATTGCCAGTACAAATTAAAACACGGTGCAATAAAACTATGATTCCTAAATTGGGACGTCCCCACAGACAGACTTGAAAACAGACAAAGGATAAAATAACTGGAAAATAATAGCGTTGTTTGTGGCACTTAGCTCAATAGGCTCGTGTCTCTCGTCAGTCCGCGAACGGGTCCCGGAGGTCCGTGCGTGGGAACAAATGCCTTGGCGTGAAGTCCGTGCATGGAACCAGGCCTCAACGCACCCTCGTTCACTCAGTCGCTAGAAGCGACAAGCAGGCATGCAACTCGCACCCCCAGCCGTGCCTGTCTTCACTATCTCTGCACGGAAGCCGTAGCTCCCCGTTCGCAGCTCTTCTGCCTCCCAACCACCAGCAAGGTCTCGGAACACTGCCGTTCATAACGAGGTCAAGACAGGAAGAAAGGAGAGAAGCGTTGGTGCACAACCGTTGGCTATGGCATTCAGAACAAACAGGGAGAATCATGACCTTTCACGATGGTCTCCAGTACGAGAAGGAAAAATGTCCACTGCGCCAACTATTTTGTACACACTGCTCTGATGTCATCTCTTGTGCTTCACCAATCAGCAAGTGCCACCTCTTTGTCGTCCATCAGCACCCCCAGCTCTCTCTGTGCTCTGTCCCCAAAATATTCCTACAGGTCGCACAAGATCTGCCAGCAACCCTCTGATGGTTAAACTGCCGAAATCTCGGCTCTCTGCTCACCTTCACTCTTTCATTCCTCTTTTCTCCCGCCTCTGGAACAAACTCCCTCACTCCCTTCAATCCCACTCCTCCCTCCAGGTCTTTAAAACAGCTGTTCACCACCATCTCTTATCTTCCCCCATCCAAAACCTTGATCTTTTCTACCCCCGCTAATTCACCCCAGATCCACCTTGTTTGAAATTCCAACTTCCTTCCTGGAAGTCCTGGCAGTGTCCATATGTTTTATACCTCTCCCACCGCCCCCTTCCCATGCCCCCCCCCCCCCCAAAGCCCTCGCCCTCTCTCAGATCTCTCGATGTCTCCATGTCTCTAGGTCCCTGCTCTCAAATGTTGTGTTTGTGTCCTTCCCCCTCTCTCCCCATCTTGTCTACCGCTCCCGATGTTATATGTTTTATGTGTCGGTTTGTCTTTTTGTGTGATTAATGTTCGCTCTTTCACGAGCCTCGATCTTGTATACAAAAAAAAAAAAAAAAAAAATCTCTGCTCCTATCATCAAGTCTCATCCGACCCCAGGCTTGTGCCATTCAAATCCCACCCAATCACGGATCTTCTCAGCATGGCCTCACAGATCTTTAGTCCTGTTATGTGTCTCTTTCCAGTCGGGGTAATCAGCACTCATGCTTCATCTGGGTTTCCGGTGGCTTTTTAATTAGTGAGCTTAATGGGGAGTCGATTGCCTGGCTTGGTGTGGTGCCAAAAGGGACATTGAATAAAGTACAGAGGTTACAACATACAATGGATAAATTACCCATAATCCCTGAGATAATTAACATACCCTACTCCTTAGATGGGGACGAAGATACACTTAATCTGAACACACGGAGCTGACTTATTTACATCAAGGTTTCGACACGACATTCGGAGCACCTACCTATACATTCTACCTGCACGAAGGTATCACTACCACCGACAAACATAACAATATGTATGTATGTATGTATATATATATATACACAAAGAATTAAGTTAAGCACCCCCCCCGTTTTTTTACAACCTCGCACATTACAAGTTTGTTGTCGTCAAAACAGTGTAATATACCCATGATATTGCTATATTTTCTGGAGAAGTGATATTATGGTCACATAAAAACATAACAATCATGCCGTTTTCAATATTTTAGTCTGAATAATTTAAGGTGAAATTTTTTGGGAATTTTAGGCATATTTTCACCTCAATTTAAGTATGGAGCTATAGGTCCATCACGGACAGTGTGGATGACGTTTATGTTTTCTAACGTACAGTCATTGTTCTGAGAAGACCTCTAGCGATCTTTGCGTCAATAACGTGTGTAGGACCCACGTGATCGGATCACTGACTCAACCAATCACTTTTTTTCACTTTGATCACTCAATTTCATCAATGGATAATTGCTAATGTCATACCAATCATTTTTTGATCTCACATACCTTAGAATATATGCCAATGTATACATATACACAAAGAATATATATTAGGGGGTGCTTACCTTAATTCGTTGTGTAGGGGTGCTTAACTTAATTCTTTGTGTATATATATATATATATATACAGACTTGGCATTTAATATGGAATTATACATTTTTTCTTGACTTGGGTTTACTTTCTTAACTCAGTATATCAATCTGGTGAGTTTCTTTTACACTTTGGTGATTTATTTGTTAAAAGAACCATGTCACTGATTGTCTGTCGCAGCAAGAAGTCAACAACAGGATTATATCACAGGTGGCGTGGCAAAATGTACGGACAGGTGCATTTGATGATTGGCTTCACAGTCAGGTATACAAGGGTTGTTTCGTCCTGTATTAGTGGAAAACAACTGCTGCACGTCTCCAACAGTTATTGCCACTTCCTCTGGAGATGGTCCGTCAACTCGACAATGCTGTTTGTCATGGAATGGTGGCTTTACAAAATTACGGCATGAAACAGCGTGCTATTGCTCGGCAGTATGGCATCACTCAAGGTCAGGTGTCAAAGATCCTGAAACGAAATGCTCAGAGGGGTGTCCCTACTCCAATACCGAGGCCAGGACGTCCCCGCAGAACCACAAGGAGGGATGATCGCCAGCTGCACCGGTTAGTCCTCAATGGCCATACCAAGTCAGCTAATCGGCTTAGGGCTGAGTGGCAGCAACTGACAAATGTGCCTGTATCCAGAAGGCTAGTCAACCAACGACTGGTTCAAGCAGGCTGTCGTGCCAGGCGTCCCCTGAGAAAGCCATGCCTGACCAGACAACACTGCCAGCGCCGATTGCCGTGGGCCAGGGAGCACCGTCAATGGCGGCCAGGGCACTGGAATCACGTGATCTTCAGTGACGAGTCTAGATTTCTGGTCTATCGTCAAGATGGCCGCGTCCGAGTGCGCAGACAAGTGCATGAAGCCTACAACAAAGATTGTATAGTGCCAAGAGTCCAAGCTGGAGGTGGTGGGGTGACCGTTTGGGCTGCTTTTCATTCAGGGGGCAAAACTGACCTGGTTGTTCTGAATGGAAACCTGAACCAGTTCAAGTACAGGGCCATTCTGGAAGAAACATTGCTTCCATTTGCTCGTGCAGCCTTTCGAGGAAACTTTGTCTTCCAAGATGACAATGCACGGCCTGATCGTGCTCGCATGATCCAACACTTTCTTGCTGACCGTGGTGTAGAGCATATGGAGTGGCCTGCCATGTCCCCGGATATGAATCCGATGGAGAACTTGTGGGCAGAATTAACGCGCCAAATCGACCACTTGGACCAGCAGCCGACCTCTGTGCGTGAATTGCAGCAGGCTATTGTCACTGCATGGCAAGCGATTCCTGTCCAAACCTTGGCAAATCTAGTGAACAGCATGCCTCAACGTGTACGTTCTCTCCTGAATGCTCGTGGGGGTTACGCGAAGTCCTGAACTGTAATTTTACTGTCCGTAATCCCAGCCATAATTTAACTTTTGTTTTTGTTATAAAAAATTTTTGGCTAATGTGCAAAATAAAGAGATACTTCTGGAAAACGTACAGAAGTTTAACACAGTACTGTCCATGAATTGAGTTCGATATCAGTTTACATCACTTTCAAGGATCAATTTATTTGTTTCGAAATGTCAAATGTGGATTTTGTTTCTTTTAAAGGTCACATTAACAAAATCTAGAATAATTTCAACATAATTCCAATGAACTTTTGGTTCTAAGACATCTTGAAAAGTAAGTTCACCCCCACAAAAAAATATTCCATATTAGGCCGAGAAAAATATATTTCCGGTCTCTGGTCAGCACGCGCATCGATTTTGACCCTGCGCTTCAACAATTTATTATTTTTTTTAAATTTCCAATGGTACCAACAACAGCGCGCGCCTGTTGTTACCGGGCCGGCACGCTATCTCAGGAAATACTGTGAGGGTCTGTGAGGGTCGCCATTGGTATCGACGTTCGCGCACGGTTCTCCCCTACAAAACTACATTTAGTTTGTCCAAATCCAACCAGCCGTTCCAAGGATATGAGTAGTTTTGTGTGCCGTGCCGTCATGAATCCAATCGGCGGGATATTGTCATTTATTGAAACGAAGACGTTCTTTGTCGGGTTCGTGTGAAGCAACCAGAAGGCCTAGAGCTGCGGGTGCTCTAGTTAGTTAGGCCTGGATCCTACCTCGTTTGTCATGAAGTTGTAAGTGTCTGTGATAATCTGGTGGACTGGGAGAAGAGATCGTGGGAGACCATCGGCATGGATTCAAGCGCTGCCACGTTCGCCGTTTAGCCCAGCTGCGCATGCGCGATTTGAATAACACCATACAGCCCATCTGCGCATGCACGGCTTTGATACACATGCAGTGTCATCCCGTACACTAAGATTGGTCCAGGGGTGTCGTCATTTGCGCATGCGCGGTTTTTTCAGCATTCAAATGCTTCAGCAATCGCCTGATAGACCACTTGCGCATGCGCAGTGTTGACGCGATCGACGCATTGGAATGTTTGACAGAATGGCGAGGTGATCTCGAGAACGAAATGGCAGTCTATAATATGCTTGAAGAACTTAATGATTTTCAGAATAAATACATTTTAAAATAACAAGCTTGTGTTCGTTATTTACAAAAAGGCCTACCAGTCCCATTGGCTGTCTTTAATTTCTCTCTGGATGGCGCCATGGAAGATGAGGAGGACCACAAGGCATGAGGACACAAAAAACACCTTTATATGTGCAATCCATGCTTTTCAAAAAAAAAAAACCGAAAGAAAAAAAACCGCATCGCCGCATCAATTCTGGAACTTTGGTCTGACCAGAGACCAGCAATATATTTTTTTCGGCCTAATAAATGCCAAGTCTTTATATATATATATATATTGTTACGGAACCGGAGTACGGCACTCCCCTTAGGGGGGGGTTAATCCCCCTTCTAATTTCACTGGCCGTCTCCGCTCCTGACGCTGCACAGCTACCTCCGGAAAGGCAGGTGCGCAACCCCGTTCGCGACCGCGGACAGATGGTAATTGCCGAGCGGTTTAGCAACCGCGGCACGAACTATTAACAACCACTGACCCGATCCTTAACGTTGGCCAAATCGTGCCACAGGTATTCAATGGGGGAAATCACTAAAGCGAAACGGATGTAAAGGAAAGAGGAAGACAGAAGTAGGAAATACGAATATAATTTATTACTACTATTTACAATTCAAAAGAAACCAAGGAGGAGGAAGGATAAGAAAATAAAGACAGAAATAAGCAAGGAGACACAGTGCAAATATAGCTTACCTATGAACAGTCTTACTTAACCCAGAACAAGACACACAAAACAGACTACAAGCACACTTACACGGGGGATGATGACAGGAATGGCAGAAGGTGGATGGCTGGAGGGAGAGGCAGGTTTAGCTGGACGCTGGCTGGAGCTTGATCCCGCACGGGACGTCGAGCTGGACCTCGACGGCCACCGATGCCACCGCTATCTGGTTCCCGCTGAGCAGCGGGTCGAAGCTGCGTGGTCTCAAAGCTGTGTGGTGGATTCAAAGCTGCGTGGTGGAGTCAAAGCTGCGTGGTGGAGTCAAAGCTGCGTGGTGGAGTCAAAGCTGCATGGTGGAGTCAAAGCTGCGTGGTGGAGTCAAAGCTGCGTGGTGGAGTCAAAGCTCATCTCATCTCATCTGAGGTGGGGGGTGTCCCGCCACGGGTTATATTGAACACACCCCCGAACCTTCGCGAACCTCCCCGAGCATTCTCTCCCCGCCCTCTCAAGCCAAACCCCTCGTTCTAGGTTGGTTGTTCGGGGCTGGCTCACTCCTCCCCTCTATGACGAGGTGGAGACACGCCTTTCTTCTCCGAGACGGAGCACGTGGCCAATGGCGGCAAATGCAGAAAACCGCCCAATGCAGTTGGCAACGGAGGCTTTGGGATATGGAAGGGAACTACCTTATGTCATCTGATGCAATGCAGTGTCAACTAGTGGGAACAGAGCCTTCAACTACATAGAATAAGGAGATAACTATTTAAGAGGGTATATGATTGGCTACGTGTATGTATATGGAGTAACTAGGAGGACGACCTTTGACCTTTACACACCAAACGGAGATATTTACAAGGAATTCATTACACTTACAGAAGGTGATATTTACAACAATTCTCAAATCCACAACAATATATATATATATATATATATATATATATATATATATATATATATATATATATATATATATATATATATATATATATACAGTCACGTGATAAAGTAGGTACACCCCATGTAAAGTTTTGACTTTTTCAACATATTTCAACATACAGCTATTTGATCTTCATTTCTACAATATTGATAGATAAAGGTGACATAATATAACAAATATCATGAAACATTTACATTTTGTAGTCCATTGTACAATTTAAATAAACATGAATGCAAATTTCACATGTGGAAAAAGTAAGTACACCCTTCGCTCTAATAGGTGGTATTGCCCCCTTTGGCAGAAACAACCTCAAGGCGGCATTGCTTATAACTGTCTACCAGTCTCTGACATCGACTGGGAGAAATTTTTTGCCCACTCCTCCATGCAGAATTCTTTCAGCTGTGTGATGTTTGAGGGGTTTCTTGCATGCACAGCTCGTTTCAAATCCCCCCCACAACATCTCGATGTGATTTAGATCCGGGCTTTGACTTGGCCATTCCAGAACCCTCCATTTCTTTCTTTTCAGCCATTCCTTGGTGGATTTACTGGTATATTTAGGGTCATTGTCATGTTGCAAGGTCCACCTTCGGTTGAGCTTCAGCTTTCCGACAGATGGCTTCACATTATCCTCAAGCACCCTCTGGTACAATGAAGAATTCATAGTGGATTCTATGATAGAGAGCTGCCCAGGCCCTGATGCAGCAAAGCTGCCCCAAACCATAATATTTCCACCACCATGCTTTACAGTTGGTATCAGGTTCTTCTGGTCAAATGCTGTCTTTCGTTTTCGCCAAACATGTCTTCTGGTACTGTGGCCAAATAGCTCTACCTTTGACTCATCTGTCCAGAGCACATTGTTCCAGAAGTGCTGGTCTTTGCCTCGGTGTTCATTGGCAAACTTTAGTCTTGCCCTGATGTTCTTTCTTGACAGCAAAGGTTTCCTCCTGGCACGCCTCCCATGTAGATCAAATTTGTGCAGCCTCTTTCTCATGGTAGACTCGTGCACTTTGACATCAACAGTGGCAAGAGCTACCTGTAGGTCCCGTGATGACATTCTGGGGTTCTTAGAGACTTCGTTCAGCATCTTGCGGTCTGCTCTCGGGCTGAACTTGTTGGGGCGGCCTGGCCTGAACAAGTTGGCAGTTGTTTGGAATCTTCTCCACTTGTAGATGATCTTCCGGACAGTCGAATGATTGATTTCAAATTGTTTGGAGATCTTTTTAAATCCTTTCCCAGACTCGTAGGCATCTATAACCTTCTTTCTGAAGGCCTCAGAGAGCTCTTTTGATCTAGGCATGGTGACGCCACACACTTCAACAACAAAGAGCAAACCAAACTAAATGTCTGAGGTTTAAATAAGACAGGGTCCTCCAAGATCCTCTCCAACGATGTTCTAATCATTTGCTCCTGAGCTGGTGCACCTGATTCTAATTTTAGGTAGTTGAAGTAGTGATAAATGTAGGGGTGTACTTACTTTTCCCACATGCGAAATTTGCATTTATGTTTGTTTAAATTATGCAGTGGACTACAAAATGTAAATATTTCATGATATTTGTTATATTATATCACCTTTATCTTTCAATATTGTTGAAATGAAGATAAAATAGCTGTATGTTGAAATATGTTGAAAAAGTCAAAACTTTACATGGGGTGTACTTACTCTTTCACGTGACTATATATATATATATATATATATATATATATATATATATATATATATATATATATATATATATATATATATATATATATATATATATATATATTGTTACGGACGCGGTTTAGATGTTATTTTGACCGAGCGGATGGTATGACCGCGACCGAACAGTTATTCCCCGACTAGACCCCGATTCCACCCAGACGTTGACCAAATCGCGCTATGCTAAATCAATGATGGAAACGACACAACGACTGGGATAGATGAAATGACGCAAGGGGTACAGTTCTCAAGACCTCCGGAGGAGGGTATAATTACAGTGGTGGAGAAAAGGGGGTAGATTACACGGCAGAGTGAGGTAAAAGACACAGAAGAGATGGGCACTTAAATACAATCTTATCTTATCCCAGACAGACCACAGACAAACGGAACAAGGCTGACTTACACAGGGATTGATGGCAGGAAGGGACAGGTAGTCGATAGCACAAGGTGCACCTTGGCTCGGGGACAGGATAAAGCACGGTCCAGTCCAGAGATGCGGGGAGGCCTCACAGCGCTCGGAGGGTACGTCTTGCTTGCTCCAAGCTCAGCGCGCATCTGACGTCACCTCCCTCTTCCTGCGCATGCTCAGCGGGGAGTGACACGCCCTCGGCTGGTTGGCTCCGCCCCCCTGGGGCCGGTCCGCCACTTCCATTGGGTGCGGGGGTTACCGGGCTCCGCCCTTGACGAGGAGCTGACAGGGAGCCCCTATTTGGTAACCCCGTCGAGCACATGTTCGATGGCGGCTCGTTGGGAAGGCCTCATGCCCTCCCAACACCCCCTACCAACCAAGCCGGAGTGAGGACGTGCACTCCCTGTGCACGCAGCCGCCGTTGCTGTTGTTGTTGTTGTTGTTGCTGAACCGTGAAGAAGAGCTGCGGGGAGGTATTGGGAGGTCCTAAACTTCCTAACGGTGCCATACAATCACATTCTGGTGCAACGAAGGGTCAGAATTAATGGAAACGAGTCCTTAACTGACATAGACTAAGAATAACTAGCAAGATGTCCTATAGTTGTCTACGTGAGATGCGGTGGACCTGGATGCGACATTTAATGGGGGAAATAGGGGGAGGTCGGGTCTACAGAGTGTTGTTTACAGAAAATGGGACTAGGGAATGGGGGATTGGGGATAGTTGGGAAGTATTGAGGAAATAGGGGAATATTTACAAGCGGATATGGATGGATGCAAATCCCATATCCGCAACATTGCACCCTTCTCTACCTCGGGGCGTCCCGACCCGATAAATTTTTACCTACTTTAGTGTGGCACTCAGATGTAGTTCCCTCTACTATTAACTCAACCCTGAGTGCGACAGTTTTACAGATGTTCACAAATGAGTAAATATGTCCCCCTGCGACGTTGCACCCTTCTCCTAACAGAAACACACCCACAGGATAACCGAATCGCGGAAAGCATCCTCAAACTAAACATACAGCCGGTAGGGAGCCTTATTTATACAACACTACACTGATATTTACACTACGATCCAGGACCTGTTCTTTGAGGAACACATGCAGATGTTATGCATCGGGAGAGCATGCATGCCAGCATCGATACACCAACCCACGAGTGCCCTGTGGCCCTACGGCCTTTAATAATGTGCAGAGCACCCCGTCCAAGCACCAAAAGCACCACCCCATTACGCACAGTCAGCACCATCCGGTGCACCAATAAAGTGTTCATAAAAATGCACAATTAAGTGTCCATGGTCACCGGTGGTGTCGCAGCCGGCCGATGTTCTGCCGCTGGTCTTGCCTTCATGGAGTGCACTTGGACTTCTGGCTTCTTTAGAAATAAAGAAAGGCGCCAACCGCGTCCATTTCTGAATTGTGGCCGTCAGGGGGCCAACTAAAAGTGGTTCACCTGTATGGCATAGGTGCCACATTGACCCAGAGGTCCATCAATGGGTGGTGCTTGCCCGCAAAAGAACTGCGGTCCATGGTGGGCGGCCACAAAAATTGCGGTCCATATGGTGTATCGATCCAGGCAGCAAGCAGCGGAAGTACAGGCCCACAACTGCGGAGCCAGCACCTCTCTCTCCTCTCTCTCTGCCCCAAAGCCAGATCCTCGGAGGTGGGAGACAAAAGAAGACAAGTGAGTAAGGTGGTAAGGGCGCAAAAGTGCACGCAATTCAAGGTAATGCACACTGGGGGCACATGGGAACCAGGTGAGACAGGTACGTTCCTACCGTACGCCCCCCCCCCCCCACCAGGTAACCTACATTGCCCCTCCCTTACCCCTTACTGTATCCACAAAACACAACACTACCCATAAACATCTACTTTACACATCAACAAACGTCCCTACTGTCTTCTCCGTTCCTCCCATAAACCAAATTCGTCTTCTCTCCCTCCTAACCAATCAAATTTGCCATTTCCAACTCTCATCAACATTTGCCATCTCCAACTCAACATCAAAATTTGCCATCACCAATTCATCATCAGTCCCTCCTAAGGAGGGAGAGATGGAATCACCCCAATGTCTCATCCATGTCGTGATGCGTCTCACAAATCCACACAGCAATTCTCCTTTCCTGCAACACAGAACAAAGGAACACAGGTGTGGAGTCATCATCACCACCTCACGTAAGTGGCTGCGTATGGTGCGACAGGTTCATCAATCCTAACTATTTCCTAAATGACTTTAACAACTTTACATTACCCGGGGTCTTTCCCTGCCAATCCATTGGCCAACTTACACTATGGGTTCTAAAAACCAATTCCCATTGACCAAACTGTGGTGCTTCTCAATTTGGGGTCTCACTCCCCCGATTCAACACTCGGTGCCCCCGCACAATTTCGGTGGCTGGGTCGTGTGACGCTCCCAGCTGGTCCGCCCACCTGCACACCTCCACCACTGTTGTTGCCTACCGAGCTCACCTGCTCCTCACCCTAACCTAACTAACTGGGGAAGGCCCTCTCGCACTCTCACCCCCTCAGTGCCCTCTCTGGCACGGCCTGCCCGATCCACACCCGGGATCCTCAGGCACCAACTGACACTAACGGCTCCCAGAGCCCACCTGCGGCCTCACCTGGCCGACATCTAACAGTGGCGGAGTGCCCAACCATTCACACTCATACTAACAGGCCACACGACCAGCCAATTTCACCACACCAATGCACCCATCCACAATACCATTCTGCAACCGCACCACAAATGCCAATATCCAACCACAATTTACCTATACCTTCTAACTATTCTTTAAACTACCCTCCCCGGGTACTCGTGAAAAGGGGTCCACTCTTCCCCCATCCACACCTTCGCACCATGCACACCACTCCGTACCACTTACTCCAACTCTCTCCACACCACTCATTCTCTGCTCCATATATTCCACACACCTGCACTTGCACACCTGTGCTCTCATACTTGGTGCCGCCTGCACCCTTCTCTCCCCCAAGCGCATTCGCGCTGATCCACAACACTCACTACTCATACACTGCTCCACACACCTGTCCAGTTCTCACACAGCATCATCTCATCTAACTACTCCCCTCTGAAACTTGCGCTTCCCAGTCGTCCCTTTAAACTATTGCGCTCCCTCGTCATTATCATCCACTCTAATCTACCTGCGTCCCCTCTACAGGTATCCTTGTCACTAACTAACCTTAACGTTACCTAATGTCATCTTCGCGAGATCCCTACACACAATATCCTAACCCACCCGGGCTAGTTTTCACTGCCATACACCCCATAATTCTAGTGCTCCTTTGCCCCCCATCTGTGAGGAATGGTGGATTGGCCATCCCATCACATGGGGCATCTCCCACTACCAATTTTGCACATCAAATTTCAACAAATCAAAAATTTGCCAATCACTACCCATCATCTGCCAATCATTACTGCCAATCCTTTGCCAATCATCAAATTTTGTTTTTCTAATTTCGGGGCCAAAACACTATCCTCGTCATTACAGTCTACTTACTAATGCCTCTCGGTGCGCCAATTCACTTCTAAAGCTCGGCTTCGTACAGCCAAGCCATGAATGCGGGTTGTTTGGTGCCAGCGGCTGGATACGTCCCGCATTCGGTGCAGGGAAGGAGGTTTACCCGGGCCGAGGTCCCACGCACCATCTCGGCACGGAGCCATCCCATGGCCCGATCTCGACCTGCCGGAATGCCTCAACAAAAAGTGGTCGCCATGACGACCCTTCCTATTGGGCTGCCCGCTCCGCCTAGTGGAGCACGGATGCGGCCGTTCAAAGCGAGGCCCAGCGTGGATCGCGTACGGCGGTCCTTTCGAACCCGCCGTGGCTCGGATCCCCGCTGGTTCTCGCGGCACGCGAAGCCCGGCACGCACCGAGGGCCCGATTCGGCTATAAGTCGCTCCAACCGCTAACCCGGTTACCGTCGATGCCTCACCTGCATGCTTACACGCATACGCTACCCCTTTCTTGCTCATACATCCAGCCGTTTCCCTGCTCTTGGTCATTGCACCTTCTCTTACACACCCAGGTACACTCATTCCGCTCACAGACTTGGTCACACACCTGACCACCGAACACCTTGGCACACATTCGTCGCTCGCACACCTCACCAACACACCTCTTCGCGCCCCCTCCTCGGTCACCTCCTCTGTGACGATCACAGGTGTGCTCTCACTCGCACACCCAACCACGTGCCTCACTACCAATTCCAGCGTGCATTCACACACACGCTCTACCATTCCAGGTGTGCTTCCTTTCTCACCTGTCACAACCAACTCACGCTCCGTGTCACTCTTACTACTCTCACCTCCACTCTTGACAGCGCACTCACCCTTACTCTCGACAGCGCACTCTTTCCTCATGCACCCGTCCGTTACACACCTTTCTCGAGCACACTCTCCCGTTACACCCTCTGTAACACTCACCACAGGTGTACACTCTTCCTTACTTTTGACAGCGCACTCTTTCCTCATGCACCCAGAGTCGGACTTTCTCGCACACCTCCTTTTTCGCACACCAGACCTGTCGCACACTTCACCAACGGCCTCTCACGAACACCCGGGTCCATCTCGACCCCCAAGCTCATTAAATCACCTGGCGCATCATACGCACGACCATATTGGTCACCACTTACACCAGGCCCTCTTTCTCTTCGCTTCTCCTCCATCACCTGCGAATCCCTCATCCGGTTAATGAGCACATCATCACGATCCGAAAACAGACTTTGGACCAATTCTTTTACTTCCTCCTTTATCTCTTTCTTATCCTCTCTCCGTCGCTTCTTAATTTCGCTCACCCCTTCTTCCACTTCTTCTAATTTCTGCTTCACCTCCTTCATCTCCTCATGCGCCCCCTTAAGTTCTTCCTCTAACTCCACCTTATTTTTTTCTATGTGCTCCCGCACCTCCCGCTCTTTAACCTCCATCACCTCTACCACCTTGTTCATTTTCCTCGTCAGGTCCTCATGTACCGTCTGACACTCTTTTTTAATTACCCCTACGTCCTTTTTCATCTCCTTCTGTGTCGATTTTAAACCCTCTATTACCGCTGTGTTCTTCTTTACCTGGTCCCCCAACTCCTTTTGTCCCACTGTCAGTTGTTCTACTCCCAGCGTCAACTCCTCTATACCACCTTGCAATTTTACAGTCCCCTTTCTCACCTCCTTCTCCATGCGCTCCTTACAGTGCCTCACCTCCTCGCGCACTCCTCCGACCTCCTCACACACACCTCTTCTGATCTCCTCTCCCATCACTTGCATCTCCTGCCCAGATGCCACCCTCATCTGCTCCATTTCCTCCCTGTGAGCATCCAATTTAGTTTCTACCCCCATTCTGACCCCCTCTATCTGCTGCCCCATTTTTTTAACTTCCCTTTCCGCTTGGTCCCTCATGTCCCTCAATTTGCCTTCCATACTGTTTTCTAACCCCTCTAACCCCTTTTTCATCCCTTCCATTTGATTCTCTTGAGCGGCCATTCTGTTTTCTACCCCCGTTAACCCATGTTTCACCCCTTCTATTTGATTCTCTTGAGCGGCCATTCTGTTTTCTACCCCCATTAACCCATGTTTCACCCCTTCTATTTGATTCTCTTGAGCGGCCATTCTGTTTTCTACCCCCATTAACCCATGTTTCACCCCTTCTATCCCATTGTCTAAACCCTCAAATTTCTTGTCTAATCCCTCAAATTTCTTGTCTAATCCCTCACCGGTACCCCTCGCTTCGTCCCTCATTATCCCCATTTGGCCCTCCAATCGCTCACCCAGTCGTTCAATTTGGCTCCCCATACTCATCTGTACAGCTGCCTGTAGCTGCACAATGAGGGCCTGCATGTCAATCCCTCCCACTTGTGCAGCGGGCGCGGCCGCCGTAGCCATCTGCGAGGCGCCATTTTGCGCGCCCGTAACCTCGTGCGCGAGGACGCCATTTTGCGAACCTGCCGCTCTCACTGCTTCGCTCTCCTCATGTCCCTCAATTTGGTCCTGGATCGACCCTGCCTCACTCTCCTCTACCGGAACCCAGCCGTCTTGATCTCCCATAGCGCGACTTTCAAAATTCGGGTTTTTTGTAAAACAAAATAAAATTTCGGTGTCTTTATAATTTTGACCAAATGTTTTCCTAGATGTTTTTTTTAAAATTTGGTTCGGGCCTCGAATCCCACTCCTGACACCAATTGTTACGGACGCGGTTTAGATGTTATTTTGACCGAGTGGTTGGTATGACCGCGACCGAACAGTTATTCCCCGACTAGACCCCGATTCCACCCAGACGTTGACCAAATCGCGCTATGCTAAATCAATGATGGAAAGGACACAACGACTGGGATAGATGAAACGACGCAAGGGGTACAGTTCTCAAGACCTCCGGTGGAGGGTATAATTACAGTGGTGGAGAAAAGGGGGTAGATTACACGGCAGAGTGAGGTAAAAGACACAGAAGAGATGGGCACTTAAATACAATCTTATCTTATCCCAGACAGACCACAGACAAACGGAACAAGGCTGACTTACACAGGGATTGATGGCAGGAAGGGACAGGTAGTCGATAGCACAAGGTGCACCTTGCCTCGGGGACAGGATAAAGCACGGTCCAGTCCAGAGATGCGGGGAGGCCTCACAGCGCTCGGAGGGTACGTCTTGCTTGCTCCAAGCTCAGCGCGCATCTGACGTCACCTCCCTCTTCCTGCGCATGCTCAGCGGGGAGTGACACGCCCTCGGCTGGTTGGCTCCGCCCCCCTGGGGCTGGTCCGCCGCTTCCATTGGGTGCGGGGGTTACCGGGCTCCGCCCTTGACGAGGAGCTGACAGGGAGCCCCTATTTGGTAACCCCGTCGAGCACATGTTCGATGGCGGCTCGTTGGGAAGGCCTCATGCCCTCCCAACACCCCCTACCAACCAAGCCGGAGTGAGGACGCGCACTCCCTGTGCACGCCGCCGCCATTGCTGTTAATAATAATAATAATAATGCATTTATTTTATATAGCGCTTTTCACGAAGCCCAAAGACGCTTTGACAGAGTGCAAAACATAATGCATAGCAAAACATAAAAACAATTGCAAAAAAAAGAAGAATCAATAGGGAAATATTCAAAGCACAAAGGAGGGAGAAGGAGAGGAGATAGTCAGGGGTTAGATGCTGTGGGTTAAATGTTGAATGCAGTGTTGAACAGGTGGGTCTTGAGTGATGTTTTGAATGTGGTGAGTGAGGAGGAGTCTCTGATGGTGTGAGGTAGCGAGTTCCAGAGGGTGGGAGCAGCGATGGAGAAGGCCCTGTCCCCCCAGGATCTAAATTTGGTCCGGATGGGGGGGGGTCAGGAGGTTGGTACCAGCAGAGCGGAGGTTGCGGGTGGGAGTGTGTCTGGAGAGGAGGTCAGCCAGGTAGGATGGGGCCAGGTTATGGAGGGCTTTGTAGGTCAAGAGGAGGATTTTGTACTGGATTCTCTGGGAGATGGGGAGCCAGTGAAGCTTGTAAAGGACGGGGGTGATGTGGTCACGGGTCCGGGAATGGGTGAGTAGACGGGCAGCGGAGTTCTGAATGTATTGGAGTTTATTGGTGATTGTTGAGGGTGAACCATAAAGGAGGCTATTGCAGTAGTCCAGACGGGAAGTGATGAAGGCGTGGATGAGGGTTTCTGCAGCCACGGAGGAGAGGGATGGACGGAGACGGGCGATGTTTTTCAGGTGAAAGAAGGCTGTCTTTGTGATCTGTTTAGTGTATTTGTCGAAGGAGAGGGTTTGGTCAAAGATGATGCCAAGATTCCGGATGTGAGGGGAGGTGGATACTGGGAAACCGTCGATGTTGAGGGCAAAGTTATGGGTGGACTTGGTGAGCGTTTTTGGGCCAATGATGATTATTTCAGATTTATCACAGTTAAGTTTGAGGAAGTTGATTTGAAGCCAGGATTTTATTTCAGTGATGCAGTTTGTCAGGATAGAGTGGGTGGCGGTGGAGATGGACTTGGTGGAGATGAAAAGCTGGATGTCATCGGCGAAGCAGTGGAATTGGAGACCATGACGGCGGATTAAGTGACCGAGGGGGGACAGGTAAAGGATGAAGAGGAGGGGGCCAAGAACTGAACCTTGGGGGACACCTTGGGGGAGGGGAGCAGTGGGGGATTTGCAGTTATTGATGGAGATGAACTGACGTCTGTCAGAGAGGTATGATTTAATCCAAGAGAGGGCAGTGCCGGTAATGTTAAAGGTGGTTTCAAGTCGGGTGAGGAGGATGGTGTGATCGATGGTGTCAAAGGCGGCGCTGAGGTCGAGGAGGATGAGAATGTTGAGGTTGCCAGCGTCCGAGGAGAGGAGAAGGTCGTTGGTGATTTTGAGGAGAGCAGTTTCAGTACTGTGGTTGGAGCGGAATCCGGATTGGAATGTTTGTTTGTTGTTGTTGTTGTTGTTGTTGTTGTTGTTGCTGAACCGTGAGGAAGAGCTGCGGGGAGGTATTGGGAGGTCCTAAACTTCCTAACGGTGCCATACAATCACATTCTGGTGCAACGAAGGGTCAGAATTAATGGAAACGAGTCCTTAACTGACATATACTAAGAATAACTAGCAAGATGTCCTATAGTTGTCTACGTGAGATGCGGTGGACCTGGATGCGACATTTAATGGGGGAAATAGGGGGAGGTCGGGTCTACAGAGTGTTGTTTACAGGAAATAGGACTAGGGAATGGGGGATTGGGGATAGTTGGGAAGTATTGAGGAAATAGGGGAATATTTACAAGCGGATATGGATGGATGCAAATCCCATATCCGCAACAATATATATATATATATATATATATAGTCTTGCCCTGATGCAAGACTATATATATATATATATATATATATATATATATATATATAGCACGACCAGACGGCAAATATATATATATATATATATATATATATATATATAATATATATATATATATATATATATATATATATATATATATATATATATATATATATATATATATATATATATATATATACATAGGTGAGCCAAAAATATGGTAATTTTTAGCACTTGTGTAAAGGCAATAAAAAGTTGTATTTCAAAACACATTCTTACAAGAAAGTGAAGTACATAACATGCCATTTATTTGTGGAAAAGAACATCTCGGTGATTGCGCACCATTTCGTCTGACACATTCCTGCAATTATTCATGACGTTCTGGAACATGACCATATCAATATCATTGATTTCACGTCTGAGGTTTTCCTTAAGTTCATGAAGAGTTTGTGGACGGTTAACATTCACTTTGTCCTTTAGATATCACCAAAATAAATAATCACATGCAGTCAAATCGAGTGATCTCGCTGGCCATGGAATTTCGCCATTTCTGGAAATGACATGCTTTGGAAAGAGCGCCCTTACAGTAGTCATGGACACTCTGGCGGTGTGGAAGGTTGCACCATCTTGCTGAAACCACGTCATTGGGCTCACTTCTGCAAATCTGTTTAATTCTCTGGAGAGGAAGTTAGAAACCACATCGGTGTATCGAGCTGCAGAAACAGTGACGGCATTTCCGTTATCGTTCTCAAAGAAGTAAGGCCCTATGATGCCGAACGACGAAAGTGCACACCACACTGTGACTTTGGGACTGTGTAACAGTTTCGTGTGCATTTCTATTGGGATTTTGGCTGCCCAAAAACGAGTATTTTGCTTGTTGACATAGCCACACAGATGAAAATGTGTTTCATCAGATATGAACAAATTGCTCGCAATGTTTTGGTTTTCATTTGCGTCCAGAAATGAAAGCATTCCCTCACAACAATTATTGCGGGAAATCTCATCATCTTGGCTTAATTCCTGGACAGTTTGAATTTTATAGGGATAAAAGTTTAAATCCTTATGCAATATGCGGCGTAGTGACGTGTGAGAAATTATTAAGGGTGATGCAATGATGCATGTTTTCGGCTGGAGCGATACAGACTTCTCAAAACTGACTCCATTACACACTCAATATTTTGGGCCATTCTTACTGATTTGGGTGCTCCAGGCGGTTTCTCTTTTAAAGTTGAACCGGTCCTCTCAAACTTCTGAACCCATAACTTGATAGCACGACCAGACGGCACATTTCCATGATGTTTAACATTGAAAAGGAGTTTGAATTGATGTTGCGCAGCAGTTGCACCATCATTATTCTTGTAAAAAGCTTTGATAGCAAAAGCGCGTTCTTCACCCGACCAGTTCCACATGGTCACTCAAGTGTTCTGCTTGCAAAAAATTAAACTAAATCAGTAAAAAATAGAAATAATAAAAATGCATCTTATCTACTTCAATATCATGAATGAATTTATTTTGAAATACAATTTTTTATTTCCTTCACAAGAATTTCAAAAATGACCATATTTCTGGCTCACCATATATATTGTTGCGGATTCGGGGGGCCGGCTCTCCCCTTACCAAGGGGGGGTTAATCCCCTTGTCTTTTAAGCTGGCTGTCCCCCAATCCTGGGAATGATAACGCTCCTTTCTAGTCGAGATTGGCCAGGGTGATTGGTCAATGGAGTCCAAAATACATGAGTGCCAATCCGACCGCAAAGCAGGGAGATAATTCCCGCTCGGACCATGGACAAGATGGAAATTGCCAAGCGGTTTAGCAATCTGAAGCCCGAGCCATTACCAAAGGACTAAACCCAATCCTGAGCGGTTTCCCAAATCGTGCCACAGGTACTCAATGGAGAGAAAGGATGAAGACGATCAAATGGAGAGGAAATCAAAAGGTAAGGAAGAACAAAGGATTTATTACAACAAACAAAGAAGAGGAAACGAAAGGGAAGAGTTTACAAGAAGAAGCACAAGCAGGACACAGGGCAACCCTACCTATACAGTCTTACTTAACCCCAGGACAAACAAACAGACTTACACGGGAGGGTAGTGGTAGGAGGAGAAAGGTCCAGGCAGATGGTCGGGGAGGAAGGTCCAGGCAGCTGGTAGGGCGTTGAGGTCCGGCTCCGGTCCAGGCTGAAGAATGGGAGGCAGCTTGCGTGTCGCTGGCGCGCGATCGGACCTTACATATGGTGGGGGGGGGGGGGGGGGTAGTCCTTCACAAGTCCCTATGCGCAGTTCTCTGCTCGTGACCTCCTTACTCAGCTTCTCAAGTGTTCAGCACTGCTTAATGATTCCTCGCGCATCTGGTACAAACGAGCTCAACAACCGGCAACAATAGGGGTCTAGAGGGCCTCAGCCTATTGCAGCAATGCGAGCACCCCCACGTCTCTCTCTTCTCTTGCTTAGCACCTCCTCCTCTCAGCACTTCTCTTCTCTCAGCGCTTCTCTCCCTCTCAGCACTTCTCTTCTCTCAGCACTTCTCTGTGTAAAGGCGCCGTGCTTCTCTGTGTAATATATAGTGCGCTTTGAAATCAAGCCGCGTACTCTCGCACTCCGCCCACCGGTGAGCTCACCTCAGCCCTGGTTGGTTAGCGAGGGCTCATGGGCTCCACCCCTAACAGGGCCACGCCTCGTTCTGGGTGCTCCGCCCCCTTCTTCTCCAAGCCTGACCGCGTGCGTAATGGCGGCGCTAAGGCAGCGAACGCTGCTGGCAAGGCGCGTACCACAATTTGGAGAGAGTCAAGCCGCAAAATGAATGGAATTGAAAAGGACCTATCTTATTTAATTAATAGAATGCAGATTCAACTATTGGGAACACAGCCTTATCTGAAACACATATTAAGGAAATAACTAAAGTCCTATGGTGTCCTACGTGTTGCTTGTGGACTAACTATGGGTGCGACCTTATTAAATGAAGAGAATTATTTACAAGAGTTATTTACAAGTGAGGGGTTGTAAAACCCCAACACTGCACCCTCCTTTCCTCCAGGCACGTCCCGGGCTGAAACAACTTTAATTTAATGTGACACTTAGATGTGGTAACCCTCTACTTTTAACCTCACCCTGAGTGCGACAGTTTTAACACTAAGTATGTCCTGCCTGCTGCATTGCATTCTACCTATCAGACTCATGCCCACAGACTAACCGAATTGTGGAAATATTCTCAAATCTACACATTTAGCCGGTGGGGAGCATGTTATTTGCAAAGACACTACTATTTTGATTATTTACAAAACTGCAACCCAGGACCTGTCTTTTAGGAGACAAAAGCAGAGCTTTTGAAAAGAGGAAACTCATTGCCACACTGCACTGCATTGATATACCATACCACAAGCACCCACATGCATCAATCATAAAAATGCACCAAAAGCACCATAAAGCACCATCACCAAAAAATGCACAAAACATACATTTTAAAATAATAAGCAATGATAATGGGATGTCTTCTCTGCTGGGCCGCTGGTTCTGGTTGATCTTGATCTTCATGCTTGCTGCCTATTTATAATAAGAGTGCACCGATCGTGTCCGCTCTTTATTTATGGCCAGCAGGCCTCACTCCGGTGGTCCACCTGCATGGCATGGATGCCACTTTGAGAACAGTGGTCCGCAACCAGATACCGCTGGCCACAGTGGCCGGTCCCCAGCAGAGGTGCCAGGCCCCAAAACGTGGGGTCCATATGTGGTGCTATGCCACAGAACGTGTGGTCCATAAGTGGTGTACCAGTGCAGGCCGGAGGCAGCGGAGGTGCGCGCACACAACTGCAGTCACCTGCGCACTCCCCCCGGGCCCAAAAAAACAAGTCCATGAGTGGGGGAAGGAGGACAAGCAAGGCAGCGGGCAAGAGCGCAAGGGTACACATTAATACAAGATAATGCAACATGGAGAGCGCAGGAGAGCGAGCTGAGAAAGCTCATCCCTACCGTTCGTCGCCCCCCATGTCACCTACACTACCCATTGCCCCTCCCCGTATTTACACCATTTACAAATTCGTCTCTACTGTCTCGTCCCCCATATCTCCCTCTAGTTCCAAATTCATCATCAATCTCTCCTAAGAAGGAAGAGATGGAATCACAAACACAATATCACCCCCACGTCATGATGCGTCCTACCATTCCCAAACATCTGCAAAAACATGGTGTGGAGTACTGTCACCTTGGGTGAGTGGATATGGATGGTGCAAAGAGACTTTCATCCTAGCTATACTTCTAAATGACATTAACACACTTTACTCCACCCGGGGGTCTTTCCCTGCCAAACCATTGGCCACATTTACTTGATGCGGTTCTAAAAACCAATTCCCATTGAACATACTGTGGTGCTCACCAATTTGGGGCCTCACTCCCCCGATTCTTCACCCTGTGCCCTCGCACAATTTCGGGGCTGGGTCGTGTGGCTCCCCTAGCAGGTCTAACTTACCTGCGCACCTCCGCCACTGTACGTCACCACCCGAGCTTACCTGCTCCTCACCCTAACCTACCTGGGGAAGGCCCTCCCTGGCACTTACCCCCTCGGTGCCCTCTCTGGCACTGGGCTACCCGGGTCTGTCCTCCGGATCCTCGGGCTTCATTGAACAACTCACTAACTGGCTCCCAGAGCCTACCTGCGGCCTCACCTGGCCGACAGACTAACAGTGGCGGAGTGCCCAACCAACCATTCTCACTAACAGGCCACACGCAGAGCCATTTCACTCCACTAATGCACCCATCAAGCAGTACTCTGCTACTTTCAGCACCACAGATGTCAATATCCAACCACAATTTACCTACTCCCTCTACCTACTTTTAAACTACCCTCCCCAGGTATTCGTGAAGGGGTCCATCCTTTCCCCATCCACTCCTTCGCACCATATACTCCACTCCACATATTCCACACTACTCACTCCACACCATCCATTCCATACTATTTATTCCATACCATCTATTCCACAACATATATTCGACACAACCATTCTCCATACACCTGTACTTCTCCACTCGCACACCTTGCAAGTCAATCCACTCAACGCAATGCCATTCATCATGCTCACCACAAATACTCTCGTTCAATTCCTCATTTCATCACTCTCACTACAAACACATAGCATCATCTAATCAAACTACTGCCCTTCTATTACTCGTTCTTCCCAGTCATCCCTTACACTATGCACATCCCACGTCGTTATTATCCATCTAATCTACCTACGTCCCCACTACAGGTATAATGTCGCTACTTAAATCTACAGTTACCTATGGTCATTTCCTAGATCCCTAATCATTTTATCCTAACCCTCCCGGGCTAGTTTGTACAGCCAAAACCCCATAAACTATAGCTCATGTGCCCAAATGATACGATGTGAGGGATGGTAGATCTACCATCTCTCTACACCATATACCATTCGCCATCACTATTTCTAATCCAGTCACTACTCTGAACCTCTCGGGGAAATACATTTTTACAGCTCAGTTTCGAAAAACCGAGCAATGTATGCGATGGTTTGTCTACTGTAGGTTGGGTCCGTCCGGCATTTACGATTCTGGGGAGGAGGTTTTGTCGGGCCAAGACTCCAGGCACCATCTCGGCGCAAGGCCTTGCGCTCCCAAGCGCAGTTGCCCAGCCTTGCCTGGCCGGAGCGCCGCCACCACATGGGGGCGCTGCTCCGACCCCTTCTCCTTCCCCTCGAACCGGGCCGCCCACTTTGCCTAACAAAGCGCAGCACCGACCGTGCAGGGCAGAGCCTGGCCTGAATCGTGCACGGCGCTCCGTGCTGGAGCGAAACGGCTATGATCCCGGCCGGCCCCCGCAGCACACAAAACCCGTCACGGACCGAGAGCTCGCGTCGGCTAAACGTTGGCCTAACCGCTGTCCCGGTCAACGTCGATGCTCGATTCTCACACCACGCGTTCCGTTCTACACTCATACATCCCGACGCTCCAATGCCTCTCATACAACCCATACATTCCCTGCACTCTATCACCGCACTCTCTGTTACACACCACTCCTCGGTTGCACACCTCTCCCCCGTTACGTACTCCATAACACTCATGGGTGTGCACTATCTTGCACACCCGCTCAGCGCACACCTACCCATGGGTGTGCAATCCCCGGTCACACACCCAATCACGCTCTACAACCAACTCAGGTGTGCATTCTCGCACACTCGCCACAACCAACTCACTCTCTGTATCACATTCATCACACATACACTCCAATGTGCATTCATCCTCACTTTCACACTCTGTATCACACTTGCGCTCCGGCGCCATTCGCACACGTGCGCCATTTCCACTCACACAGCGCACCACGGACCTCCCACAACCGCCCGGATTACGCTGGGATCCCAAGCATGCGAAAATTCTTTTTGCGCCAAACACTCTCCTGCAAAATCTTTTTGCACCATATGCAGCCCGGCTCACCTTTGGGATCCTCCTCTCCACACGCACCTGCAAATCTTTATAAGGATTAGCAAGTACGGCATCAGGATGCGAATACAGACTTTGGGCATATTCCATTCCTTCCTCCCGCGAGTGCTTTTCTAAGTCTGCGGTCTCTCCAATTTCCACTATTTGTTCGATCATTTCTTTTTATTTAATTTATTTTTCCTTGTTAAGCCCGATTTCTACTTCGGCGGTCGCAGGCTTCTCTCTACCCCGGGTCGCGATTTCTACACCCGTCCACATGTCTGTGCTTTGCTCCACTTCGCTTTTCCCGTGCTCCT
Source organism: Myxine glutinosa (assembly GCF_964187855.1). Lineage (NCBI taxonomy): Eukaryota > Metazoa > Chordata > Myxini > Myxiniformes > Myxinidae > Myxine > Myxine glutinosa. The sequence continues at coordinate 176,489,772 of NC_136263.1, read as the reverse complement.
CAAGCCGCGCTACCTCGTCGTGCACAAATGTGACCTCCTCGCTCAACCTGCGGTCAACCTCCCTCTCGACTTCCCTTGTCTCATGCCGGGCTTGCCCCCTCACTAGCCCCTCGTTCACTTCCCCGGCTTGGCCATTTATGTCCTCCAATTGGTCCCCTACTTTGTCTTCTAATCCTCCCAATTTGCTGTCTAACCTCTCAATTTGACTTACCAATTGCTCCCCCATTCTATTTTCCATTCCCTCACTATCAGCCCTCATTTCTCCCATCCCCTTACTCAATCCCCCAATTTGGTTTCCCAATTCATTCATTTTATGGTCCGATTTTACCATATAGTCCCATATTTGTGCCATAAATAGGTCCATATTCACTGGCACCGCGGGCTCGGCTACCGCGGCAATGTGCGCGGCGCCGCCATTTTGTGTGTCTGCAACCCCCTCTACCACACCTTCATTACCTTCCTCCTCCATCTCTCCCACTTCTTCCCTGGGGTCCTGGGTTGCCTCTAACTCCTCTTCCATTTCCCCCACCGGCATCCGATCGCCTTGATCATCCATGGCACGATTTTAATTTGGATGGTAATAAAATTTCGTCAGCTCGTGATTTTGACCAAAAATTTTTTTTAGATAAGAAAATTTGGTTTGGGTCCAATCCCACTCCTGACACCAATTGTTGCGGATTCGGGGGGTCGGCTCTCCCCTTACCAAGGGGGGCTTAATCCCATTGTCTTTTAAGCTGGCCGTCCCCCAATCCTGGGAATTATAACGCTCCTTTCCGGTCGAGATTGACTAGGGTGATTGGTCAATGGAGTCCCAAATACCTGAGTGCCAATCCGACCGCAAAGCAGGGAGATAACTCCTGCTCGGACCGCGGACAAGATGGAAATTGCCGAGCGGTTTAGCAATCTGAAGCCGGAGCCATTAACAAAGGACTAAACCCGATCCTGAGCGGTTTCCCAAATCGTGCCACAGGTACTCAATGGAGAAAAAGGACGAAGACGATCGAATGGAGAGGAAACCAAAAGGTAAGGTAGAACAAAGGATTTATTACAACAAAGAAAGAAGAGGAAACGAAAGGGAAGAGTGTACAAGAAGAAGAAGAAGAAGCAGGACACAGGAAACCTTACCTATACAGTCTTACTTAACCCCAGGACAAACAAACAGACTTACACGGGAGGGTAGTGGTAGGAGGAGAAGGGTCCAGGCAGATGGTCAGGGAGGAGGGTCCAGGCAGCTGGGAGGGCGTTGAGGTCCGGCTCCGGTCCAGGCTGAAGAATGGGAGGCAGCTTGCATGTCGCTGGCGCGCGATCGGACCTTACATATGGCGGGGGCGTAGTCCTTCGCAAGTCCGTATGCGCAGTTCTCTGCTCGTGACCTCCTTACTCAGCTTCTCAGGTGTTCAGCGCCGCTTAATGATTCCTCGCGCATCTGGTACAAACGAGCTCAACAACCGGCAACAATAAGGGTCTAGAGGGCCTCAGCCTATTGCAGCAACGTGAGCACCCCCACGTCTCTCTCTTCTCTAGCTTAGCACCTCCTCCTCTCAGCACTTCTCCTCTCTCAGCGCTTCTCTCCCGCTCAGCACTTCTCTTCTCTCAGCGTTTCTCTGTGTAAAGGCGCCGTGCTTCTCTGTGTAAAGGCGCCGTGCTTCTCTGTGTAAAGGCGCCGCGCTTGCGCTTATATAGTGCGCTTTGAAATCAAGCCGCATACTCTCGCACTCCGCCCACCGGTGAGCTCACCTCAGCCCTGGTTGGTTAGCGAGGGCTCATGGGCTCCGCCCCTAACAGGGCCATGCCTCGTTCTGGGTGCTCCCCAGAACCTCGTCCTTCTTCGTCCTTCCTCGTCCTTCTTCCTCGTCCTTCTTCTCCAAGCCTGACCGCGTGCGTAATGGCGGCGCTAAGGCAGCGAACGCTGCTGGCAAGGCGCGTACCACAATTTGGAGAGAGTCAAGCCGCAAAATGAATGGAATTGAAAAGGACCTATCTTATTTAATTAATACAACGCACATTCAACTATTGGGAACACAGCCTTATCTGAAACACATATTAAGGAAATAACTAAAGTCCTATGGTGTCCTACGTGTTGCTTGTGGACTAACTATGGGTGCGACCTTATTAAATGAAGAGATTTATTTACAAGAATTATTTACAAGTGAGGGGTTCTAAAACCGCAACAATATATATATATGTGTGTATATATATATATATATATATATATATATATATGTATATATATATATATATATATATATATATATATATATATATATATATATATATATATATATATATATATATATATACATATATATATATATAAAGTAATGACTTGCGGTTGGGATTAAAATCAAATGAATCCATTTTTAGTTCTCCAACCTTTAATGAGAAAACAAACAACTGCTCAACGTTTCGATCAGCAACACGGACAAACGTGCATCCACTGACCTTTCTCAAGACTAAAGCAAAACAACTCTATACCCTCCCTTATATAAGGGAAAAAGGGGTGGTGACACTGAACCACCAATCAATGCCCTTCTGGAACAACTCGTGCCATTCAAATTTAAACCGTACATCAAAACCGTTGCACCACTGAAACCACACCTTGGGATGTCACATCAAAACAACCGCTAAATCACACGTTGAATCAAACAAAACGTAGCATAATTCAAATAAATCGATTAAAAATAAACAACATGATTAGTAATAATTTATATGTTTGGTGACGCAGTTTCCCATGAGAGGGCCGAAAGCTCGTGGTAAATCCAACACCTCCTCTGTGAGCAATACCACAGACTCCTCCACATGCCACGCCTCCAAAATCCTCCTTCGTCGTTTACTGGGGTTTGCCCCCAAAATGCTGGCATTATCCCATAGGGGAACATGGCCAGCCTTAAGACCATGTTTGGCAATGACAGATCTCTTTGGAAGAACGAGTTGTTCCAGAAGGGCATTGATTGGTGGTTCAGTGTCCCCACCCCTTTTTCCATTATATAAGGGAGGGTATCGAGTTGTTTTGCTCTATTCTTGAGAAAGGTCAGTGGATGCACGTTTATCCGTGTTGCTGATCGAAACGTCGAGCAGTTGTTTGTTTGCTCATTAAAGGTCGGAGAACTAAAAATGGTTTCATTTGATATATATAGTTGCTGTTCTGTTTGGACACTCACTTTGTGTCTCTAAATCCCTCAATTTGTGAAACAATCGGTCTTGTAATATGACTCCACCAGTCCCGATGCCCCATCCACACGTGACAGCCTGCAACATCGTGCCTTGACATCTTGCCATGCTGCTCCGTGTCACCTCTCACCATGTCGCTCGATGTTGCATCACGTGTAGAGTATGTTCTCGATGATGGTCTATGTATAGTAAATGGTAGACTATTCAACTTACAAAAATTAAGAAGTACAACAGTCAATGGGTGACAAATTGGTAAGCAATATCATGAAACATGTTACAATTTACATACATTCATAGGTTAGGTTTCCTCTGCCGATCACCGATCACAGGTAATACTCGCGGTATTAACCAGTCTTTTCCGGGGACCCTGCGACTCAGTCGTGTGCCATAACTAGCATCAAATTGAAACATTTGGTGGCTTTTTCTGCAATTTCCCCTTCCCTTATGCTGGTTATACTTCCATTGATGAATGCTGCTGTGAAGTGTTAGCCAGCCTGGGGCAAAAAAGCAGCTCATTTGTCTTTTTTGCTCCTGGAACAATGTGCATGCAACTAAATGCAACGCATCATTTCTATTATTTCAGTGAAGCATACAGGGCCAAACGCTGTTAACACGGCGGATGTGATTGGCCAATTTCGGTTTACGTCGCACAGTGATGTCACCATTTAAGATCGACCTTGATATGGTAAATTAAGCTTTGTTTTTCCAGAATTTGCATAGAACGTTTTGGGTTTTTTGGATGAGAAAAAATTGCTTAAAATGACGAGCTGATTATTATGCTTTTTTGTGGATGATTATAAAGTACTTACAAAAGATGAATCATGGGTTTGCAAAACATTTGGCCTTGCCTATGGTCTAATGCGATATTAATGTATCTGCGCTCTATGTTGAGAGTTCAAATATTCACATGGCTTCTCAAAATGTTAACTTATGACTCAGGAAGGAAGGGTCGGAGTTCAGGACATTCCCCTGCATCTGCCCCGGTACATCTTCCTCTATTAGTTGTAAATTAATCCATCTTTTCTTTGTGAGCGCTCAGTAACCATTTCCATTTAGCATTTTGTTAGAAACAGTCAAGGCTGTGAATGCAACAATGGCTGTAATTACCTTTGCCATCAAAGGAAGACAGAGGTTATGCTTTCACCCCTGTCTGTTTGTCTGTCTGCCTGTGAACAGGATATCTCAAAACGTTGCGGACGAGTTATGACAAAACTAGGTGGATGAGTTGGTTAGGTGACAAGCACAAGCCGAATGGATTTTGGTTTCGCTCCAAATCCAGATCCGGCCTATCATACAAAATGTAAACTGTAGGGCCTGGCAGAGGTTTGCGCTCCACTGAGTGCCGTTCTAGTTATGTCAGGTTCACTCTCCCTTACCTTTTCGTTTTTGGACGGTAAATTTCAGACAAAAATCAATACAATATATATATTGTTACAGACGCGGTTTTTAGATGTTATATGACCGAGCGGTGGTGTATTTAACTGCGTCTGAACAGTTACTCCCCGATTAGAACCCGATTCCACCCGACGTTGACCAGATCGCCCCACAGATATTCAATCGGGAAACCTCTAAAGCGACCGAAAGAGAATGAAAAAGAAGAAGAAGAATAATACGGAGGAAGAACAGATTTATTATACACACACAAGCAATGGATGGAAGAAGCAGTAACACAGCGAATCGTTAACTTACACTATTCATTTTTACTTAACCCCAAGACAAAGAGCAGGACAGGACGTTCACACTTACACAGGGGATATTGCAGGCAGGTAGGGCTTGAGGTGGATTGCTTGAGAGGGAGGCAAAGTCGGAAGGCAGCAGCTTTCAATTCCTCGCGGTTTTGGCGGGAAAACCCTCCGTCGCGTATCCGCTGCGGTAGACGTCACGCGCTGGTTCGGCACACCTGCTCCTCTTCTTGTGGTGGAGCCGTCTCCCTCCTTTCAGCGCGTCTCTCCAAAGCTGGTTTCCTTGCCGAGTACCTCTCCTCTTTGGCTTGGAGCGTTTCGCATCTCACCGCTCCTCTTGGTGCCGCCTCTTTGCTCCTCCCAGGTCATCTCCCAAGGCCTCTCCTAAAGCAGTCCCTTACAGTCGCTTTTATCACCTCGGGCAGAATCAAGCCGCCGGCTCCGAGGGCACGCCTACCGGGTCGCTCACCGCGGTGCTGATTGGCTGTTAGGGCTGGTTCACTCCTTCCCTCTTATGACGAGGTGGAGACACGCCTTTCTTCTCCGACTCAAAGCACATGGGCAATGGCGGCCTGCGGGATTGAAAACAACTCCCCTTTTGAAAGGAACTTTGGAGAGCGGAGATGTTTGGGGAAATTGGAAGGGCCTACGCTTATTTTGTTTGATACAATGCAAAGTCAATCTAGTGGGAAACACATATTTAGCCTACATGGAATAAGGAAATACCCTATTTAAAAGATATATCGTGACCTGCATGTAAGTTTCATGGAATTAACTAGGAGGACGGCTGCGACCATTATTTACTTAACAGGGTGTTACCATACTTTTGTAACGTTCACATTGTAACGTTTCCACATTCGTTACACTGCACCCTCCTTTCTTCAGGCCAGTACTCGGGCCTACTAAACTTTAACTTAGTGTGACACGTAGGTGTAATTCCCTCTACAATTAACCTGACCCTGAGTGTGACAATCTTAAAACGCAAATAAGTATGTCCCCCTATTGCATTGCACCCTGTCTAACAGACTCAAGCCCACAGCTAACCGAATTACGGAATTATTCTCAAACTATACATTTACGGTGGGGAGCATTATTTACAATGACGTGATTTCTTATTTACAACGCAACCCAGGACCTGTGTTTTTTTTTTGTTTTTTTTTCTTAGGGAACAAGAAAAAGAAATTCCTGTTGGGAGGGAGGAGACAGCACGCATTGCATCGAAGCACCAGTACCAATACCACAAAAGCACCCAAAAGCACCAAAAGCACCACAAAGCACCAAAAGCACCACAAAGCACCACTCGGTGCGCAGTCACCATGGTTCTTAATAAACACAACAAAACAACTGGTGGTGGTCTTCTCTTTCTCTGCTGGGCCGATGTTCTTCCCGACGTCTTCTGGCTTCATGCGGCCTAGTTGGAAATAATAAAAAGCACAACTTGTGTCCATTTTTATTTAGGGCCTCAGGGGCCAACTAAGGGTGGTCCACCTGTTTGGCATAGGTGCCACCTTACCGAGGTCCGCAAGCAAGATTCCCTGGCCACTGTGGCCGGTCTCCAACAGAGGTGCCCTGCCCCAGAACCTGGGGTCCATCAAGTGGTACTTGGCCACAGAACAGCGGTCCATACAGTGGTACATCAACGCAATGCATGCTGGTTCTGGGAATCTCGGGCGCACAATGGCCACCTCACGCACGCTCCCCTCGGCACCCAATGGCGCACAGGTCATGTGGGAGACAAAAGAAAGACAATTGAGCGAGGGGTAAGGTCACAAGGGTACACGTCAATAAGGCAATGCAAGGCGAAATGCGTACGGAGGGCGAAGTGAGAAAGCTCGTCCCTACCGTACGTCACCCCCCTGTCACCTACCCTACCCTTGCCCTTGCCCTTACCCCATATGTACAAAATCTACCCATTTACAAATTCGTCACTACTGTCACGTCTTCCCCATATTTCCCCTATACCAAATTCGTCTCCACAATCCCTCTACTTCAAAATTTGCCATCACCAATTCATCATCAATCCTCATAAGGAGGGAGAGATGGAATTACGCACAATGTCACACCCACGTCATGATGCGTCTCACAATCCAAACATTTGCATCATAAAAAATAATCAAAACATGGCATGGTGTGGAGTACCTGTCACCTCAGGTGAGTGGATGCAGATGGTGCGAGGAGATCCTTCATCCTAACTATTTTCTAAATGACTTTAACACACTTTACACTACCCGGGGTCTTTCCCTGCCAATCCATTGGCCAACTTACACTATGGGTTCTAAAAACCAATTCCCATTGACCAACTGTGGTGCTTCTCAATTTGGGGTCTCACTCCCCCGATTCATCTCCCGGTGCTCTCGCACAATTTCTGGGCTGCGACGTCTAGCTCTCCCAACAGGTCTACCCACCTGCACACCTCCACCACTGTAGTTGCCACCCGAGCTTACCTAGCTCCTCACCCTAACCTATCTAACTGGGGACAGCCCCTCCTGGCTCTGTCACCCCACTCGGTGCCCTCTGGCACTGGGCTACCCGGGTCCGTCCTCCGGATCCTCGGGCCCCATCCACAACAACTACTACCGGCTCCCAGAGCCCACCTGCGGCCTCACCTGGCCGACATCCTTACAGTGGTGGAGTGCCCAAACCAACTACACACACTAACAGGCTACACGCCCAGCCATTTCCACAACACTAATGCACCCATCCACATACCATTCTGCATCCGCACCACAGATGCCAATATCCAACCACAATTTACCTGTACCCTCGACCTAACACTTACACTACCTGCCCCGGGTATCCGTGATGGGGGTCCACTCTTCCCCCATTCACACCTTCGCACCATCCACTCCACTCCACAATTTCCACCATTCTCACTCCACGACCATCCATTCCAATACTCCAGATATTCCACACTACCATTTATTCCACACAGCCACATACACCTGTTGTTGCACACCTGTGCCCTCACACCTGGTGCCACCTGCACCCTCCTTTCTTCCTGGACCATTTGGTCAACAGAAAACGCAATCACCACTACTCCCTCATACACTGCTCCACACACCTGTTCAGTTGCACACCTGTGCAATCACACCTGTTCCATTCTCACCTGTTCAATCCTCACACACACGGCATCATCTCAGCTAACTACTCCCCTCTGAAACTTGCGCTTCCCAGTCGTCCCTTTAAACTATTGCGCTCCCACGTCATTATAATCCACACTAATCTACCTGCGTCCCCACTACAGGTATCAGTCACTAACTAAACTTAACGTTACCTAATGTCATCTTCGCTAGATCCCTACAATTATCCAAGCCCTCCCTGGCTCGGTTGTCATAGCCACCCCATAAACTATTGCGCATTTGCCCCCCTTTCTGTGAGGGATGACAGCGTTGCCATCCCCCCACATCGGGGGTCTCTCACTATAAATTTTGCTCGTCCAAATTCCAACCAATTCAAAAATTTTCCATTTACTGCCAATTCTACTCACTTTTCTAAATTTCGGATCAAAACACTATCACTATCACGATCACCATCATCACAGTCCGCTATATCCTAGCCTCGGTGCGTCATGACATCATTAAACTCGGCTTCGTAAAGCCGAGCAATGAATTCGGGTGGTTTGGTTGCCTGCAGGTTGAGTCCGTCCGGCTTTCGGTTCAAGGGAGGTGGTTTGGTTGGACCGAGGCTCCACGCACCATCTCGGCGCGGCACCTTGCGGTCCCGGGCCCGATGGCTCAATCTCCCCCGGTCGGAACCCCGTCCCCACGAGGGGGCACCGTTCCGCCTCCTCCCACTCGCCCTTGAACCGGACCGGTCGCCTCGCCCGACAAAGCCCGGACTCGACCGTGCGGGGCGGGGCCAAGCCCGAATCGGCAACGACGCTTCGAAGAGAAGCGACGCAGCATCGACCCGCGCCGGGCCTCGCACCCAACAAAGCACCCCTCGCACCGAGTGCTCGCATCGGCTATCCGTCGCTCTAACCACTAACCCGGTTACCATCGATGCTTTACTTGCATGCTTACAAGCATACGCTACCCCTTTCACCCTCACAAAACCTGGCGTTCCAACGCCGTCCGTACATTCCACCAACGCTCTCCCTGTTACACACCACACCTCTCGCGCACACTTTGGTCCACACCTCTCCTCCGTTACGTCCTCCGTAACACTCACCATGGGCGTGCACTCTTGCATCCACCCACTAACGCGCTCACATGGGCTCTCCCACACCCGCGCCATGACCAACTCAGGTGTGCTTCCTCGCACACGTTCCACCACCACCTTACTCTCCGTGTCACACTTCGTACACCCCGACGTGCATTCTCGCTCGCACTCGGTTTCACACTCGCGCTCCGATGTGCCCTCTCGCACCTGCGCCATCACCAACTCACTATTCGTGTCACACTCCGTACACCCTGACGTGCATTCTCGCTCGCACTCGGTTTCACTCCCACACTTTATAACACACCCACTCGCCGACGCACACTTTTTCCTCCCACTCGTGCCATTTCCACTCACACGGGACCCTTCACCAACGCCCGGGTGCTTCCTCGATCCCAAGCGCGCGAAAATTCTTTTGTCGCTAAACATCCTCTTACAAAATCTCCCCGCACAATACACAACAGCACGACTCACCTGGGGGATCCTTTTCTCCACGCGAACCTGCAAACTTCCATTCGGGTTAAGCACAGCATCGTGATGTGAGCAGGGACTTTGTACATAATCCATTTCTCCCTGCAATTCCCGGACTACCTCCGTCATCTCTTCAATTTTAATTCCCAGCACTGCTTTTTCTTTATTAACCTCGGCGACCGTTGGCTTTAATAAAATTCCCTCTACCTCATCGGTCGCCGGCTTTTCCAAACCCCGTGTCGCGATTTCTACCCCCGTCATTGTACCCGTGCTTTCCTCCGCTTCGCTCAACCGGCGCTTTTCGACCCGCTTTACCTCGTCGTGCACCCGTGGGACCCTTTCGCCCAACTTGCGGTCTCTGTCCCTCTGCTCCTCCCTTGCTTCATATGCGACTCTGTCCCTCGCCAGTCCCTCATTTACTTCTTTGGCCCGGTCATTTATTCCCTCCAATTTTCCCCGATCACAACTTGTTTTGTCTATCATGGCATCCATTTTTGCTTCTAGCCTCTCCATAAGGGCCCTCATTTGTATCATCATAAAAAGGTCCGAATTCCCCAGCGGCGCTACTACAGTCACGGGCGCGGCTAGATTTGGTGCCGCTGTAACCGCGTGCGCAAAGGCGCCATTTTGTGCGTCTGATACCCCCTCAACCACATTGCCAATGTTCTCCTCCTCCCTTTTCTCCACATACATTTCCCCGAGGTCCTGGGTCGATTCCACCCTGTCTATCTCTCCCACCGACATCTGATCGCCTTGATTGTCCATGGCGCGATCTCAAAATTCGGGTTTTGCTTTATAAAACAAAATAAATTTCGGCAGCTTGTAATTTTGAGCGCGTGAAGCGCGCTTCGGGTCCGATTTCGGGTCCGATCTCCCTCCTCGACACCAATTGTTACTCTAATAGTACAATTGGTGTTCCAAAATTTGGGCCTAACAAATTTAGTCCCAGGTCCGAATCCAACTCCTCGACACCAATTGTTACAGACGCGGCTTTAGATGTTATATTGACCGAGCGGTGGTGTATTTAACCGCGTCCGAACAGTTACTCCCCGATTAGAACCCGATTTCACCCGACGTTGACCAGATCGCCCCACAGATATTCAATCGGGAAACCTCTAAAGCGACCGAAAGAGAATGAAAAAGAAGAAGAATACGGAGGAAGAACAGATTTATTATACACACACAAGCAATGGATGGAAGAAGCAGTAACACAGCGAATCGTTAACTTACACTATTCATTTTTACTTAACCCCAAGACAACGAGCAGGACAGGACATTCACACTTACACAGGGGATATTGCAGGCAGGTAGGGCTTGAGGTGGATTGCTTGAGAGGGAGGCAAAGTCGGAAGGCAGCAGCTTTCAATTCCTCGCGGTTTTGGCAGGAAAACCCTCCGTCGCGTATCCGCTGCGGTAGACGTCACGCGCTGGTTCGGCACACCTGCTCCTCTTCTTGTGGTGGAGCCGTCTCCCTCCTTTCAGCGCGTCTCTCCAAAGCTGGTTTCCTTGCCGAGTACCTCTCCTCTTTGGCTTGGAGCGTTTCACATCTCACCGCTCCTCTTGGTGCCGCCTCTTTGCTCCTCCCAGGTCATCTCCCAAGGCCTCTCCTAAAGCAGTCCCTTACAGTCGCTTTTATCACCTCGGGCAGAATCAAGCCGCCGGCTCCGAGGGCACGCCTACCGGGTCGCTCACCGCGGTGCTGATTGGCTGTTAGGGCTGGTTCACTCCTTCCCTCTTATGACGAGGTGGAGACACGCCTTTCTTCTCCGACTCAAAGCACATGGGCAATGGCGGCCTGCGGGATTGAAAACAACTCCCCTTTTGAAAGGAACTTTGGAGAGCGGAGATGTTTGGGGAAATTGGAAGGGCCTACGCTTATTTTGTTTGATACAATGCAAAGTCAATATAGTGGGAAACACATATTTAGCCGACATGGAATAAGGAAATACCCTATTTAAAAGATATATCGTGACCTGCGTGTAAGTTTCATGGAATTAACTAGGAGGACGGCTGCGACCATTATTTACTTAACAGGGTGTTACCATACTTTTGTAACGTTCACATTGTAACGTTTCCACATTCGTTACAATATATATATATATATATATATATATATATATATATGTATATATATATATATATATATATATATATATATATATATACATATATATATATATATATATATATATATATATATATATATATATATATATATATATATATATATATATATATATATATATATTGTTGCGGATATGGGATTTGGCCTCCATCCATATCCGCTTGTAAATATTCCTCTATTTCCCCAATACTCCCCAACTATCCCCAATCCCCCATTCCCTAGTCCCATTGTCTGTAAACAACACTCTGTAGAACCGACCCTCCCCTTTTTCCCCCATTAACTGTCGTGCCCAGGTTCACCGCATCTCACGTAGACAACTATAGGACCTCTTGCTAGTTATTCTTAGTCTATGTCAGTTAAGGACTCGTTTCCATTAATTCTGACTCTTCGTTGCACCAGAATGTGATTGTATGGCACCAGTAGTGAGTTTAGGACCTCCCCATACCTCCTCCCATCTTCCTCATGAAACTACAACAACAACAACAACAACAACTACAACAACAGCGCGCGGGGAGTGTGTGTCCTCACTCCGGCTTGGTTAGCCGCCATTGCCCATGTGCTCCGACGGGGTTACCACGAAGGGGCTGACTGTCAGCCCCTCGTCAAGGGCGGAGCCCGGTAACCCCCCGCACCCAATAAGAAGCGGCGGGCCGATTCCATCTGGGGCAGAGCTAACGAGCCGAGGGCGTGTCACTCCCCGCTGGATATACGCAGCCACTTACCGGAGGTGACGTCAGATGCGCCCCCAGCTTGAAGAGAAACAGACGCCACCTCCAGCGCGACGATACCTCCCCGCATATCTGGACCGGACCGTGTGGATCCTGTCCCTGAGCCAAGGTGCACCTTGTGCTGTCCATCGACTACCTGCCCTTCCTTGCCATCAATCCCTGTGTGAGTCAGTCTTGTCCTGTTTATCTGTGGTCTGTCGGGGCTACTATAAGACCGTGATTAAGTGCCCACCTTCCTATGCTGTACCTCTTGTCCTTGTAATCTAAACGTTCCGCATACAAATATTATAACCTCCTCCTGAGGTCTTGAGAACTGTACCCCTGGTGTCGTGTCATCTAACCCAGCCGTTGTGTCCTTTCCTTCATTGATCTAGCGTAGCGCGACTCGGCCAACATTCGAGTATAATCGGGTAAACTGTGCAGACGCGGTCATACCAAACCGCTCGGTAAACTAACATCCAAAACCGCGTCTGTAACATTTGGTGTTGGGAAGTGGGATTCGATCCGGAGCGCGTTTCACGCGCTCGAAATTATAACAGCGAAATTTAATTGTGTTTTACAAAAAAAATAAAAACCCGAATTTTGAAAGTCGCGCTATGGCAGACCAAGACGGCTGGGTTCCGGTAGAAGAGAGTGAGGCAGGGTCGATCCAGGACCAAATTGAGGGACAAGAGGAGAGCAAAGCAGTGAGGGTAGCAGGGTCGCGAAATGGCGTCGTCGCGCACGAGGTTGCGGGCGCGCAAAATGGCACCTCGCACATAGCTACGGCGGCCGCACCCGCTGCACAAGTGGGAGGGATGGCCCAAATGCAGGCCCTCATGGAGCAATTTATGGCGCAAATGCAGGCGTCCCTCAACCTGCAGAAGGACGATATGAGGGCTAATAGTCAGCAATTGGGGAATCGGATGGATGCTCAGAGTGAGCAAATGAGGGCTGATAGTGAGCAAATGAGGGCTGATAGTGAGCGATTGGGTGAGCGATTGGAGGGCCAAATGGGGGTAATGAGGGACGAAGCGAGGGCTCAGAGTGAGCAATTGGGGGTAATGAGGGACGAAGCGAGGGGTACCGGTGAGGGGTTAGACAATAATTTTAAGGGATTAGACAAGAAATTTGGGAAGTTAGACGACAAATTTGAGGGGTTAGACAACGGGATAAAAGAGGTGAAAAATGGGTTAGTGGGGGTAGAAAACAGAATGGCCGCTCAAGAGAATCAAATGGAAGGGATGCAAAAGGGGTTAGAGGGGTTAGAAAACAGGATGGAAGGCAAATTGAGGGACATGAGGGACCAAGCGGAAAGGGAAGTTAAACAAATGGGGCAGCAGATAGAGGGGGTCAGAATGGGGGTAGAAACCAAACTGGATGCTCACAGGGAGGAAATGGAGCAGATGAGGGTGGCATCTGGGCAGGAGATGCAAGTGATGGGAGAGGAGATCAGAAGAGGTGTGAGTGAGGAGGTCGGAGGAGTGCGCGAGGAGGTGAGGCACTGTAAGGAGCGCATGGAGAAGGAGGTGAGAAAGGGGACTGTAAAATTGCAAGGGGGTATAGAGGAGTTGACGCTGGGAGTAGAACAACTGACAGTGGGACAAAAGGAGTTGGGGGACCAGGTAAAGAAGAACACAGCGGTAATAGAGGGTTTAAAATCGACACAGAAGGAGATGAAAAAGGACGTAGGGGTAATTAAAAAAGAGTGTCAGACGGTACATGAGGACCTGACGAGGAAAATGAACAAAGTGGTAGAGGTGATGGAGGTTAATGAGCGGGAGGTGCGGGAGCACATAGAAAAAAATTAAGTGGAGTTAGAGGAAGAACTTAAAGGGGCGCACGAGGAGATGAAGGAGGTGAAACAGAAATTAGAAGAAGTGGAAGAAGGGGTGAGCGAAATTAAGAAGCGACGGAGAGAGGATAAGAAAGAGATAAAAGAGGAGGTAAAAGAATTGGTCCAAAGTCTGTGTTCGGATCGTGATGATGTGCTCATTAACCGGATGAGGGATTCGCAGGTGATGGAGGAGAAGCGAAGAGAAAGAGGACCCGGTGTAAGTGGTGACCAATATGGTCGTGCGTATGATGCGCCAGGTGATTTAATAAGCTTGGGGGTCGAGATAGACCCGGATGTTCGTGAGAGGCCAAGAGTGAGGTGTATGGCTGGTCCGGAGGGTATGGAATGAGAGGTGCGAGGTGTGGGTGAGCAAGGTTGTGGTGGTATAGAATGGGTAGCGGGTTGCGGAGGTGTGACCCATGCATTGACACCAACAGGGGTAGTTGTTGGAGGGACCGGGGAGGCACGAGAGCCCCTTGGGGGTAATGTACTGTGGGGGCCCGGCCGGTTCGGCCCCGCGCTGACCCCGCAAGGGGCGACGCACGGGGTCCGGCAGGCGGGCAACGACTCGCATACGAGGTGGTCCCACAAGGTCCCACTCGCGCCGTATGACGGCAAGAGTGATCTACGCGCGTACCTGGCGCAGTTCGACTGCGTGTGTAAGGGCAACGGTTGGGGTGAGGACGAAGGTGGAGTACACCTGGTGGCCGCATTGCGCGGCGCGGCGGCGGAGGTGCTGACGGCATTACCAGCGGGTGCTCTCACCCTGCCAGCCCTCCGCGACACCCTAATTAATCGATTCGGCATTGAACAGCAGAGCGAGCTTGTTAAAGCTCAGCTCGCGCTGCGAAAACGCAAGCCCCAGGAAGCCATCGGGGAACTTGCCCACGACATTTGCCGCGCAGTGGGGATCGCACATGCTAGCATGGCAGCGGATTCCCGGGAAAGCCTGGCGCTGGACCATTTTATCCAGGCCCTCCCGGATATTGAGCTCCGGCAACAGCTCGCCATGTGGCGCCCGCAGACTCTGAGCCAGGCGGCTGACGCTGCGGCCTGTTGGGAAGCAGCGAGGCCCCTGGCCCGGGGGGGCGAGTGTCTCGCAATGGCGGTCCGCCAGGTTGGACCCCCGATGGAGGGCGGACCCCTTAGGGGGCCCGCCCCCGACGTGAGTCCTGACCTGGCGGGCATGGTCCGGAGGCTGGTGGACCAGCGCCTGGCGGGACCTGGACCATGGCAGGCGGCCCCGGAGGTGGCCCGCGGTGGACCACGAGCGGGTAATCCAATTCGGACCTACAGGGGGGGAAATTTGGAATTCCGGAGGCAAGCACCTTATCAGGTGAGGTTCTATACTTGCAACCGTCTGGGTCACCTGGCGCGGCACTGTCGAGCCACGCGCCGGGATGATCCCCGGCGGTTGAGGTCCTCAACTCCGCCCAGGGGGGAGCGGGTTAGCCGACCCCAGACACCCCCCCGCCAGACCCCGGGAAACTAGAAGGTGTCGGGCACGTAGGGCGGTGTTCGGCAGAAGAGGATGGAGGAGAGCCCTCATTGACGCGACAGGTCATTTATTGTGGCCAAATTGGAACCGGTAGCCTGACAATTAGATGCAAAATTGCCGGCGTGGGGGTAGACGCCGTAGTGGACACAGGAGCTAGCGCCACGATCATCAGCCCTGTGGTCCTTGATTCGAGTGCAGGTGGCTGGGATAAGATCCAGCGCCTGCAAAATTATAGTTTGCAACTTGCTACCGGGGTAACGGCCCCGATCATAGGGCGTGGTTCTGTGACCCTCAAGTTAGGGTCGGTAAGGAGGGAGATAGATGTTTGGGTGGCGGAGGTGTGCGACCCATGTTTAATAGGGTTGGATTTGTTGACTGCCAGCGGTTGTAAAATCGACTTGTGCCGGGGGATCCTGCAGGTGGGAGTAGAAGAGCTGCCGTTAGGGGGAGTGAGCACGGCCGAGAGAGCGGAGCTGGAGGCTTCCGAGGCCGTGACCATCCCCCCAAGGGCCGAGGCGATAGTGCCGGCCCGGTGGGCAGCTCGCCCAACATGGCAGGAGTCCTGCGGCCTGGTCGAACCGGTGGCAGCGCAGTCCATACCGGGTTTAATCGTGGGCCGCACCCTTGTAAAAACGGACGGACCGGTAGTGGCCGTCCGAGTAATAAATATGAGTACAGAACCACGCACTATAGTAAGGGGCACGAGGGTAGCTGGCTGCACCCCAGTTGAGGAAGTCACGACAGTGAGGGGCGAGAACGTCCAGCCGAGCCGACCCCGGGGGGAGCCTTCAATAAGAAGTAGGAATTGGCCCGATCCCATTTGCGAGATGGTAAATCGTAGTAGTGTAGAGTTTGGAGGTACCCAGAGGGAGGCCTTACACAAACTGGTTGGGTCCCATTTGGACCTCTTCTCCCTGTCCACCGAGGATATTGGACGTACGGGCCTGGTGAAACATCAGATCCACACCGGTGAGGCCCGGCCTATTCGTCAGGCCGCCCGACGGCTCCCTTGGAGCAAGAGGGCGGAAGCTGACGAGCAGGTTGAAAAAATGCTCGACGCAGGCGTGATCGAGCCCTCGGGAAGTCCTTGGATGTCACCTGTTGTGCTGGTCAAAAAGAAGGATGGGACCACGCGGTTCTGCGTGGACTATCGCCAGCTAAACAACGTGACACTCAAGGACTCATATCCCCTGCCAAGGATTGATGACACCCTCGATGCCGTTGCGGGCTCAAATTGGTTTTCAACTTTGGACCTCAAGAGTGGGTATTGGCAGGTGGAGATGGATAGGGCAGGGAAGGAGAAAACGGCATTTTCCACAGGTAAGGGACTGTATCAGTTTACTGTGATGCCGTTTGGTTTGTGTAACGCCCCCGCCACCTTTGAAAGATTGATGGAACATGTACTAGGCGGCATGCCATGGCAATCATGCCTGGTGTACCTGGATGACGTCCTAGTACATGCCAAAACGTTCCCCCAGGCAGTAGCTAATTTGGACCAGGTGTTCGGGTGCCTCAGACAGGCAGGGTTGAAGCTGAACCCGAGTAAGTGCACTTTGTTTGCAAGAGAGGTGGCCTATCTAGGTCACGTGATCGGCTGCGAGGGGGTAAAAACGGACCCAGACAAAATTAAAGCGGTAGAGGAGTGGCCCGCACCACGTACCATCAAAGAGGTGCGGGGATTTTTGGGACTCTGCTCCTACTACCGGCGCTTTGTGGCGAAATTTGCGGAGTTGGCCCGTCCCCTCCACCGGCTTACGGAGAAGGGGACGCGATTTAATTGGACACGGGAGTGCCACGAGGCCTTCCAAAAATTGAAGGGGTGTCTAACATCCGCACCCCTTCTAGCATACCCCACTAGCAATGGGGCATTTACCCTGGACACGGATGCGAGCCAGGAAGGATTGGGCGCAGTTTTGTCTCAGACACAGGAGGGCGTGGAGAGAGTGATTGGTTATTATAGTCGGGCCTTAAGTAGGCCCGAGCGAAATTATTGCGTCACTCGCAAAGAGTTATTGGCCATGCTGGCTGCCATGAACCATTTCCACCCGTACCTGTACGGGCGGAAATTTTTGGTTAGAACTGACCATTCCTCCTTGCAATGGCTCCTTCGGTTCAAGGAACCGGAGGGCCAAATTGCAAGGTGGTTGGAAAAGTTGCAGCAGTACGATTTTGATGTGGCCCATAGGGCCGGGAAGGCCCATGGTAATGCGGACGCACTCTCTCGGCGTCCTTGTCTGGGGGAAAACTGCAAATTTTGTGCGAGACACGAGGAGAGGGAACAATTGGGCGATTCGGACCCGACCCTCGTTGTCCGGGCAACCCGGGTGAGAGGGCCAATTTTGCCACTAACCGCAGATGAGGAATTCGGAACTTTGGCATGGAGCACGGCCCAGCAGGAGGATCCTGTCCTGGGGCCAGTGTTCAATTGGGTCAAATTGGGGCAAAGACCAAAGGGGGAAGAGGTCACCCCCCTCGGGGCGCAAACAAAGGCATATTGGGCTCAGTGGCAGACCCTGTAATTGAAGGATAACATCTTGTATCGCAAGTGGGTGGAGGTTCCCTCTGATAAAGCTTCCTGGCTGGTGGTAGTCCCAAATAAATTTAAGACCGATATATTGCAACAGGTGCATGGTACCCGCCCCGGCGGCCATTTGGGCAGGACAAAGACGACATCGCGGGTACGCCGGAGGTTTTATTGGGTGAATATGGGGCGCGACATACAGGACTGGTGTCGGAGATGCGACGCCTGTACTGCCAAAAAGGGACCAGCACGGAGGATGAGGGCCCCCCTTCAATTACACCAGGTGGGGGCCCCCCTAGAGCGGGTGGCCATGGATATCCTAGGCCCACTACTCCGCACCCGCCTAGGTAATAAGTACATCCTCGTTGTGATGGACTACTTCACCAAGTGGCCGGAGGCCTACGCCCTCCCCAACCAAGAAGCAGGGGTGGTAGCGCAGGCCTTCGTGGAAGGATTTGTGTGCCGGCATGGGATTCCACAGGAGTTGCACACCGACCAGGGACGAAATTTTGAGAGCAAATTGCTAAAAGATGTGTGCAGTCTCCTGTCAATTCGGAAAACCAGAACAACGCCTTTAAGACCTCAATCTGACGGGATGGTGGAAAGATTCAACCGAACTCTAATCCAACAACTGGCACTGTTCACCGCCACCCGTCAGGATGACTGGGACGAACATCTCCCTTATTTGCTCATGGCCTACCGAACCAGCCAGCACGGGGCCACCGCATGCAGTCCAGCGTTGCTTATGTATGGGCGGGAGTTGCGGGCTCCCGCCGACTTGCTATGCAGTCCCGTGCCAGACACAGTGGTTAACCCGCCGAGGGAGGGGTACACACGTCACCTAGAGGAAGGCATGGAGCTAGTCCATGCCTTCGCCCGCTGCCAACTCCATCTGGCGGGGGAAAAGATGAAGCGCAGGTACGACGACCGGAGCCAGGGGAGTCAATACGCTCCGGGGATGAAGATTTGGTTCTTTAATCCCCGGAGACGGAAGGGAAGGTGCCCAAAACTCACCTCCCCCTGGCAAGGCCCAGGAGTCGTCCTGTCGCAAATCTGTGACGTGGTCATTAAGATCAAAATGGGGCCACGAGCCCTCCCTCGGATCGTCCACGCCGACCGGATAAGGCCTTACACCGGCGAGCAGGCGCCCCCGTGGATTGCCTCAGCTTTAGATGCTGAGGCGGGACCCAGTACCTCTGAATAAGGGGGGCTTATTAGTGCCAGAGGACTGGGGGATTGATGAGCGATGGGCCCGGTGGGTAAGGGTGGCATCCCTGCCACCCTTCCCATGGTGGGGCAAATGCGCAATAGCTTATGGGGTATATGGCAGTGAAAACTAGCCCGGGTGGGTTAGGTTATATTGTTAGGGATCTAGAAGAGATGACATTAGGTGACGTTAAGGTTAGTTAGTGACTGATACCTGTAGTGGGGACGCAGGTAGTTTAGTGTGGATGATAATGACGAGGGAGCGCAATAGTTTAAAGGGACGACTGGGAAGCGCAAGTTTCAGAGGGGAGTAGTTAGATGAGATGATGCTGTGTGAGAACTGGACAGGTGTGTGGAGCAGTGTATGAGTAGTGAGTGTTGTGGATCAGCGCGAATGTGCTTGGGGAGAGAAGGGTGCAGGTGGCACCAGGTGTGAGAGCACAGGTGTGTGGAATATATGGAGCAGAGAATGAGTGGTGTGGAGAGAGTTGGAGTAAGTGGTACGGAGTGGTGTGCATGGTGCGAAGGTGTGGATGGGGGAAGAGTGGACCCCTTTCACGAGTACCCGGGGCGGGTAGTGTAAGTGTTAGGTAGAGGGTATAGGTAAATTGTGGTTGGATATTGGCATTTGTGGTGCGGTTGCAGAATGGTATTGTGGATGGGTGCATTAGTGTTGTGGAAATGGCTGGGCGTGTAGCCTGTTAGTGTGTGTAGTTGGTTGGGCACTCCACCACTGTGAGGATGTCGGCCAGGTGAGGCCGCAGGTGGGCTCTGGGAGCCGTTAGTGTCAGTGGGGCCCGAGGATCCGGAGGACGGACCCGGGTAGCCCAGTGCCAGAGAGGGCACCGAGTGGGGAGAGCGCCAGAGGGCCTTCCCCAGGTAGTTAGGTTAGGGTGAGGAGCAGGTAAGCTCGGAGGCAACTGCAGTGGTGGAGGTGTGCAGGTGGGTAGACCGGCTAGGAGAGCTACACGTCGCGGCCCAGAAATTGTGCGAGGGCACCGGGAGATGAATCGGGGGAGTGAGACCCCAAATTGAAAAGCACCACAGTTTGGTCAATGGGAATTGGTTTTTAGAACCCAGAGTGTAAGTTGGCCAATGGTTTGGCAGGAGAAAGACCCCGGGTAATGTAAAGTTGTTAAAGTCATTTAGGAAATAGTTAGGATTGATGAACCTGTCGCACCATACGCAGCCACTTACCTGTGGTGATGATGACTCCACACCTGCGTTTTCTTTGTTCTGTGTGCAGGAAAGGAGAATTGCTGTTGGATGTGTGAGACGCATCACGACGTGGATGAGACATTGGGGTGATTCCATCTCTCCCTCCCTAGGAGGGACTGATGATGAATTGGTGATGGCAAATTATGATGTTGAGTTGGAGATGGCAAATTTTGATGAGAGTTGAAAATGGCAAATTTGATTGGTTAGGAGGGAGAGAAGACGAATTTGGTTTATGGGAGGAACGGGGAAGACAGTAGGGACGTTTGTTGATTTGTAAAGTAGATGTTTATGGGTAGTGTTGTGTTTTGTGGATACAGTAAGGGGTAAGGGAGGGGCCATGTAGGTTACCTGGTGGGGGGGGGGGGGCGTACGGTAGGAACGTACCTGTCTCACCTGGTTCCCATGTGCCCCCAGTGTGCATCATCTTATATTGCGTGCACTTTTGCGCCCTTACCACCTTACTCACTTGTCTGCTTCTTTTGTCTCCCACCTCCGAGGATCTGGCTTTGGGGCAGAGAGAGAGGAGAGAGAGGTGCTGGCTCCGCAGTTGTGGGCCTGCACTTTCGCTGCTTGCTGCCGGGATCGATACACCATATGGACCGCAATTTTTGTGGCCGCCCACCATGGACCGCAGTTCTCTTGCGGGCAAGCACCACCCGTGGATGGACCTATGGGTCAACGTGGCACCTATGCCATACAGGTGAACCACTTTTAGTTGGCCCCCTGACGGCCACAATAAAGAAATGGACGCGGTTGGCGCCTTTCTTTATTTTTAAAGAAGCAAGAAGGCCAAGTGCACCACATGAAGGCAAGACCAGCGGCAGAACATCGGCCGGCTGCGACACCACCGGTGACTCTAAACACTTTATTGGTGCACCGGATGGTGCTGACTGTACATGATGGGGTGGTGCTTTTGGTGCTTGGAAGGGGTGCTCTGCACATTATTAAAGGCCGTAAGGCCACAGAGCACTCGTGGGTTGGTGTATCGATGCTGGCATGCGTGCTCTCTCTATGCATAACATCTGCATGTGTTCCTCCAAAAACAGGTCCTGGATCGTAGTGTAAATATCAGTGTAGTCTGGTGTAAATAATGCTCCCTACCGGCTGTATGTGTAGTTTGAGAATTGTTTCCGCGATTCGGTTATCCTGTGGGTGTGTTTCTGTGAGGAGAAGGGTGTAACGTCGCAGGGGGACATATTTACTCATTTGTGAACATCTGTAAAACTGTCGCACTCAGGGTAGAGTTAATAGTAGAGGGAACTACATCTGAGTGCCACACTAAAGTAGGTAAAAATTTATCGGGTCGGGACGCCCCGAGGGTAGAGAAGGGTGCAATGTTGCGGATATGGGATTTGGCCTCCATCCATATCCGCTTGTAAATATTCCTCTATTTCCCCAATACTCCCCAACTATCCCCAATCCCCCATTCCCTAGTCCCATTGTCTGTAAACAACACTCTGTAGAACCGACCTTCCCCTTTTTCCCCCATTAACTGTCGTGCCCAGGTTCACCGCATCTCACGTAGACAACTATAGGACCTCTTGCTAGTTATTCTTAGTCTATGTCAGTTAAGGACTCGTTTCCATTAATTCTGACTCTTCGTTGCACCAGAATGTGATTGTATGGCACCAGTAGTGAGTTTGGGACCTCCCCATACCTCCTCCCATCTTCCTCATGAAACTACAACAACAGCAACAACTACAACAACAGTGCGCGGGGAGTGTGCGTCCTCACTCCGGCTTGGTTAGCCGCCATTGCCCATGTGCTCCGACGGGGTTACCACGAAGGGGCTGACTGTCAGCCCCTCGTCAAGGGCGGAGCCCGGTAACCCCCCGCACCCAATAAGAAGCGGCGGGCCGATTCCATCTGGGGCGGAGCTAACGAGCCGAGGGCGTGTCACTCCCCGCTGGATATACGCAGCCACTTACCGGAGGTGACGTCAGATGCGCCCCCAGCTTGAAGAGAAACAGACGCCACCTCCAGCGCGACGATACCTCCCCGCATATCTGGACCGGACCGTGTGGATCCTGTCCCTGAGCCAAGGTGCACCTTGTGCTGTCCATCGACTACCTGCCCTTCCTTGCCATCAATCCCTGTGTGAGTCAGTCTTGTCCTGTTTATCTGTGGTCTGTCGGGGCTACTATAAGACCGTGATTAAGTGCCCACCTTCCTATGCTGTCCCTCTTGTCCTTGTAATCTAAACGTTCCGCATACAAATATTATAACCTCCTCCGGAGGTCTTGAGAACTGTACCCCTGGTGTCGTGTCATCTAACCCAGCCGTTGTGTCCTTTCCTTCATTGATCTAGCGTAGCGCGACTCGGCCAACGTTCGAGTATAATCGGGTAAACTGTGCAGACGCGGTCATACCAAACCGCTCGGTAAACTAACATCCAAAACCGCGTCTGTAACAATATATATATATATATATATATATATATATATATACGTATATATATATTTGTATGTATATATATTTGTATGTATATATATTTGTATGTATATATATTTGTATGTATATATATATTTGTATGTATATATATATTTGTATTTATATATATATTTGTATGTATATATATTTGTATGTATATATATATTTGTATTTATATATATATTTGTATGTATATATATTAGTTTTTTTGTTTTTTTTTGTATACAGAATCGAGGCTCGTGAAAGAGCTAACATTTATTTCACAAACAAATCAAACAGACAAACAAAATATATGAAAAGAGGGAGCGGTAGACAGGATGGGAGAGAAAGGGAAGCACACAAACACAACATTTGAGAGCAGGGACATCGGGAGATGTGTGGGAAGGGAGAGGGCTTGGTGGGAGGAGGCGTGGGAAAGGGGGTGGGGGGGGGGGGGGAGATGTATATATATTTGTATGTATATATATTAGTATGTATATATATTTGTATATATATATTTGTATGTATATATATTTGTATATATATATTTGTATGTATATATATTTGTATGTATATATATTTGTATATATATATTTGTATGTATATATATATTTGTATGTATATATATTTGTATGTATTGTTACAGATACGACTTTGATGGTATGGTGGGCCGAGCGGGATGGCCGCCGTATCCGTACAAGTTACCCCGATTGCACCCGGGGTTGACTAATCGCGCTATGCTGGCTCAATAAGAAAAAGAAGACACCCGGCTGGATTATAATGACACAATACGACACCAGGGGTTCAGTTCTCAAGTATATTCGTACGGAAAAAGGTTAGATTACAACTACAAGAGGGACAGCATAGGAAGACAGGCACTTAGACACACTCTTATATTAACCCTAGACAGACCACAGATAAACGGGACAACGCTGACTCACACGGGATTTGATGGCAAGGAAAGCGGCAGTCGATGGCTCAGGTGCACCTGGCTCAGGGACAGAATCACGTACGGTGGTGTCCAGCAGATGCGGGGAGGTCGCTCAGCGCTCGTGGGTCGCGACTTTGGTGGAGATGCCGGGGAGGTCGCTCAGCGCTCGGGAGGGTGGCGTCTTGTCCTTCCAAGCTCGGGGCGCATCTCTCGTCACGTCCGGCGCGGGGCCGCGTATATCCGGCGGGGAGTGACACGCCCTCGGCTCGTTAGCGCCGCCCCAGATGGCATCGGCCCATGGCTTCTCATTGGGTGCGGGGGTTACCGGCTCCGCCCTTGACGAGGGGCCGACAGGGAGCCCCTTCGTGGTAACCCCGTGGAGCGCGTGGTCAATGGCGGCTAACCGAGCCGGAAGGAGGACGCCCACTCCCCATGCCGTCACCGCGCCGCCCCCCTCTTTTGTTGTTGTTGTTGTAGTTGGCGCTTCTTCATGGGGAAGAGATGCGGAGAGGTATGGGGAGGTCCTAAACTTCCTAACAGGTGCCATATAATCACATTCTGGTGCAACGAAGAGTCATAATTAATGGAAACAAGTCCTTAACTGACATAGATTAAGAATAACTAGCAAGATGTCCTATAATTGTCTACGTGTGGTGCGGGGGACCTGGGCACGACATTTAATGGGGGGATGAAGGGGAAGATCGGCTCTAATGGGTGTTGTTTACAGACAATGGGACTAGGGAATGGGGGACTGGGGAAAGTTGGGGAGTATTGGAAAAAATAGGGGAATATTTACAAGCGGATATGGAGGCCAAATTCCATATTCGCAACATTGCACCCTTCTCTACCCTCGGGGCGTCCCGACCCGATAAATTTTTACCTACTTTAGTGTGGCACGCAATGTAGTTCCCTCTACTATTAACTCTACCCTGAGTGCGACAGTTTTACAGATATTCACAAATGAGTAAATATGTCCCCCTGCGACGTTGCACCCTTCTCCTCACAGAACCACACCCACAGGATAACCGAATCCGGAAAGAATTCTCAAACTAAACATACAGCCGGTAGGGAGCATTATTTACAAGACTATGCTGCTATTTACACTACGATCCAGGACCTGTTTTTGGAGGAACACATGCAGATGTTATGCATAGAGAGAGCGCGCTTGCCAGCATCGATACACCAACCCACGAGTGCTCTGTGGCCGACGGCCTTTAATAACGTGCAGAGCACCCTTCCCGAGCATCAAAAGCACCACCCCACCACCAATCGGTGCAGTCACCATTGTTCAATGATTAAAAATAAATGCGACAACCCCTAACCCTGCAGGTGTCTCTTGCTCTTCTTGTGGTGCACTTGGTGTTACTTAAAAGTGGTTCACCTGTATGGCATAGGTGCCACGTTGACCCATAGGTCCATCCCCGGGTGGTGCTTGGCCGCAAACGAACTGCGGTCCATCGTGGGTGGCCACAAACATTGCGGTCCATATGGTGTATCGATCCCGGCAGCAAGCAGCGAAAGTGCAGGCCCACAACTGCGTCGCCAGCACCTCTCTCTCCTCTCTCTCTACCCCAAAGCCAGATCCTCGGAGGTGGGAGACAAAAACAAGACAAGTGAGCAAGGTGGTAAGGGCGCAAAAGTGCACGCAATGCAAGGTGATGCACACTGGGGGCACATGGGAACCAGGTGAGACAGGTACGTTCCTACCGTACGCCCCCCCCACCAGGTAACCTACATGGCCCCTCCCTTACCCCTTACTGTATCAACAAAACACAACACTACCCATAAACATCTACTTTACAAATCCACAAACATCCCTACTGTCTTCCCCGTTCCTCCCATCTACCAAATTCGTCTTCTCTCCCTCCTAACCAATCCAATTTGCCATTTTCAACTCAACATCATAATTTGCTATCACCAATTCATCATCAGTCCCTCCTAGGGAGGGAGAGATGGAATCACCCCAATGTCTCATCCACGTCGTGATGCGTCTCACAAATCCAACAGCAGTCCTTACTTCCTGCAACACAAAACAAAGAAAACACAGGTGTGGAGTCATCATCATCACCACAGGTAAGTGGCTGCGTATGGTGCGACAGGTTCATCAATCCTAACTATTTCCTAAATGACTTTAACAACTTTACACTACCCGGGGTCTTTCCCTGCCAAACCATTGGCCCTCTTACACTATGGGTTCTAAAAACCAATTCCCATTGGCCAAACTGTGGTGCTTTTCAATTTGGGGTCTCACTCCCCCGATTCATCTCCCGGTGCCCTCGCACAATTTCTGGGCTGTGGCGTGTACCTCTCCCAGCGGGTCTACCCACCTGCACACATCCACCACTGCAGTTGCCTCCGAGCTTACCTGCTCCTTACCCTAACCTAACTACCAGGGGAAGGCCCTCTGGCTCTCTCCCCACTCCGTGCCCTCTCTGGCACTGGGCCGCCCGATCCACACCCGGGATCCTCAGGCACCCACTCACAACTACCGGCTCCCAGAGCCCACCTGCGGCCTCACCTGGCCGACATCCTCACAGTGGTGGAGTGCCCAACCAACTACACACACTAACAGGCTACACGCCCAGCCATTTCCACAACACTAATGCACCCATTCACAACACCATTCTGCAACCGCACCACAAATGCCAATATCCAACCACAATTTACCTGTACCCTCTACCTAACACTTACACTACCCGCCCCGGGTATCCGTGATGGGGGTCCACTCTTCCCCCATCCACACCTTCGCACCATGCACACCACTCCGTACCACTCACTCCAACTCTCTCCACACACCTGTACTTGCACACCTGTGCTCTCACACCTGGTGCCACCTGCACCCTTCTCTCCCCAAGCGCATTCGCGCTGATCCACACACTCACTACTCACACACTGCTCCACACACCTGTCCAGTTGCACACCTGTGCAATCACACCTGTTCAATTCTCACAAACACGGCATCATCTCAGCTAACTACTCCCTTCTGAAACTTGCGCTTCCCAGTCGTCCCTTTAAACTATTGCGCTCCCTCGTCATTATCATCCATACTAATCTACCTGCGTCCCCACTACAGGTATCAGTCACTAACTAACCTTAACGTTACCTAAGGTCATCTTCTCTAGATCCCTACACACAATATCCTAACCCACCCGGGCTAGTTTTCACTGCCATACACCCCATAAGCTATTGCTCCTTTGCCCCACTATGGGAAAGGTGGCAGGGATGCCACCCTCTCCCACCGGGCCTATCGCTCCTCAATCCCCCAGTCCTCTGGCACTAATAAGCCCCCCTTATTCAGAGGTACTGGGTCCCGCCTCGGCATCTAAAGCCGAGGCAATCCACGGGGGCGCCTGCTCGCCGGTGTAAGGTCTTATCCGGTCGGCGTGGACGATCCGAGGGAGGGCTCGTGGCCCCATTTTGATCTTAAAGACCACGTCACAGATTTGCGACAGGACGACTCCTGGGCCTTGCCAGGGGGAGGTGAGTTTTGGGCACCTTCCCTTCCGCCTCCGGGGATTAAAGAACCAAATCTTCGTCCCCGGAGCGTATTGACTCCCCTGGCTCCGGTCGTCGTACCTGCGCTTCATCTTTTCCCCCGCCAGATGGAGTTGGCGGCGGGCGAAGGCATGGACTAGCTCCATGCCTTCCTCTAGGTGACGTGCGTACCCCTCCCTCGGCGGGTTAACCACTGTGTCTGGCACGGGACCGCATAGCAAGTCGGCGGGAGCCCGTAACTCCCGCCCATACATAAGCAACGCTGGACTGCATGCGGTGGCCCCGTGCTGGCTGGTCCGGTAGGCCATAAGCAAATAAGGGAGATGTTCGTCCCAGTCATCCTGACGGGTGGTGGTGAACAGTGCCAGTTGTTGGATTAAAGTTCGGTTGAATCTTTCCACCATCCCGTCAGATTGAGGTCTTAAAGGCGTTGTCCTGGTTTTTCGAATTGACAGGAGACTGCACACATCTTTTAGTAATTTGCTCTCAAAATTTCGTCCCTGGTCGGTGTGCAACTCCTGTGGAATCCCATGCCGGCACACAAATCCTTCCACGAAGGCCTGCGCTACCACCCCTGCTTCTTGGTTGGGGAGGGCGTAGGCCTCCGGCCACTTGGTGAAGTAGTCCATCACAACGAGGATATACTTATTACCTTGGCGGGTGCGGGGCAGCGGTCCTAGAATATCCATAGCCACCCGCTCAAGGGGGGCCCCCACCTGATGTAATTGAAGGGGGGCCCTCATCCTCCGTGCTGGTCCCTTTTTGGCAGAACAGGCGTCGCATCTCCGACACCAGTCCTGTATGTCGCGCCCCATATTCACCCAATAGAACCTCCGGCGGACCCGAGATATTGTCTTTGTCCTGCCCAAATGGCCGCCGGAGCGGGTACCATGCACCTGTTGCAATATGACGTTCTTGAATTTGTCAGGGACTATCACCAGCCAGGAAGTTCGATCAGAGGGAACCTCCACCCACTTGCGATACAAGATGTTGCCTTTCAATTCCAGGGTCTGCCACTGAGCCCAATATGCCTTTGTTTGTGCCCCGAGGGGGGTGACCTCTTCCCCCTTTGGTCTTTGCCCCAATTTGACCCATTGGAACACCGGCCCCAGAACAGGATCCTCCTGCTGGGCCGTGCTCCAAGCCAACTCTCCAAATTCCTCGTCCGCGGTTAGTGGCAAAATTGGCCCTCTCACCCGGGTTGCCCGGACGACGAGAATCGGGGCGGAATCGCCCAATTGCTCCCTCTCCTCGTGTCTCGCACAAAATTTACAGTTTTCCCCCAGACAAGGACGCCGAGAGAGTGCGTCCGCATTACCATGGGCCTTCCCGGCCCTATGGGCCACATCAAAATCGTACTGCTGCAACTTTTCCAACCACCTTGCAATTTGGCCCTCCGGTTCCTTGAACCGAAGGAGCCATTGCAAGGAGGAATGGTCAGTTCTAACCAAAAATTTCCGCCCGTACAAGTACGGGTGGAAATGGTTCATGGCAGCCAGCATAGCCAATAACTCTTTGCGAGTGACGCAATAATTTCTCTCGGGCCTACTTAAGGCCCGACTATAATAACCAATCACTCTCTCCACGCCCTCCTGTGTCTGAGACAAAACTGCGCCCAATCCTTCCTGGCTCGCATCCGTGTCCAGGGTAAATGTCCCGTCACTAGTGGGGTAAGCTAGAAGGGGTGCGGATGTTAGACACCCCTTCAATTTTTGGAAGGCCTCGTGGCACTCCCGTGTCCAATTAAATCGCGTCCCCTTCTCAGTAAGCCGGTGGAGGGGACGGGCCAACTCCGCAAATTTCGCCACAAAGCGCCGGTAGTAGGAGCAGAGTCCCAAAAATCCCCGCACCTCTTTGATGGTACGTGGTGCGGGCCACTCCTCTACCGCTTTAATTTTGTCTGGGTCTGTTTTTACCCCCTCGCGGCCAATCACGTGACCTAGATAGGCCACCTCTCTTGCAAACAAAGTGCACTTACTCGGGTTCAGCTTCAACCCTGCCTGTCTGAGGCACCCGAACACCTGGTCCAAATTAGCTAGTGCCTGGGGGAACGTTTGGGCATGTACCAGGACGTCATCCAGGTACACCAGGCATGATTGCCATGGCATGCCGCCTAGTACATGCTCCATCAATCTCTCAAAGGTGGCGGGGGCGTTACACAAACCAAACGGCATCACAGTAAACTGATACAGTCCCTTACCTGTGGAAAATGCCGTTTTCTCCTTCCCTGCCCTATCCATCTCCACCTGCCAATACCCACTCTTGAGGTCCAAAGTTGTGAACCAATTTGAGCCCGCAACGGCATCGAGGGTGTCATCAATCCTTGGCAGGGGATATGAGTCCTTGAGTGTCACGTTGTTTAGCTGGCGATAGTCCACGCAGAACCGCGTGGTCCCATCCTTCTTTTTGACCAGCACAACAGGTGACATCCAAGGACTTCCCGAGGGCTCGATCACACCTGCGTCGAGCATTTTTGCAACCTGCTCGTCAGCTTCCGCCCTCTTGCTCCAAGGGAGCCGTCGGGCGGCCTGACGAATAGGCCGGGCCTCACCGGTGTGGATCTGATGTTTCACCAGGCCCGTACGTCCAATATCCTCGGTGGACAGGGAGAAGAGGTCCAAATGGGACCCAACCAGTTTGTGTAAGGCCTCCCTCTGGGTACCTCCCAACTCTACGCTACTACGATTTACCATCTCGCAAATGGGATCGGGCCAATTCCTACTTGTTATTGAAGGCTCCCCCCGGGGTCGGCTCGGCTGGACGTTCTCGCCCCTCACTGTCGCGACTTCCTCAACTGGGGTGCAGCCAGCTACCCTCGTGCCCCTTACTATAGTGCGTGGTTCTGTACTCACATTTACTACTCGGACGGCCACTACCGGTCCGTCCGTTTTTACAAGGGTGCGGCCCACGATTAAACCCGGTATGGACTGCGCTGCCACCGGTTCGACCAGGCCGCAGGACTCCTGCCATGTTGGGCGAGCTGCCCACCGGGCCGGCACTATCGCCTCGGCCCTTGGGGGGATGGTCACGGCCTCGGAAGCCTCCAGCTCCGCTCTCTCGGCCGTGCTCACTCCCCCTAACGGCAGCTCTTCTACTCCCACCTGCAGGATCCCCCGGCACAAGTCGATTTTACAACCGCTGGCAGTCAACAGGTCCAACCCTATTAAACATGGGTCGCACACCTCCGCCACCCAAACATCTATCTCCCTCCTTACCGACCCTAACTTGAGGGTCACAGAACCACGCCCTATGATCGGGGCCGTTACCCCGGTAGCAAGCTGCAAACTATAATTTTGCAGGCGCTGGATCTTATCCCAGCCACCTGCGCTCGAATCAAGGACCACAGGGCTGATGATCGTGGCGCTAGCTCCTGTGTCCACTACGGCGTCTACCCCCACGCCGGCAATTTTGCATCTAATTGTCAGGCTACCGGTTCCAATTTGGCCACAATAAATGACCTGTCGCGTCAATGAGGGCTCTCCTCCATCCTCTGCTGCCGAACACCGCCCTACGTGCCCGACACCTTCTAGTTTCCCGGGGTCTGGCGGGGGGGTGTCTGGGGTCGGCTAACCCGCTCCCCCCTGGGCGGAGTTGAGGACCTCAACTGCCGGGGATCATCCCGGCGCGCGTTTCGACAGTGCCGCGCCAGGTGACCCAGGCGGTTGCAGGTATAGCACCTCACCTGATAAGGTGCTTGCCTCCGGAATTCCAAATTCCCCCCCCTGTAGGTCCGAATTGGATTACCCGCTCGTGGTCCACCGCGGGCCACCTCCGTGGCCGCCTGCCATGGTCCAGGTCCCGCCAGGCGCTGGTCCACCAGCCTCCGGACCATGCCCGCCAGGTCAGGACCCACGTCGGGGGCGGGTCCCCTAAGGGGTCCGCCCTCCATCGGGGGTCCCACCTGGCGGACCGCCATTGCGAGACGCTCGCCCCCTCGGGCCAGGGGCCTCGCTGCTTCCCAACGGGCCGCAGCGTCAGCCGCCTGGCTCAGAGTCTGCGGGCGCCACATGGCGAGCTGTTGCCGGAGCTCAATATCCGGGAGGGCCTGGATAAAATGGTCCAGCGCCAGGCTTTCCCGGGAATCCGCTGCCATGCTAGCATGTGCGATCCCCACTGCGCGGCGAATGTCGTGGGCAAGTTCCCCGATGGCTTCCTGGGGCTTGCGTTTTCGCAGCGCGAGCTGAGCTTTAACAAGCTCGCTCTGCTGTTCTATGCCGAATCGATTAATTAGGGCGTCGCGGAGGGCTGGCAGGGTGAGAGCACCCGCTGGTAATGCCGTCAGCACCTCCGCCGCCGCGCCGCGCAATGCGGCCACCAGGTGTACTCCACCTTCGTCCTCACCCCAACCGTTGCCCTTACACACACAGTCGAACTGCGCCAGGTACGCGCGTAGATCACTCTTGCCGTCATACGGCGCGAGTGGGACCTTGTGGGACCACCTCGTATGTGAGTCGTTGCCCGCCTGCCGGACCCCGTGCGTCGCCCCTTGCGGGGTCAGCGCGGGGCCGAACCGGCCGGGCCCCCACAGTACACTACCCCCAAGGGGCTCTCGTGCCTCCCCGGTCCCTCCAACAACTACCCCTGTTGGTGTCGATGCATGGGTCACACCTCCGCAACCCGCTACCCATTCCATACCACCACCACCACAACCTTGCTCACCCACACCTCGCACCTCTCGTTCCATACCCTCCGGACCAGCCATACACCTCACTCTTGGCCTCTCACGAACATCCGGGTCTATCTCGACCCCCAAGCTTATTAAATCACCTGGCGCATCATACGCACGACCATATTGGTCACCACTTACACCGGGTCCTCTTTCTCTTCGCTTCTCCTCCATCACCTGCGAATCCCTCATCCGGTTAATGAGCACATCATCACGATCCGAACACAGACTCTGGACCAATTCTTTTACCTCCTCTTTTATCTCTTTCTTATCCTCTCTCCGTCGCTTTTTAATTTCGCTCACCCCTTCTTCCACTTCTTCTAATTTTTGCTTCATCTCCTTCATCTCTTCGTGCGCCCCTTTAAGTTCTTCCTCTAACTCCACTTTATTTTTTTCTATGTGCTCCCGCACCTCCCGCTCTTTAACCTCCATTACCTCTACCACCTTGTCCATTTTCCTCGTCAGGTCCTCATGTACCGTCTGACACTCTTTTTTAATTACCCCTACGTCCTTTTTCATCTCCTTCTGTGTCGATTTTAAACCCTCTATTACCGCTGTGTTCTTCTTTACCTGGTCCCCCAACTCCTTTTGTCCCACTGTCAGTTGTTCTACTCCCAGCGTCAACTCCTCTATACCACCTTGCAATTTTACAGTCCCCTTTCTCACCTCTTTCTCCATGCGCTCCTTACAGTGCCTCACCTCCTCGCGCACTCCTCCGACTTCCTCACTCACTCCTCTTCTGATCTCCTCTCCCATCACTTGCATCTCCTGCCCAGATGCCACCCTCATCTGCTCCATTTCCTCCCTGTGAGCATCCAGTTTGGTTTCTACCCCCATTCTGACCCCCTCTATCTGCTGCTCCATTTGTTTAACTTCCCTTTCCGCTTGGTCCCTCATGTCCCTCAATTTGCCTTCCATACTGTTTTCTAACCCCTCTAACCCATTTTTCACTCCCTCTATCTGATTCTCCTGGGCAGCCATTCTATTTTCTACCCCCGTTAACCCATGTTTCACCTCTTTTATCCCGTTGTCTAACCCCTCAAAATTATTGTCTAACTTCCCAATTTTCTTGTCTAACTCCTCAAAATTATTGTCTAACTTCCCAATTTTCTTGTCTAACTCCTCAAAATTATTGTCTAACTTCTCACCGGTACCCCTCATTTGGCCCTCTAATCGCCCACTATCAACCCTCATTTGCTCACTCTGAGCATCCATCCGGTTCCCCATTACCCCCATTTGGTCCTCCAATCGCTCACCCAATCGCTTACTATCAGCCCTCATTTGCTCACTATTAGCCCTCATATCGTCCTTCTGCAGGTTGAGGGACGCCTGCATTTGCGCCATAAATTGCTCCATGAGGGCCTGCATTTGGGCCATCCCTCCCACTTGTGCAGCGGGTGCGGCCGCCGTAGCTACTTGCGAGGCGTCATTTCGCGCGCCCGTTACCTCGTGCGTGACGACGCTATTTTGCGAATCTGCTACCCCCGCTGTTTCGCTCTCCTCATGTCCCTCATGTCCCTCAATTTGGTCCTGGACCGACCCTGCTTCACTCTCCCTAACCGGACCCCAGCCGTCTTGATCCGCCATAGCGCGACTTTCAAAATTCGGGTTTTGTAAAACAAAACGAATTTCGGCCGCTCCAAATTTTGACCAAATTTTTTTTTTCCTCTATTCGTTTTTTTTTTTTCCAAAATTTGGTCGGGCCTCGAATCCCACTCCTGACACCAATTGTTACAGATACGACTTTGATGGTATGGTGGGCCGAGCGGGATGGCCGCCGTATCCGTACAAGTTACCCCGATTGCACCCGGGGTTGACTAATCGCGCTATGCTGGCTCAATAAGAAAAAGAAGACACCCGGCTGGATTATAATGACACAATACGACACCAGGGGTTCAGTTCTCAAGTATATTCGTACGGAAAAAGGTTAGATTACAACTACAAGAGGGACAGCATAGGAAGACAGGCACTTAGACACACTCTTATATTAACCCTAGACAGACCACAGATAAACGGGACAACGCTGACTCACACGGGATTTGATGGCAAGGAAAGCGGCAGTCGATGGCTCAGGTGCACCTGGCTCAGGGACAGAATCACGTACGGTGGTGTCCAGCAGATGCGGGGAGGTCGCTCAGCGCTCGTGGGTCGCGACTTTGGTGGAGATGCCGGGGAGGTCGCTCAGCGCTCGGGAGGGTGGCGTCTTGTCCTTCCAAGCTCGGGGCGCATCTCTCGTCACGTCCGGCGCGGGGCCGCGTATATCCGGCGGGGAGTGACACGCCCTCGGCTCGTTAGCGCCGCCCCAGATGGCATCGGCCCATGGCTTCTCATTGGGTGCGGGGGTTACCGGCTCCGCCCTTGACGAGGGGCCGACAGGGAGCCCCTTCGTGGTAACCCCGTGGAGCGCGTGGTCAATGGCGGCTAACCGAGCCGGAAGGAGGACGCCCACTCCCCATGCCGTCACCGCGCCGCCCCCCTCTTTTGTTGTTGTTGTTGTAGTTGGCGCTTCTTCATGGGGAAGAGATGCGGAGAGGTATGGGGAGGTCCTAAACTTCCTAACAGGTGCCATATAATCACATTCTGGTGCAACGAAGAGTCATAATTAATGGAAACAAGTCCTTAACTGACATAGATTAAGAATAACTAGCAAGATGTCCTATAATTGTCTACGTGTGGTGCGGGGGACCTGGGCACGACATTTAATGGGGGGATGAAGGGGAAGATCGGCTCTAATGGGTGTTGTTTACAGACAATGGGACTAGGGAATGGGGGACTGGGGAAAGTTGGGGAGTATTGGAAAAAATAGGGGAATATTTACAAGCGGATATGGAGGCCAAATTCCATATTCGCAACAGTATATATATTTGTATGTATATATATTTGTATGTATATATATTTGTATGTACATATATATTTGTATGTACATATATTTGTATGTATTGTTGCGGAACCCAACGTCGGCTTATGGTTCCCCTTTGAGGGGGGATTAGACCCCTTGTTTATTGCTGACCGATGTGGTCCCTGGTGCCATACCGCGACCTCCGGAAAGGCCGGTGCACAGCCCCGTTCGTACCGCGGACAGATGTTAATTGATTGCCGAGCGGTGTTTAGCAACCGCGGCACGAACCATTCACAAAGACTAGACCCGATTCTGAATGTTGGCCAAATCGTGCCACAGATATTCAATTTGGAAAAGACAAAGACGATGGATGTGAAGAAGAAGAAGACAAGAGGTAGGAAATACGAATATGATTAATTTACTATTTACAACCAAAAGAAACCAAGGAGAAGGAAGGATAATAAAATAAAGGCAGAAAGAGGGACGGACCAGAAGGACACAGTGAAACTCTAGCTTACCTATTCAGTCTTAATTCATACCCCAGGACAAGACACACAAAACAGACTACGAGCAAACTCACATGAATGGGGAAATTGCAGGCAGGAATGGAAGGACTGGAAGGAGAGGAACGCTCCGCTCGAACTGGAGCACGGTCGGCCCGGGAGTCAGCAGCCGCCGCCCTTCCTCGATCGGCACGTCCAGCAGCCACCGTCAACGCCCTAGCTGCGGTCGTGCGGGCTGCCGCGATACGAGCACCCTGGCGGAGTCAAAGCTGCGTGGCTCCAAGCTGGTGGTGGTGGATTTCAAAGCTGCGGTGGTTCAAAGCTGCTTCTCTGGCTCACCTCAGGACGCGTCTCCCGTCTCTCTCTGAAGCTCGTCTTGACTCATCTCTCATCTCTGGCGCAACTCTCGGTGGGGGCTGATGCCACGGGTTTTATAACCCCGCCCTCTTGAGCCATACCCACTCATTCTTGGTTGGTCGTAGGGGCTTCTTGGCTCCACCTCTTGATGACGATGGGCGGGCCACGCCCTTCTTCTCCGAGTTGGAGCACATGGGCAATGGCGGCGAATGCAGTTGGCAATAGAGGCTTTGGAAATGAAAATGAAAGGGGATCTACCTTATTTCACTTCGTGCAATGGAGAATGTCAACTAGTGGGAACAGAGCCTTAACCGACACAGAATAAGGAAATAACTACCAACAAGGAGGAAATCTATGATTGGTTGACGTGATGGTATATGACCTAACTAAGGGACGCCCTTTGACCTTTATACACAGAATGGAGGCAGGAGGGTGGTATTTTTACAACAATAAAAAAACACAATTCTCATATCCACAACACTGCACCCTCCTCCTCTTAGGCACGTCCCGGGCCTATTACCTTTACTTTTAGTGTGGCACGTAGGTGTAGTTCCCGCTACATTTAACCTGACCTGTGACATTTAACCTGTGACAGTTTTAAAACATAAATAAATATGTCCCGCTGCTCCATTGCACCCTACCTAACAGACTCACGCCCACAGCTAACCGAATTGCGGAATTGTCTTCAAACTATACATTTACGATGGGGGAGTATTATTTACAGTTGACTCTATTTTATTTACAAAACTAACCCAGGACCTGTGATTGTTCTTTTGGGGGGGGGGGGGGGGGGAGACAGTCTGCTCTGCATCGACGCACCAGAAAGCACCCACAATGCACCAAAACACCATCAAGCCCCAATCGGTGCACAGTCATCATAGTTCAATAAAAATAACTAAACAAACCCCTGGTACCGGTCTTGCTCTTCGGCTCCCTCTGCTGGCTAATGCTCTCTTCCTGATGTTGTCATCTTCTTTGCTGGCGGCCTATTTGGACATAAAACTTGCACAAAATGTGTCCATTGTTCTTTATTTATGGCCCACAGGGCCGACTAGGGGTGGTTCACCTGTGGGGCATAGGTGCCCTGTGACCCAGGTCCGCCAGCAAGATCTCGGGCCTTCATGGCCGGTTCCAGCAGAGGGGCCATGCCCCAACCCATGGGGTCCACAAGTGGTGCTCAGCCACAGACATGTGCTCCATACGTGGTGCATCGATGCAGACAGCTGTGGTTGCGAGAGTTTCGGGCGCACAATGGCGGACTCCCGCACGCTCCCCTCGGCGCCCAGTGGCGCACAGTCCTCGTGTCGGAGACAAGGGGGGGGGGGGGGAAGACAGGTGAGCGAGGGGTAAGGTCACAAGGGTACACATCAATAAAGGCAATGCAAGGCGAGGTGCGTATGGAGACGGAGCGGAGAAAAGCTCGTCCCGACCGTACGTCACCCCCCCTGTTACCTACTCTACCCTTGCCCTTACCCCATATGTACAAAAACTACACATTACAAATTCGTCACTACTGTCACGTCTTCCCCACATTTCCCCTATACCAAATTCGTCACCACAATCCCTCTAACCAAAATTTGCCATCACCAATTCATCATCACTCCTCATATGGAGATGGAACATGGAGGGAGCGATGGAACAGATGGAGGGAGAGATGGAACAACAGCACAATGTCACACCCACGTCATGATGCATCTCACAATCCAAAACATTTGCACAATAAAATAATAAAACTAGAACGGGCACTCGGTAGAGCGCATACCTTCGCCGCAGCTACTGTTCTGTACTTGGCATGGGAGTGTAGGGAACAGAACAGTGAACAGTTTGGTGCTGATTTCATGCAAATCGGATAAGAATTGACCGAGTTATGACAAAAAACGCACATTTTGCAAGGTCGTGACCCCCCTGACATTTGACCCCCAACCGCTAACAAGGGTAATGTCTTCACTGGGTCATGTCGTATATCACAAGATCGGGCATTGAATTCTGAACATTTTGGCATTAGTTGCATGCCAATTGGATAAAAATTGACCGCGCTATGGTAAAAATACGATTTTGACCTTTTTGTGACCTTGACCTTGACCTTTGACCCGATTGCTCCCAAAATCTAATCAAATGTGTCCCGTATAATAACCAATCATCCCACCAAATTTCATGCAATTCGGTTGAATACTTTTTGAGTTATGCGAATAACATACACACACACACACACACAGACATACAAATAAATACACAGCGATCAAAACATAACCTTCCGCTTTTGCGAAGGTAAACATGGCATGGCGTGGAGTTACGTCACCTCAGGTGAGTGGATGCAGATGGTGCGAGGAGATTTCCATCCTAACTACCTTCAATGACTTTAATACCCTTTACACTACCCGGGGCCTTTCCCTGCCAAACCATTGGCCTTCTTACACTCTATGCGGTTTTAAGAACCAAATTCCCATTGACCAAACTGTGGAACTTCCTCAATTTGGGGTCTCACTCCCCCGATGCAACTCCCTGTGCCCTTGCACAATTTCAGGACTGGGTCGTGTGGCTCTCCCAGCAGGTCTACCCACCTGCACACCTCCACCACTGTAGTTGCCTCTGACCTTACCTGCTCCTAACCCTACCTACATACCTGGGGAAGGCCCTTCCTGGCGCTCTCCCCACTCGGTGCCCTCTGGCACTGGGCTACCCGGGTCCGTCCTCCGGATCCTCGGGCCCCATCCACAACTCTAACGGCTCCCAGAGCCCACCTGCGGCCTCACCTGGCCGACATCCTCACAGTGGTGGAGTGCCCATTTAACTACACACACTGACAGGCCACACGCCCAGCCATTTCCACGTCACTAATGCACCCACTCAATCACCATTCTTCCACCACGCACCACAGATGCCAATATCCAACCACAATTTACCTGTACCCTCTACCTAACTCTTACACTACCCTCCCTGGGTATTCGTGATGGGGTCCATCCTCCTTTCCCCCATCCACACCTTCGCACCATCCACTCCACTCCACAGTTTCCACCATACTCACTCCACGACCATCCATTCCATACTCCATATATTCCACACTCCATGTATTCCACACAACCATTCTCCATACACCTGCAGTTGCACACCTGTGCAATCTCACCTGGTGCCACCTGCACCCTCCTTCCTTCCTGGACCATTTGGTCAACACAGCACACATCACCATCACTCACTCAAACACTGCTCCTACACCTGTTCAGTTGCACACCTGTGCAATCTCAATCGCTCCTCACTCACTGCTCCATACACTTCCACGCCCAATACACTTTCGATTCTCAAACACACGGCATCATCTCATCTACCTGGTGCCCTGCTAAAACTCGTGCTTCCCAGTCGCCCCTTATATTATTGCGCTCCCTCGTCATTATTATCCAACTAATCTACCTGCGTCCCCACTACAGGTATTGGTGTCACTACCTAACCTTACAGTTACCTATTGTCAATCTCTAGGTCCCTACACACTATATCCTAACCCTCCCGGGCTAGTTTTCACTGCCAACCCCATAACTAGTGCTCCTTTGCCCCCGCTGTGACGGATGGCAGAGTTGCCATCCCATCACATCGGGTATCTCTCACTACCAATTTGGCACATCAAATTTCAGCCAATTAAAAATTTGCCAATCACTACCAATCATCTGCCAATCATCAATCTGCCAATCCTTTGCCAATCATCAAATTTTGCTTTTCAATTTCGGGTCCAAAACACTATCCTCATCACAGTCTACTCACTAGAGCCTCTCGGTGCGCCAATTCATCTCTAAAGCCCAGCTTCGCACAGCCGAGCAATGAATGCGGGTTGCTTGGTGCCGGCGGTTGGATCCGTCCGGCATTCGGTGAAGGCAAGGTTTACTCGGGCCACGATCCAACGCACCATCTCGGCACGGAGCCGTCAAATGGCCCGATCTCGCCCTGCCGGAACGCCTCAACCACAAAGGGGGTCGTCATGACGACCCTTCCTACCGGGCCGCCCGTTCCGCCCAGTGGAGCACGGACGCGGCCGTTCAGAGCGAGGCCCGGCATGGATCCCGCACGGCGGTTCTTTCGAAACCGCCGCGGTCACGATCCCCGCGGGTCCCCGTGGCACAATAAGCTGCCCGGCACGCACCGAAGGCCCGCTTCGGCTATAAGTCGTTCTAACGGCTAACCCGGTTAGCGTCGATGCTCCACTTGCATGCTTACACCCCCGTTCCGTTCCTTGCTCACACATGCAGCTGTCTCCATGCTCCTCGTCATTGCACCTTCTTTACACACCCAGGTACACTCAAAATCCGCTTACAGACTTGGCCACACACCTGACCACCGCACACCTTGGCACACACTCGTCGTTTGCACACCTCACCAACACACCTCTTCGCGCCCCCTCCTCGGTCACCTCCTCTGTGACAACCACAGGTGTGCTCTGCTCTGTTCACCCAACCACGTGCCTCACTACCAACTCCAGTGTGCATTCCCATATGCGCTCTACCATTCCAGGTGTGCATCCTTCCATTCCAGGTGTACATCCTCTCTCACCGACCACAACCAACTCACGCTCCATGTCACTCTTACTACTTTCACCACCACTCTCGGTCGCGCATTCACCCTCACTCTTGACAGCGCACTCTTTCCTCATGCACCCATCCATTACACACCTTTCTCGCGCATCCTCTTGCGCACTCTCTCCCATTACACCCTCCGTAACACTCACCACAGGTGTGCACTCTCTTGTTACATCCTCTGTAACACTCCCCACTACGCGCTTCCATGTGCCCCCTCGCACACGCGCTACGACCAACTCACTCTCGACAGCACACTCACCCCTCGGCGCGCACTTTTTCCTCACACACCCCAGAGTCGGACATTCTTGCACACCTCCTCTTTCGCACTCCGTACCTGTCGCACACTTCACCAACGGCCCCTCACAAACACCCGGGTCCAAACCAACCCCCAAGCCGACTGAAGCTCCCCTCACACCATATACATTTCCGCGTATATCGCCACTCACCTCGGCACCTCTTCTGCGCACCTCCTTTGCCACCTGCAAACTCTTTATTTGGTGAGCAAGCACACCATCATGATTTGAGCACCGACCTTGCACATATTCCATCACCTCCTCCCTTATCTCCCTCTTAGTTTCCCTCTGTCTCTTCTTAATTTCACTCACCCCCTCTTCCACTTCCTCTAACTTTTGCTTCACCTCTTTTATTTCCCGGTGCATCTCCTCAATTTCGTCCTCTAAGGCCACCTTGACCGTTTCTATGTGCGTCCTCACCTCCCGGTCCTTTGTCTCCATTGCCTCCGTCACCTCGTCCAACCTCGTTGTCAGTCCCTCACGTACCATCTGACATTCCCTCTTCATTGCTATCAAGTCATTTTTGATTTCGTTTTGTGTCGCTTTCAACCCTCCTAGTACCGCAGTGTTCTTTTCCACCTGCTCCACTAATTCCCTCTGTCCCACCGTCAGCTGTTCCACCTCCTGCGTCAGGTCTTCTATGCCCCCTTGTAACTTTGCCGTGCTATTTCTCACCTCTTTCTCCATACGCTTCTCACGTCGCTTTACCTCCTCGCGTACCCCCGAGACCTCCTCGCTTACACCTCGTCTGATCTCCTCTCCCATTTCTCCCATCTCTTTGGTAGATGCCACCCTCATCTGTTCCAACTCATCCCTTTGGGCATCCAATTTGGTTTCTACCCCGATTTTCACCTCCTTTATCTGCTCTCCCATTTGTTTAATTTCCCGGGCCGATTGCTCCCCTATTTCCCGCAATTTGTTTTCCATCTTGTTTTCTAACCCCCCTAACCCATTTTTCACCCCCTCTATCTGATTCTCCTGGGCAGCCATTATATTTTCCACCCCCGTTAACCCATTCTTTACCTTTTTTATCCCGTTGTCTAACCCCTCAAATTTATTGTCCAACCCCTCAAATTTCTTGTCTAACCCCTCGAATTTATTTCCCATATTGTTTAACCCGTCTCTTAATTGCTCACTAGTACCCCTCGCTTCGTCCCTCATTGCTCACAATTGCTCACTATCAGCCCTCATTCTGTTTTCCATTCGTTCCATACTGTCGTTTTTTTTCCTGCATTTCCACCATGAATTGGGCCATGAAGGCTTGCATTTGGACCACGCCCATTGGTGCCGTGGCCTTGGCCCCTGCAACCACGTGCGAGCTGCTATTTTGTGTCCCTTCAACCACGTGCGCGAGGGCGCCATTTTGTGCAACTGACACCTCCTCAACCACCTCCTCATTGCTCTCCTCCATTTCTTCCCTCTGGTCCTGGGTTACCCCTAACCCCTCTTCTAGTTCCCCCACCAGCATCCCGCCGCCTTGACTATCCATGGCACGATTTTAAATTTAAGATTCTATAAAACAAAATTTTGGCCGCTCGTAATTTGAGCGCGCTAAGCGCTTCAGGTCCGTATCTCGCTCCCGACACCAATTGTTATGGAACCCGACGTCGGCTTATGGTTCCCCTTTGAGGGGGGATTAGTCCCCTTGCTTGTCACTGACCGACGTGGTCGCTGAAGCTGCACCGCGACCTCCGGAAAGGCCGGTGAGCAGCTTCGTTCGTGACCGCGGATAAGATGTTAATTTGCCGAATGGATGGCAGCCGCGGCCCGAACCGTTAACAAAGACTAGACCCGATTCTGAACGTTGGCCAAATCGTGCCACAGGTATTCATTTGGAAAAGACAAAGACGGATGTGAAGAAGAAGAAGACAAGAGGTAGGAAATACGAATATGATTTATTTACTATTTACAACCAAAATAAACCAAGGAGAAGGAAGGATAATAAAATAAAGGCAGAAAGAGGGACGGACCAGAAGGACACAGTGAAACTCTAGCTTACCTATTCAGTCTTAATTAATACCCCAGGACAAGACACACAAAACAGACTACGAGCAAACTCACACGAATGGGGAAATTGCAGGCAGGAATGGAAGGACTGGAAGGAGAGGAACGCTCCGCTCGAACCGGAGCACGGTCAGCCCGGGAGTCAGCAGCCGCCACCCTTCCTCGATGGGCACGTCCAGCAGCCGCCGTCAACGCCCTAGCTGCGGTCATGCGGGCTGCCGCGATACGAGCACCCTGGCGGAGTCAAAGCTGCGTGGCTCCAAGCTGGTGGTGGTGGATTTCAACGCTGCGGTGGTTCAAAGCTGCTTCTCTGGCTCACCTCAGGACGCGTCTCCCGTCTCTCTCTGAAGCTCGTCTTGACTCATCTCTCATCTCTGGCGCAACTCTCGGTGGGGGCTGATGCCACGGGTTTTATAACCCCGCCCTCTTGAGCCATACCCACTCATTCTTGGTTGGTCGTAGGGGCTTCTTGGCTCCACCTCTTGATGACGATGGGCGGGCCACGCCCTTCTTCTCCGAGTTGGAGCACATGGGCAATGGCGGCGAATGCAGTTGGCAATAGAGGCTTTGGGAATGAAAATGAAAGGGGATCTACCTTATTTCACTTGGTGCAATGGAGAATGTCAACTAGTGGGAACAGAGCCTTAACCTACACAGAATAAGGAAATAACTATCAACAAGGAGGAAATCTATTATTGGTTAACGTGATGGTATATGACCTAACTAAGGGACGCCCTTTGACCTTTATACACAGAATGGAGGCAGTAGGGTGGTATTTTTACAACAATAAAAAAACACAATTCTCATATCCACAACAGTATATATATTTGTATGTATATATATTTGTATGTATATATATATTTGTATGTATATATATTTGTATTTTTTTTTTGTTTTTTTGTTTGTTTGTTTTGTATACAAGATCGAGGCTCGTGAAAGAGCTAACATTAATCACACAAAAAGACAAACCGACACACAAAACAAAAAACAAGGGGAGCGGTAGACAAGATGGGGAGAGAGGGGAAGGACACAAAAGAGAGGGGGAAGGACACAAACACAACATTTGAGAGCAGGGACATCGGGAGGACTTGGGGGGAGGTGGGAGAGGATTAAAACATATGAACACTGCAAGGACTCTGGGGTGAATTACCGGGGGTAGAAAAGAACAAGGTTTTCGATGGGGGAAGATAAGAGATGGTGGTGAACAGCTGTTTTAAAGACCTGGAGGGAGGAGTGGGATTTAAGGGAGTGGGGGA
Organism: Myxine glutinosa; assembly: GCF_964187855.1. Lineage (NCBI taxonomy): Eukaryota > Metazoa > Chordata > Myxini > Myxiniformes > Myxinidae > Myxine > Myxine glutinosa. The sequence continues at coordinate 176,445,866 of NC_136263.1, read as the reverse complement.
GTTTGTTCCAGAGGCGGGAGAAAAGGGGAATGAAAGAGTGAAGGTGAGCAGAGAGCCTAGACTTTGGCAGTTTAACCAGAAGAGGGTTGCAGGCAGATCTTGTGCGACCTGAAGGAATATTGGGGGGACAGAGCACAGAGAGAGCTGGGGGAGCAAGGCCGGAGAGGAGTCGGTAGAAGACAGAAAGACCACCAACCTGCCTGCGGTGAGTGAGTGAAAGGCCCTCGGCGTTGACTACATCGCAGGAGATTCCAATGATTCTGAAAGCTTTGGCCTCAACAGCGTGAAGCCGAGCAAGGTGTGAGGCAGGAGCACCAGCCCAGAGGGGGGAACAGTATTCCATTGAGCTGCGGATGAAAGCCATGTATGTGGTGAGGAGCTCAGGTGTGCCAAGGAAGGACTTCGCACGACGGAGGATGCCCAGTCGGCGACTGGCTTTGGAGGCCAGCTTGGAAATGTGGTTTTCCCAAGAAAGATCATGGCAGATAGTGAGACCCAAAAGCTTGAGCGACAGAACTTCTTGGAGAGGATTGTTGAGAAAGTAGATGGGAGGGTTGTCCAGTCGGTCCTTTCGGAGAGACATTGTAAGAGTGTGAGATTTGTCAGGATTGAAAGACATGTTCCACTTGTTTGACCAGTCTGTGATTTTGTCCAGGTCTGCAGAGAGTGAGGAGGCTGCAGACTGCCGATCTGAGGGATGAGGAATGGAGCGACAGAGAGTAGAGTCGTCAGCAAAGAGATAGAGAGGATTTTCAAGAGAGTCAGAGAGATCATTGATGAAGACCAGAAAAAGCACAGGGCCCAGAACACTACCTTGGGGAACTCCAGCCTGAACAGGAGGAGGAGATGAGAGAAACCCATTCAGGGCCACACGTTGACTACGACCAGAGAGGAAGTCCGCCAGCCATGCGTGGAGATTTCCATGGATACCAATGGAGGAGAGTTTGGAGAGCAGAGCAGGGTGCCAGACCGTATCGAAGGCACGTGAAATGTCAAGGGAGACAGCTCTAATTTCCTGTTTGGCGTTGAGGACCTCCATCCATTGTTGAGAAAGCAGAAGCAGCATGTCCAGAGTAGAGTGACCAGGTCTGAAACCAAATTGATGATCAGAGATCAAGCCATTGGAGAAGAGGAAAGATTTAATATCTGAAGCAATGATGGATTCCATGACTTTGCTGATAATTGGGAGAAGGCTGATTGGTCTGTAGTTGCTGGGATCTGTTTTTGCACCTTTTTTGTGCAAAGCGGTGATGTTGGCTGATTTCCAAGCAGATGGCAGATGACCTTGAGCAAAAGAGAGGGTGAAGAGAACAGAAAGAGGGAGTGAAAGTGCAGAAGAACATGATTTTAGGACCCGTGGGCTGATGCCGTCAGGACCAGTTGCAGAATCAGAGTCGAGGGTTGCCAAAAACTTTTCCACCTTGTCAGGAGGAAAGGGCACAGAGTCCAGGAGCACCTGGGTACGACTGGGTACGGTGGGTACAGAGAGGGATGGGTTTGGGACACAAGATTTAGAGGCAAACACAGAGTTGAGGCATTCAGCTTTTTCACGTGCGGAGTCAGCCGTTAAGCCGTTTGAGGTGAGGGAGGGGATGGAGGGTGAACAAACACCAGAAACAGATTTGACCAGACGCCACCAGGATTTGGAAGAGGGAGAGAGATAAGAGAGTTCGGTCTTGAGAATGGTGAGATATTGTTTCCTGGCTCTCCTGAGGGTGGACACACACTTGTTTCGGGCTTTGTGAAAGGAAATGAGATTTCCTTCCGTTGGATTTGCTTTCCAGGAGACGAAAGCAAGTTGTTTCAGGGCAACAGCCTCACCACAAGATTCCGTGTACCATGGACGGGAGGAAGGGTATGACAACTGAAGACGAGATGGTATAAATCTGTGCATGAGAGAGAGCAATTTACTTTGAAAGAATTCCCAGGATGAGTTGATGTCAGAGGCGGTAAAGATGGGAGACCAGTCCAGATGATTGATGGCTGCTTGAAGACCGTGCCAGTTGGCCTGAGTGAAATGCCAGACTCGTCGATGCTGAGGAGGCTCTCTGAGAATGGTCAGAGAGATGTCCACTTTGACAAGCACATGATCAGATGAGCCGATTGGAGCAGAAGAAGAGCAGCAGACATTTTCAGGGAAGTTTGTCATAACCAAATCCAGAAGAGAAGATGCTCCGTTGACTGAGATCCGGGTCGGGAAATTGACAGATTGTGTCAGTCCCAGTGAGTCGCAGAAGTCCTTTGCTGAAGAGCCATGGCTGGTGAGAGAGGTACCCACACCCAGCCAACTGGCATGGTGACAATTGAAATCACCACATATGAGGAAGAGAGAGTTGGGATGGGTAGATAGAAGTTGGTCCATATTATCAGACAGTGAGATGTAGATGGAGTCATCGCTGATTGGTGGACGGTACAACACACATATGAACAAAAGGTGGGAGCGAAGGGGAAGCCGTAGCCAAAGGTATTCCTGGGGGTGAGGTGGAGAGAGGGCAGTGGAGGGCGAGTGAGGAAGAGAGTTTTTTATAAAGATAGCAACCCCACCTCCAGGACGAGGCTCAGGTCTATCATACCGGAGGAGGGAGTAACCTGGGAGAGATACCAAGGCATCAGAGACATCATGAAGGAGGAAAGTTTCTGTTAAGCAGATCACATCTGGTTTGTCAGAAGCAACCTGTATGGAGAGGTCAGTCAAGTTTGAGCGAAGGCCCCGGATGTTTGAGGTCCATACCGTTAATGAAGAGGAAGGGGGAGCATCGGGTCCAGAACAGGGGGGGGGGGGGGGGGTAGGGTAAGATGTGGAAGAGGAGGAAGAGGTAGGGAGAGCTGTTGAAGGTGTGTCAGAGATTTCAGAATAGCTTGGAGAAAGGGAAGAATGGGGCGGACAAAAGGTTTGATGGAGATTGGGTGAGGCACAGTGAGGTGTTATTTGAGGAGGGGGAAGAGCAAGGCAGAAGGTTTGGGGAGATGAAGGTGAAAGTTGGAAGGAGGAAGAAGCAGGGAGGATGCTTTGAGGAGGAGAGGTGAGAGGGGAGTCTAGGAGGGGAGGAGCGAGGGAGAGTCTCGGAGGGGAGGGGTGTGGGGGGAGTTTAGGAGGGAGGGGAGGGAAGGGGCAAGGGGGGAGATTTGAAAGGGATGGGTGATGGGGAGGATTTGGAGGGGAGGGGTGAGATTGGATTTTGAAAAGTGTACGATTCATGGGAAACGAACATTTTTTGCAAAATGAGTTTGAGACCTTCGAGTCAAAAATACGTTTGAGGACACTGGAGGAGCGATGGAGTTCTGGATAGTTTAGGGAATGTAGAAAGGAGGAACTGTAAGAGATGGTATTATATATATTTTTTGGAATGAATAGATTTGGTGAGCAAGACGAAAGCATCCTTTTGTAGGAAAAGAAGAAAAGGGTGTTATAATATATGAGAGAAAATAGTTGTTCAGGGGAGAGATTATACATTTCTAACCGCGTGATCGCGAACGAAGAACGAACGAACAAAAAGAACAAATAAACGAATAAGACCTGTGAAGGAAATAGGTTTTTTGGGGGTTTTTTTTTTTTTTTTTTTTTTTTGTGAGTACAGATATTAAACAAGGAGGTACGGGGTGAACGACTGGGACGAAACAGTGAACGAAAATAATTTCAGCGCATTCGACGAATCGCTGAGAGAAAAACAAACCACAAGGTCGGAGACGGTACGGTAGTCCAAGCCTACGAGTACTAGGCCGCAGAATACTCGATACCATTAACAGACGATTGTGTATACATGTACGAAAAATTAGCACCGAAAATTTTCCAAAAGATACGCTATAGGTACATACACCGAAAGATAGATACAGTCTCGACAAAAACACGATTGAGAAATATCACTTAGCTTCGAAAGCGTGAGCGCATGGAGCAGCTTCGAAAAGACGTGACCTCGCCGTGATCTCGCGAGACTTCGAGATATATATATATATTTATATTTATATTGTAGCGGCTGCCGCTGAGTTTTCACAATCGCCTTGCACCTATCAAGGACGCGGAGCGATCACCATGCCGGGCTCGTCCAGGACGCCCAGGCTCGCCCTCAACTTGCCAGGCCGCAGCCAGGACGCTGGGCCACGCCCCCTGGCGCCGGGCCTGGGCAAACCCCCTGGCGGAATAGATATATATTGCTGACTGATAAACGGTTTTTCAGAGTGCCTGAGTGTTTGATTTCATTAAAGCAACTCAGATGAATTCTAGCTTTTTGTCGCGTCCATTCTTCCGATCGACGTGGGAGCCCCGGCTCCTTCATTGGTGACCTATCGACATGGACACGGCAGTCGCCCTTAAACTGCCTACCTTCTGGGAGGCTCACGCGGCGGTTTGGTTCGCACAGGCGGAGTCCCTGTTCGCCCTGCGAGGCATCACGGCCGACGACACCCGCTTCCACCATGTGGTAGCTGCGCTCGGGTCGGTTACCGCGGCCCGCGCCCTGAGCCTCCTCGAAAGCCCGCCAGCCGCTGACAAATACGGCGCGATTAAGAAGCTGCTCCTCGATGCTTTCGCCCTCCCATCGGCGGAACGCGCACGGCGCCTGCTCGATCTGCCTGAGCTCGGCGACACGCGCCCTTCCGAGCGCATGGACTACATGCTTTCACTGCTCGGCGAGCACTCTCCGGTATTCCTGTTCCGGGAGCTGTTCTTCCGTCAGCTGCCTAACCCGGTACGCCTCGCCCTGGCAAGCACGACGATCACAGATCCCCGGGCCCTTGCCAGAGAAGCCGACAAGATCTCCGCCGCAGGACAGTGCATCGTAGCGGCGACATGGGACCCACCGCCGTCCGACGCAACACCCAGGGCGCCCGAGCACCCGGCACGGTCGACGGCCGAACTGCCGACGCCATTGGCGGCCGCTCTACCGAGCCGACCACCTCCGGCACGACGACCGAGGCCTCCACCTGACCAAGCGTGGTGTTACTATCATGCCAGGTTCGGACAGAAGGCCCGGACATGCCGACCCCCGTGCACCTTCGGCAGGCCGGGAAACGGCCGGGCCGGCGTTCATTACCAGCCATGAGCGCCGGCCACACGGGCAACTTACTGTTCATCACGGATAAAGCGTCCGGACGGCGCTTCCTGTGCGACAGCGGCGCCCAACTGAGCGTCATACCCGCCTCTGACCAGGACAGGCAATCCGCGGTTTGCGGCCCCTCCTTAGTTGCGGCCAACGGATCGACTATCCGCACCTTCGGCCCGCGCAACGTCACCCTCTGCTTCGGCGGCCAACGCTTTGCTTGGACGTTTGTAACCGCCAACGTGCCCGTGGCTCTGCTAGGCGCCGACTTCCTCTGCGCACACGGACTGCTGGTGGACGTCCAACGGCATCGTTTAATCAACGCTGAAACCTTCAGCTCCCTGGTATGCACATTGAGCAGCTCCGCGCCGACCGAGCTGGCATGCGCCGTCCCGGCGGCGAACGAGTTTGCTCGCCTGCTCACGGAGTTCCCGGCCCTCACGCGGCCGACGTTTTCGGCCGTCGCAGTACGGCATGGGATCGAGCACCACATACCAACCACGGGCCCGCTGGTCTACGCCAGGGCCCGCCGCCTCGACCCAGCCAAGCTCGCCGTAGCGAAGGCCGAATTCGACGCGTTGGAGCACCTCGGCATCGTGCGGCGCTCCGATAGCGCGTGGGCCTCGCCCCTGCACATCGTGCCAAAGCCGGGGGGTGGATGGTGCCCGTGTGGCGACTACCGCCGTCTCAATGACGCTACCACCCCCGACAGGTACCCGATCCCGCATATCCAAGACTTCTCCGCCCGTCTGGCGGGACGGGTCATTTTTTCGAAAATTGACCTCATACGGGGATATCACCAGGTACCTGTCAGGGCGGCCGACGTCCCTAAAACGGCAGTCATCACGCCGTTCGGCTTATTCGAATTCTTGCGGATGCCGTTTGGTCTCAAGAACGCGGCTCAGGCGTTCCAGCGCTTGATGGACGGCGTGCTGCGTGACCTGCCGTTCCTTTTCGTTTACCTGGACGACATCCTCGTCGCCAGCACGTCCCGGGCCGAGCACCTCCTCCACCTCCGGACACTGTTCGAGCGCCTCAGCGAGCACGGCCTCATCGTCAACCCGGCCAAATGCCACTTCGGCACGACGGCCGTTGATTTTTTGGGCCATCACATCACCAAGAACGGGGCCGTGCCGCTGCCAACCAAGGTCGAGGCCATCACCACGTTCCCGCGTCCCCGCACCATAAAGGCCCTGCAGGAATTCCTGGGAATGGTGAATTTTTATCACCGCTTCGTGCCCCGCGCTGCTCAGCTCATGCGGCCCCTCTACGAAGCCCTCCGGGGCATGCCGGCCAAGCACGACATCGCCTGGTCCGCAGCAATGGATGCGGCCTTCCAAGGCTCAAAGCGGGCCCTCGCCGACGCAACACTGCTCGCTCACCCGGTGCTCAACGCTCCCATCGCCCTCACCACGGATGCCTCCGACTACGCGGTGGGCGCCGTACATGAGCAATGGGTGAACGGGGTTTGGCAGCCACTCGCTTTTTTCAGCCGGCAGCTCCGGCCGAACGAGCTCAAATACAGCACGTTTGACCGGGAGCTCCTCGGTCTACACCTGGCCGTCCGCCATTTCCGCCACCTCCTGGAGGGCCGACCTTTCACGGCGTTCGTCGACCACAAGCCGTTGGTTTACGCCATGGCCAAGGTCACGGAGCCATGGTCGGCCCGCCAACAGCGCCACCTCTCCGCCGTGTCGGAGTTTACCACGGACATCCGGCACGTCGCCGGCAAAAACAACGCCGTGGCCGACTGTCTTTCCCGGGCCAGCGCGAACGCGGTCCACCTGGGCGTGGATTTTGCGCTTATGGCGGCGGACCAAACCACCGACACCACGGTGCAAGCCCTCCGGGCGGCGGACACGGGCCTCCGCCTGGCCGACATCCCCTGCGCGGACACTGTCCTGCTCTGCGACGTCTCCCAAGGCCAGCCTCGCCCCATCGTGCCCGTCGCCTGGCAACGCCGCATCTTCGCCTCCCTCCACGGCCTTTCCCACCCGGGCCGGAAAGCTTCCCAGAAGCTGGTGTCGGCGCGTTTCGTCTGGCACGGCCTTCGTCGGGACGTCCGCGATTGGACCAGCGCCTGCACGGCCTGCCAACGGGCCAAGGTCCACCGACACACCCAGGCCCCGCTGGCACCTTTCACCGTGCCCGAACGACGTTTCGACCACGTCAACGTGGATCTGGTGGGCCCCCTCCCCCCGTCACGGGGGTTCACACACCTGCTCACCATGGTGGACAGGACCACCAGGTGGCCGGAGGCCGTTCCCCTCGTCTCCACCACCACCGCCGACGTGGCGCAGGCTTTCATCGCCACCTGGGTCGCCCGCTTCGGCGCACCGGCGGACATCTCGTCAGACCGCGGTCCACAGTTCACCTCCGAGCTGTGGGGCGCGGTCGCCCGCAACCTGGGGATCAAGCTCCACCGTACTACGGCCTACCACCCCCAAGCAAACGGGTTGTGCGAGCGATTCCACCGCTCCATGAAGGCCGCGCTCATGGCCGGCCTTCAAGACGTCGGGTGGGCCGACCGGCTGCCGTGGGTCCTTTTGGGCCTTCGCACGGCCCCCAAGGAGGACCTCCAGGCATCCACCGCCGAGCTTGTCTATGGCCAGGTGCTACGCGTCCCGGGCGAATTTGTGCCCGACGCTACCAGTCCCTGGTCCGCAGCTCACCAGCGCTCAGACCTCCAGGAGGCCGCCCGACGGTTTGCCCCCGTGCCAACATCCCACCACGGTGACCCCCAGTCCTATGTCCCCCCAGCACTCCGCACAGCGGAGTATGTTTTTGTGCGTCACGACGCACATCGGTGGCCACTCCAGCCGCCGTACGACGGGCCCTTCCGGGTGCTGCGACGGGACGACAAGTCGTTCGTCATCGACATCGGCGGCAGGTCGGACCGGATTGCTGTGGACCGCCTCAAGCCGGCGCACGTGGACGTCGACCACCCACCACGGGTGGCCCTTCCGCCGCGGCGAGGCCGTCCCCCGTCCACGGTGCCCCCCACTCGACCGCCCACCACCTCACCGGACCCCCTCCCACGACCCGCCAGGGGTCGCTTCGGCCGGGTCATCAGGACCCCCCTCAAATTGACCCTGCCGGTGCAAGTCGATTCTGGGGGGACGTGTGTAGCGGCTGCCGCTGAGTTTTCACAATCGCCTTGCACCTATCAAGGACGCGGAGCGATCACCATGCCGGGCTCGTCCAGGACGCCCAGGCTCGCCCTCAACTTGCCAGGCCGCAGCCAGGACGCTGGGCCACGCCCCCTGGCGCCGGGCCTGGGCAAACCCCCTGGCGGAATAGATATATATTGCTGACTGATAAACGGTTTTTCAGAGTGCCTGAGTGTTTGATTTCATTAAAGCAACTCAGATGAATTCTAGCTTTTTGTCGCGTCCATTCTTCCGATCGACGTGGGAGCCCCGGCTCCTTCAATATGTATATATATTTGCATGTATATATATATTTGTATGTGTATATATATTTGTATGTATATATATTTGTATGTATATATATTTGTATATATATATTTGTATGTATATATATTTGTATGTATATATATTTGTATATATATATTTGTGTGTATATATATTTGTATGTACATATATATTTGTATGTATATATATTTGTATGTATATATGTATATTTGTATGTATATATATTTGTATGTATATATATTTGTATGTATATATATTTGTATATATATAATTGTATGTAATATATTTGTATGTACATATATATTTGTATGTATATATATTTGTATGCATATATATTTGTATGTATATATATTTGTATGTACATATATATTTGTATGTATATATATTTGTATGTATATATATTTGTATGTATATATATATGTATGTATATATATATTTGTATGTATATATATTTGTATGTATATATATATTTGTATGTATATATATATTTGTATGTATATATATTTGTATGTATATATATATATATATATATATATATATATATATATATATATATATATATATATATATATATATATATATATATATATATATATACATACATACATACATACATACATTTATATATATATATATATATGTATATATATATGTATATATATATATATATATATATATATATATATATATATATATATATATATATATATATATATACAATTACAATTTTACACAGCAAAACATTGAAGCAATTATATAAAGCAAAACATACATACCACTTCAAAGAGCAATATGTCAAATCACTCACAATATCATATCTTACCCCCAAGGTTGTAATCAATAGGAAAGTAAAATATTACAATTGTTATAATGTTCTTTATTTCCTTTTTTGTCTGCATTATGTATTGTCAATTTGAGTCCTGGACTGAGACCTTGTTTCTTGAGTCATAATGCAGCAAATTAGGAACTCTGTTCAGACATGAATCCTAGATCATCTCTGATCTTTAAGATCATCAGCTACAGATTGGAATCTGATGTCATTTACTGTGCACGATTGTCGCCAAATTGCACAGAGCCAATGGAGGTGTTCCCACTCACATTGTTGCAGTAGCACAGGAAGCCTGCTGTGGCCCGATAAGCTACAGCACTCAGGAGTCCAAAACAACATGAGGAAATACTTTAACAGTTTCCAAACCTCTGGAGCAAAACACTACAGAGAATGGCCTGTCAGCAACTTTTTACGCAAAAGGCTATGTATCACCTCTTATTCAACGGCTTCAAAAACATCCACTTCACAACAATGCCAGGTTTCCTATAGGCATTGTGCATTGTCTGCAGCCTCTTTGATCATTACCTATTTGTTCTATTATATTCCATTTCTTGCCGGAGTTTAAATAAAATCTTTATATTTTCCAAAAAATAAAATAAAATTATATATATATATGTATATCCTTGGAGCTAGGCTCATCCGTAAACTTGTATATACTGCACCAGTTTAATTTTGCCTTTACCATATCAACATCCCATGTGATAATCCATCAAATATTCAACGTTCTTTGCTCAATTTTTCACTACTTTCATTATATTTCAGCATTTCCTCCTCAGGCAAAAACACAGCAACAGTTACAAGCTACCAGAGGTCCATCAGCGGGGAAGCAGAATCTACACAGCAACAGGATATGGTACAATCTTAATGAAATGGAAAACCAAAGACTACATTGGAGTCTTCAGAAGGAACCCGAATAAGCCAAGAGCAAAGATCGAGTCATCAGGAGGAACCTGGATTGGGTTCGGGTTTCAGCCGCTACTCCGCAACCCTCAAACCCATCCAGGCGCAGCCAAGTAAACCTTCCAGAAAAATCTCTGCAATAATTCACTTCTCCTTGGACAGATAGATGAAGAAAGAGAGAAAGAAAGAACAAGCAAGAATTAGAATGAATTAGGAGAAATGTTAAAAAGTAGAAACAAATGTGAAAGAAACAAAGATTCTTAACTCCTAGCCATAGCTCCTTCCCTTAACTCCTAGCCTAACTCCTCACCCTAACTCCTAGCCCTAGTTCCTTCCCTTAACTCCCAGCCCTAACTCCTAGCCCGAACTCCTAACCATAGCTCCTTCCCTTAACTCCTAGCCTAACTCGTCACCCTAACTCCTAGCCATAGCTCCTTCCCTTAACGCCCAGCCCTAACTCCTAGCCCTAACTCATAGCCCTAGCTCCTTCCCTTAACTCCTAGCCCTAACCCCCAGCCCTAACTCATAGCCCTAACTTCTAGCCCTAACTCCTTGCCCTAACTCCCAGCCCTAACTCCTAGCCCTAACTCCTAGCCCTAACTCCTAGCCCTAACTTTAGCCCTAACTCCTCACCCTAACTCCTAGCCATAACTCCCAGCCCTAACTCATAGCCCTAACTCCTAGCCCTAACTTCCAGACCTAACTCATAGCCCTAATTCCTATCCCTAACTCCTTGCACTAACTCCCAGCCCTAACTCCTAGCCCTAACTCCCAGCCCTAACTCCACACCCTAACTCCTAGCCCTAACTCCCAGCCCTAACTCATAGCCCTAACTCCTAGCCCTAATGAATTGCCCTTTCTCCTTCCCTTAACTCCCAGCCCTAACTTCTAGTCCTAACTCCTAGCCCTAACTCCTAGCCTTAACTTCTAGCCCTAACTCCTAGCCCTAACTCCACACCCTAACTCCTAGCCCTAACTCCTAGCCTTAACTTCTAGCCCTAACTCCTAGCCCTAGAAAGATTATGGGAAGAACTCAGATGGATAGATTTCAGCATTTCTTCCTCAGGCAAAAACGCAGCAGCAGGTACTGGTACAAGCTACCAAGGGTCCATAAGTGAGTTTCAATACTTTGTGAAGTTATTATTGTGGTTGCAGCCATGGATCAGGATCAGTCAATTCCTTTGACTTCCATTCCAATTTCCTTGCACATACCCACATACTGCAAGTTTATCCTGTTGTCAGGTGTTGATTTCAATAGTTATAAAAACGATTTTATGTCTGCTATAAACAGCCCCATGAATTATACTTTCAGGTTTAGTGATATTAATTAAATAATTCTGAGGATAATATACACCGGAAGGCAGAGCATATCATTTGTTGCTGTTGAGCGTATAGCGTGTTGAAACCATAAATAATGTGCAGGCTTATCTGACTGCACGTTTCCTCGAAACTCACATTGGCCAGTTCCTTTGGAAGCAGAACTACCACACATGAAAAAGAGGTCACGATAGATGTCCACAATGGCATTATACGTTTTGATAAGAGAGAAAGTGCAATGTGCAAAACCTTCGGGGTTATTTTTTTCCATCACAACCCATTGTGATTGAGTGGAATGAGATGAGAATGGTGAGCATTGGGTGTTTGGAAAGGAGTCCAAAACTCACTGAGACTTAAATTGGTGAAAGCTTGAAAACTAACACTTGTGGAAGTGAAAAAACACAAATACATGATTCTAAAAGCAGCGTTATTTTTGATGGTATTTATTACACGATAATTATTGTTTTATTTGTATTTTTACCCTCGCTTGAGGAGAGGGTATTGCATTTCAGTCCGTTTGTCTGGCTGTTTGTCTGTTTGTTTGTCTGTCTGTCTGTTTGTTTGTCCGCACAGAATAATATAATTTTCTCTGCAACCGTTGGTCCGATTGACAGGAAATTTTCACCATAGGTGCAACTCCACCTGCAGAATTTTGTCAATGATGATTATGACGTCATAGATCAAGTGGTATAGCGGCCATCTTGGAAAAACCTAAAAATTTTGCACCTCTATATCTCCAAAACCACTCCATGGAAAAAATTGAAACGTGGCTCATTGTAAAGAACTCTCCATATGGAATAACATCTGTTAATGACGATGTCATAGGTGCCTCCATTATGACGTCATAATTCGACAAGTACAAAACATCATCCGATCAAGATGAAATTTCTTGAGCATAATCTAGGGATAAATTTGTGGACAAAAAAAAATGATGACGTCATTGGTCACGTGGTTCGGCCGCCAAATTTGTTTTAACACAAAAGCCTTAAAAACCACTGAAAACACATCCTGGCGAGGGTCTGCATATATAAAAGTCCTGAGTGGGTGAGGGTGTGTGTTTTTGCATGAATTAATTTTTGCATGAGTGTGTGTTTTTGTGTGTTGAGTGGTGTATGATGTAAGTGTAGGCGGTTGTTTGGTTGGTGTTCTGTATGTATGTGTGTGTATGTATGTTTAGGGGTGTGTATGTGTATGTATGAATGATCTGGTGTGTTTTGTTGGTGAGTGGTGAAGGGTATAAAGGTGGGTGTTTGAGTGTTCCACCATGTTTGTTTGGTGCTGTGGATTCTGGATGTGGAGGTGTTGTTGTTGTTGTTGTTGTTGTTCGCACTGGCTGGGGGTGGGGGTATGTACGCATCCAGGTGCAGTTGCTGCATGTGGATGTGTACGTGCCCCTGCTGGCCCACCTTAGCTGACTGTATCGAGGTTGAAGGGCCGAAACGGGATGATGCTGAGGACCTCAACTGAGGACCCGGTCAGTGCGGCACACTTGTGACCAGGTGTGTTTTGAACTTATATATATACATACACATATATAATATATATATATATATATATATATATGTACATATATATATATATATATATATATATATATATACATATATTTATATATATATATATTTTTTAATATATATATATATATATATATATATATATATATATATATATATATATATATATGTATATATATACTAGCTGAAAGCACCCGGCGTTGCCCGGGTTCTTTTTGAATGAATTTACTACTATAATTCAGCTTTTACCCGCGGCCGTAGACGATTGACAACTATAATTCAGCTCAGCTTTTAATTGCGAAATGGGCCCAGCCCGGCCGAAGCGGCCTAAACCGGCCTTACCACCTAGCCTAAAACCTTCCCGGGGCCCGTCCCGACATTTTTTTGTATTAGAGGTTTCCTCCTATCTTTCACTGTTCAGGAGATTAGCTTGCGCAGACAAACAAACAAAAACTTTCTTTTATAATATAGAGAGAATATATATATATATATATATATATATACATATATTGTTACGGAATCCAACGTCGGCCTTCCCCACTTACCAAGGGGGGATTAGTCCCCTCGCTTATATGACTGACCGACGTGGTCCTGGGGGGTATGACGCCACGGCCGGTCGACGCTGGGTAGGGTATTAGGTCTAAACCGTCCTATGACCTATTAAAATAGCAGCGCCCCCCGACACGCGAGGAAATACTCCCCCGCTCACGGTCGCAGCCTAATGGATTAGTTGCGCCAAGCGAAGCGGACTGCACCGTGAGCCGGTTACCAATGACTAGACCCGATTTATTCGTTGGCCGAATCGCGCCGCGTGCATCCAATTGGGAAACCTCTAAAGCGACCGAATGTGAAGAAGAAGAAGAAGAAGAAGAAGAAGTACGGAGGAATAACAGGATTTATTAATTATTTACACAAGCCAAAGCAAAAAGAGCAGTCAAGGTTATATACAGAGAAATGGAAGGAGCAGGAGACACAGTGAAATCATTAGCTTACCTATTAACAGTCTTAATTAATAAACCCCAGGACAACGTGTACGACAGACGAACATTCACACTTGCCCAGGGAAATGATGGCAGGAACGAATCGCTGGAGGTGGATGGCTTGGCAGGAGAGGAAGGTTCAGCGGGGATCGGTCGGGCTGGAAGCGGACAGCCGCCGTCAAGATTCGAGCTGCGATCGTCAAACCGCCGCGGTTCCAAACTGCGCGGCAAAGCTCCTCCTGTGCACCGTGCGCTCTCCAAAGCTGCTCCGGTCTCTCTCACGTTCCTCCACTCGGGCTTGCCAGTTCGCTTCTCTTTTTCTCTCCTATTAAACCTCGCGCGAACCCTTTTATTCGTGCTTTTGGGATCAACCCACCCGCCGTTGGGAACCCCCCTCGGTGAGCTCGCCTCTGCCCTGATTGATCGGAAGGGCTCACCGATCCCTCCCCCTTGATGAGGCATTGGCAAAGCCACGCCTTGTTCCTCGCGTGGGGCTGACGCCTCCCCCCCCCCCCCCCCGATGACGAGGCGGGGGCCACACCCTTCTTCCCCGATTTTCACCACGTGCGCAATGGCGGTGATGCAGCAAAGTGGCTGTTGGAGTTTGCAGCAAAGTGGTTAATCTGGCACGTTGAGGATGGGACCGATCCTTATTTAATTCGGTGCAATGGAGAGTCAAACTATTGGGAAACATAGCCTTAAACTACATAGAATAAGGGAATAACTATTAAAAAGGATATATGGTGCCCTGCGTGTAGGTTTATGGATTTAACTACCTTTCTTTACATTACGGAGGGTGACATTTACACACAACAAAACCATAATTCTCACATTCGTTATACTTTCTCAAATCCATTACACTGCACCCTCCTTCCTTCAGGCCCATTCTCAGGCCTATAAAACTTTACTTTTAGTGTGACACGTAGGTGTAGTTCCCTCTACAATTAACCTGACCCTGAGTGCGACAATTTTAAAACACAAATAAATATGTCCCGCTACTCCATTGCACCCTATCTAACAGTTTCGCACCCACAGCTAACCGAATTGCGGAATGGTTTTCAAACTATACATTTACGGTGGGGAGCATTATTTACAGTGATGTTATTCCTTATTTACAATGCAACCCAGGACCTGTGATTTTTTTCTTTTCAGGGAAACAAAAAGAAATTCCTGTTGGGAGGGAGGAGACAGCACGCATTGCATCAACGCACCAGTACCATAAGCACCAAAAGCACCAAACCAGTGCACAGTCATTACAGTTCAATAAACACAAAAAAAGCAACTGGTGGTGGTCTTCCTTTTCTCTGCTGGGCCGATGATCTTCCCGATGTCTTCTTGCTTCATGCGGCCTACTTGGAAATAAAAAGCACAAAGTGTCCATTTTTTATTTAGGGCCACAGGGGCCAACTAAGGATGGTCCACCTGTTGGGCATAGGTGCCACCTTACCGAGGTCCGCAAGCAAGATTACTTGGCCGCTATGGCCGGTCCCCAGCAGAGGTGCCCTGCCCCAGAACCTGGGGTCCATCATGTGGTACTTGGCCGCTGAACAGCAGTCCATAAAGTGGTACATCAATGCAATGCATGCTGGTTGCGAGGGTCCTGGCACACAAGGCGACCTCCGCACGCTCCCCTCGACGCCCAGTGGCGCACAGTCCTCTGGTGGGAGGGGGGGGGGAGAAGAAGCCAGGCGAGCGAGGGGTAAGGTCACAAGGGTACACATCAACAAGGCAATGCAAGACGAGGTGCGTACGGGGAGCGAAGTGAGAAAGCTCGTCCCTACCATACGTCACCCCCCCTGTTACCTACTCTACCCTTGCCCTTACCCCATATGTACAAAAAAATCTAACACGTTTACAAATTCGTCGCTACCGTCACGTCTTCCCCATATTTCCCCTAATACCAAATTCGTCCCCACAATTCCTCTAACCAAAATTTGCCATCACCAATTCATCATTAATCCTCATAAGAAGGGAGAGATGGAACACAAAGCACAATGTCCCACCCACGTCATGATGCGTCTCACAATCCAAACATTTGCACAATAAAAATAATCAAAAACAACCTGGCATGGTGTGGAGGTACGTCAACTCAGGTGAGTGGATGTAGATGGTGCGAGGAGATCTCAATCCTAACTACCTTCTAAATGACTTTAATACACTTTACACTACCCGGGGTCTTTCCCTGCCAAACCATTGGCCATCTTACTCTATGCGGTTTTAAGAACCAAATTCCCATTGACCAAACTGTGGTGCTTCTCAATTTGGGGTCTCTCTCCCCCGGTTCAACTCCCTGTGCCTCTGCACAATTTCCGGGCTGGGTCGTGCAGCTCTCCCAGCAGGTCTACCCACCTGCACACCTCCACCACTGTAGTTGCCTCCGAGCTTACCTGCTCCTCACCCTAACCTATCTAACTGAGGAAGGCCCTCCTTGGCGCTTACCCCACTCGGTGCCCTCTCTGGCACTGGGCTACCCGGGTCCGTCCTCCGGGTCCTCGGGCCCCATCCACAACAACTCTACCGGCTCCCAGAGCCCACCTGCGGCCTCACCTGGCCGACACCCTAACAGTGGCGGAGTGCTCAACCAACTACACACACTAACAGGCTACATGCCCAGCCATTTCCACGCCACCAATGCACCCATTCAACCATCATTCTTCCACCACGCACCACAGATGCCAATATCCAACCACAATTTACCTGTACCCTCTACCTAACACTTAAACTACCCTCCTCGGGTATTCGTGATGGGGGACCACTCTTCCCCCATTCACACCTTCGCACCATCCACTCCACTCCACAGTTTCCACCATACTCACTCCATACCATCCATTCCATACTCCATATATTCCACACAACCATTCTCCATACACCTGCAGTTGCACACCTGTGCAATCTCACCTGGTGCCACCTGCACCCTCCTTCCTCCCTGGACCATTTGGGCAACACAACACACATCACCATCACTCACTCATACACTGCTCCATACACCTGTTCAGTTGCACACCTGTGCAATCTCAATCGTTCCTCACTCACTGCTCCATACACTTCCACGCTCAATACACTTTCGATTCTCAACCACACGGCATCATCTTATCTAACTACTCCCCTCTGGAACTTGCGCTTCCCAGTCGCCCCTTTTAACTATTGCGCTCCCTCGTCATTATTATCCAACTACCCTCTCTATGTCCCCACTACCGGTTCAATGTTGCTACCTAACCTTACCGTTACCTATGGTCACCTTCTCTAGATCCCTACACACTATATCCTAACCCTCCCGGCTAGTTTTCAATGCCAACCCCCATAAAACTATTGCTCCTTTGCCCCCGCTGTGAGGGATGGTAGAGTTGCCATCCCATCACATCGGGTATCTCTCACTATCAATTTGGCCCATCAAATTTCAACCAATCACAAATTCCCTATCCCAATTTCGGGTCCAAAACATTATCACCATCACACGTCTACTCACTTGAGCCTCTCGGTGCGCCAATTCATTTCCAAAGCTCGGCTTCGCAAAGCCGAGCAATGAATGCAGGTTGTTTGGTGTGGGCGGTTGGATTCGTCCGGCATTCGGTGCAGGGAAGGGGGCTTACCCGGGCCGAGATCCCACGCACCATCTCGGCACGGAGCCGTCCAATGGCCCGATCTCGCCCTGCCAGAACGCCGCAACAAAAAGGGGTCGCCATGACGACCCTTCTCGGTGTCCTTGAACCGGGCCGCCCGCTCCGCTTAGTGGAGCACGGACGCGGCCGTTCAGAGCGAGGCCCGGCGTGGATCGTGCACGGCGGTTCTTTCGAAACCGCCACGGTTACGATCCCCGCGGGTTCCCGCAGCACGCAAACCCCGGCACGAACCGAGGGCCCTCTTCGGCTAAACGTCGATCTAACCGCTAACCCGGTTACCGTCGATGCTCCACTTGCATGCTCACACCCCGCAGCCCGTTCCTTGCTCATACATCCAGCCGTTCCCATGCTCCTCGTCATTGCACCTTCTCTTACACACCCAGGTACACTCATTCCGCTCACAGACTTTGTCACACACCTGACCACCGCACACCTTTGCACACACTCGTCGTTCGCACACCTCACCAACACACCTCTTCGTGCCCCCTCCTCGGTCACATCCTCTGTGACAACCACAGGTGTGCTCTCCTCCGCACACCCAATCACGTGCCTCACTACTAACTCCAGTGTGCATTCCCGTACACGCTCTACCATTCCAGGTGTGCATCCTTCCATTCCAGGTGTACATCCTCTCTCACCTGCCACAACCAACTCACGCTCCGTGTCACTCTCGCTACTTTCACCTCCACACTCGGTCGCTCATTCACCCTTACTCTCGACCGCGCACTCTGTCCTCATGCACTCCTCTGTTACACACCTTTCTCGCGCATCCTCTTGCGCACACTCTCCCGTTACACCCTCCGTAACACTCACCACAGGTGTGCATGCTTCCGTTACATCCCCTGTAACACTCCCCACTACGCGCTTCCATGTGCCCCCCCCCCCCCCCGCACACGCGCTACAACCAACTCACTCTCGACAGCACACTCACTCCTTGGCATGCACTTTTTCCTCACACACCCCATAGTCAGACATTCTCGCACACCTCCTCCTTCACACTCTGCACCTGTCGCACACTTTACCAGCGGCCTCTCATGAACACCCGGGTCCAAACTAACCCCCAAGCCGACTGAATCTCCCCTCACACCATATACATTTCCGAGTATATCGCCACTCACCTCGGCTCCTCGTCTCCGTTCCTCCTCCGCCACCTGCAAACTCTTTATTTGGTTAGCAAGCACACCATCACGATTTGAGCACCGACCTTGTACGTATTCCATCACCTCCTCCTTTCTTTCTTTCTTAGTTTCCCTCCGTCTCTTCTTAATTTCACTCACCCCCTCTTCCACTTCCTCTAACTTTTACTTCACCTCTTTTATTTCCTGGTGCGTCTCCTCGATCTCGTCCTCTAAGGCCACCTTGACCGTTTCTATGTGCGTCCTCACCTCCCGGTCCTTTGTCTCCATTGCCTCTGTCACCTCGTCCAAACGCTTTGTCAACCCCTCACGTACCATCTGACATTCCCTCTTCGTCGCTATCAAGTCATTTTTGATTTCTTTTTGTGTCGCCTTTAACCCTGCTAGTACCGCAGTGTTCTTTTCTACTTGATCCACTAGTTCCTTTTGTCCCACCGTCAGCTGATCTACTCCCCTTGTTAGATCTTCTATGCCCCCCTGTAACCTAGCCGTACTATTTCTCACCTCTTTCTCCATACGCTTCTCACCTCGCTTTACCTCCTCACGTGCCCCCGAGACCTCCTCGCTTACACCTCGTCTTATTTCCTCCCCCATCTCCTCCATTTCTTTAGTAGATGCCACCTTCATCTGTCCCAATTCATTCCTCTGAGCATCCAATTTACCTTCCAACCCGGTTTTCACCTCCTCTATCTGGTTCCCCATCCGTTTGATTTCCCGGGCGGATTGCTCCCCTACTTCCCACAATTTGTCATCCATTGTGTTTTCTAACCCCCCTAACCCATTCTTCATTCCTTCCATCTGGCTCTCCTGGGAAGCCATTCTATTTTCCAACCCCGTTAACCCATTCTTCACTTCCCAAATTTGATTACCCATGTCCTCTAGTTGGCCCCCCAATTTACCTTCGAGCCCCCCGATTTGGTTTTCTAATCCCCCAAATTTATTGTCTAAACCCTCAAATTTATTGTCTAAACCCAACAATTTGCTGTCTAACTTCCCAATTTGGGCACTAGTACCCCGTGCTTCGTCCCTCATTCTATCCATCTTTGCATCCATTTGGGTCAGGAATAACCTAAAATCAAACCCGATTGGCACAGCGGCCCCAGCCGCCGCCGTGGGCTCGACCCCCGCGGCGCCGCCCTTTTGTTCCTCTGCAACCACGTGCGCGAGGGCGCCATCTTGCGCACCTGATACCCCTGCAACCACATCCTCACTGTTCTCCTCTTCCCTCTCCCCCATATACATTTCCCTGGGGTCCTGGGTCGACTCTACCCCTTCTATCTCTAACTCACCCACCTGCATCCGATCGCCTTGATTGTCCATGGCACGACTCAATTTGGGATGTTAAACAAAATTTTGGCCGCTCGTAATTTTGAGCGCATTAAGTGCGCTTCGGGTTCGAACCTCGCCCCTGACTCCAATTGTTACGGAATCCAACGTCGGCCTTCCCCACTTACCAAGGGGGGATTAGTCCCCTCGCTTATATGACTGACCGACATGGTCCTGGGGGGTATGACGCCACGGCCGGTCGACGCTGGGTAGGGTATTAGGCCTAAACCGTCCTATGACCTATTAAAATACCAGCCCTCCCCGACATGCGAGGGAATATACTCCCCCGCTCACGGTCACAGCCTAATGGATTAGTTGCGCCGAGCGAAGCGGACTGCACCGTGAGCCGGTTACCAATGACTAGACCCGATTTATTTGTTGGCTGAATCGCGCCACGTACATCCAATTGGGAAACCTCTAAAGTGACCGAATGTGAAGAAGAAGAAGAAGAAGAAGAAGAAGAAGTACGGAGGAATAACAGGCTTTATTAATTATTTACACAAGCCAAAGCAAAAAGAGCAGTCAAGGTTATATACAGGGAAATGGAGGGAGCAGGAGACACAGTGAAATCATTAGCTTACCTATTAACAGTCTTAATTAATAAACCCCAGGACAATGTGTACGACAGACGAACATTCACACTTACACGGGGAAATGATGGCAGGAACGAATCGATGGAGGTGGATGGCTTGGCGGGAGAGGAAGGTTCAGCGGGGATCAGTCGGGCTGGAAGCGGACAGCCGCCGTCAAGATTCGAGCTGCGATCGTCAAACCGCCGCGGTTCCAAACTGCGCGGCGAAGCTCCTCCTGTGCACCGTGCGCTCTCCAAAGCTGCTCCGGTCTCTCTCACGTTCCTACACTCGGGCTTGCCAGTTCGCTTCTCTTTTTCTCTCCTATTAAACCTCGGGCGAACCCTTTTATTCGTGCTTTTGGGATCAACCCACCCGCCGTTGGAAACCCCCCTCTGTGAGCTCGCCTCGGCCCTGATTGGTCGCGAGGGCTCACCGATCCCGCCCCCTTGATGAGGCATTGGCAAAGCCACGCCTTGTTCCTCGCGTGGGGCTGACGCCTCCCCCCCCCCCCCCCCGATGACGAGGCGGGGGCCACACCCTTCTTCCCCGATTTTCACCACGTGCGCAATGGCGGTGATGCAGCAAAGTGGCTGTTGGAGTTTGCAGCAAAGTGGTTAATCTGGCACGTTGAGGATGGGACCTATCCTTATTTAATTCGGTGCAATGGAGAGTCAAACTATTGGGAAACACAGGCTTAAACTACATAGAAAAAGGGAATAACTATTTAAAAGGATATATGGTGCCCTGCGTGTAGGTTTATGGAATTAACTAAGAGGACGAGCTTCGACCTTTCTTTACATTACGGAGGGTGACATTTACACACAACAAAACCATAATTCTCACATTCGTTATACTTTCTCAAATTCGTTACACTATTATAGTGTATGTGTGTGTGTGCGTATGCGTGTGTTGTGTGTGCGAGTGTATATATATGTGTGTGTGTGTGAGGCATACTTTTTGTGTCTATTTATTTCGGACGTCTATTCATACGTACTATTCAAATGTCCCTTTTAACCCTTTAGATTGCTGAGACCCCTTAGACCATGGAGGTTTGTGAGGACCCAAAAAGTTATTGATGACCCAATAGTTACTGAGGACCCAAAAGACCCAAGAGCCCTGATTGCCCAAAAGTACCAGATAACCCAAAATAGCTTGATGACCTAAAATTCACCAAGGACCCAAAAGACCCAGATGACCCAAAACTCCTTAATGACACAAAATTCCCAAAAGTCCCCATGGACCCAAAAGATCCAGATGACCCAAAAATTTCCAAGGGCCCAAAAGACCCAAAAGCCCCCAAGGACCCAAAAAGTCCTTGATGACCCAAAATTCCCCAAGGACCCAAACGACTCAGATGATCCAAAAGTCCTTATTGACACAAAATTCCCAAAAGTCCCCAAGGACCCAAAAGACTCAGATGACCCAAAATTTACCAAGGACCTAAAAGACCCAAAAGTCCCCAGGGAGCCAAAAGTCCTTATTGACTCAAAATTCCCAAAAGTCCCCAAGGACCCAAAAGACTCAGATGATGCAAAATTCCCCAAGGACCCAAACGACTCAGATGATCCAAAAGTACTTATTGACTCAAAATTCCCAAAAGTCCCCAAGGACCCAAAAGACTCAGACGACCCAAAATTTACCAAGGCCCCAAAAGACCCAAAAGTCCACAGGGAGCCAAAAGCCCTTATTGACTCAAAATTCCCAAAAGTCCCCAAGGACCCAAAAGACTCAGATGACCCAAAATTTACCAAGGAACCAAAAAAATCCCCAAGGAGCCAAAAATGACCCAAAAGTCCTCAATAATCCAAAAGACCCAGATGAGCCAAATGTTATTAATGACCCAAAGACCCAAAAAGTCCTTGTGACCCAAAAGGACCCAAAAGACCCAGACGACCCAAAAGTCCTTAATGACCCAAAAGTCCCCAAGGACCCAAAACGTCCTTGATAACCCAAAAGTCCCCAAGAACTCAAAAGACCCAAGAGTCGCAGAGGGCCCAAAAAGACCCGGATGATCCAAAAGTTCTTATTGACCCAAAATTCCTAAAAGTCCCCAAGGACCCAAAAGACTCGGATGACTCAAAATTCCCCAAGGACCCAAACGACTCAGATGATCCGAAAGTCCTCATTGACTCAAAATTCACAAAAGTCCCCAAGGACCCAAAAGACTCAGATGACCCAAAATTTACCAAGGACCCAAAATACCCAAAAGTCCTCAGGGAGCCAAAAGTCCTTATTGACTCAAAATTCCCAAAAGTCCCCAAGGACCCAAAAGACTCAGATGACCCAAAAATTACCAAGGACCCAAAAGACCCAAAATCCCCAAGGAGCTAAAAATGACCCGAAAGTCCTCAATAATCCAAAAGACCCAGATGAGCCAAAAGTTATTTATGACTCAAAAGACCCAAAAAGTCCTTGTGACCCAAAAGGACCTAAAAGACCCAGATGACCCAAAAGTCCTTAATGACCCAAAAGTCCCCAAGGTCTCAAAAGACCCAAGAGTCCCAGAGGGGCCAAAAAGATCCAGATGATCCAAAAGTCCTTATTGACCCAAAATTCCTAAAAGTCCCCAAGGACCCAAAAGACTCAGATGACCCAAAATTTACCAAGGACCCAAAAGACCCCAAAGTCCTCAGTGAGACAAAAAGTTATTGATGACCCAAAAGTCCCCGAGGACCCAAAACACCCAAAAGTCCCAGATGACCCAAAAGTTATTAATGACCCAAAAGCCCCAAAAGTCATTGTGACCCAAAAGGACCCAAAAGACCCAGATGACCCCAAAGTCCTTATTGACCCAAAAGTCCCTGAGGTCCCAAAACGTCCATGATAACCCAAAAGTCCCCAAGGACTCATAAGACCCAAGAGTCCCAGCGGGCCCAAAAGACCCAGATGACCCAAAATTCCTTAATAAACCAAAAGACCGAAAAGCCCCAAGGAGCCAAAAATGACCCAAAAGTCCCCAATGAGCCAAAAGGTCCTTGATGACCCAAATGTCCCTGAGGATCCAAAAGACACAAATGACCCAGAAGTCCTTAATGACCCGAAATACCCAAAGTCCCCAGATGCCAAAATGACCCAAAAGTTCCCGAGGACCCAAAATACCCAAAAGTCCCCAAGAATCCAAAATACCCAAATGACCAAAAAAGTCCTTAATAAACCAAAAGACCCAAAAGTCCCCAAGGAGACAAAAATGACCCAAAATTCCCCAATAATCCAAAAGATGCAGATGACTCAAAAGTTATTGATGACCCAAAAGTCCCCAAGGACCCAAAAGACCCAGATGGCCCAAAAGTCCTTAATGACTCAAAAGTCCCCGAGTACATATAAACACACAAACATACACATAAACACACAGACAAGCACATACAAGCAGGCATGTACACATAAACACACACACATAAACACACACACATACACACATAAACACACACACATAAGCACACACATAAACACACACATACAGTCACGTGAAAACGTAAGTACACGCCATGTAAAGTTTTGACTTTTTCAACATATTTCAACATACAGCTATTTGATCTTCATTTCAACAATATTGACAGATAAAGGTGATATAATATAACAAATATCATGAAACATTTACATTTTGTAGTCCATTGTATAATTTAAATAAACATAAATGCAAATTTCGCATGTGGAAAAAGTAAGTACACCCTTGGCTCTAATAGGTGGTATTGCCCCCTTTGGCAGAAACAATCTCAAGTAGATGTTTCTTATAACTGTCTACCAGTGTCTGACATCGACTGGGAGAAATTTTTGCGCACTCCTCCATGCAGAATTATTTCAGCTGTGCGATGTTTGAGGGGTTTCTTGCATGCACAGCTCGTTTGAAATCCCCCCACAACATCTCGATGGGATTTAGATCCAGGCTTTGACTTGGCCATTCCAGAACTCTCCATTTCTTTCTTTTCAGCTATTCCTTGGTGGATTTACTGTTATGTTTAGGGTCATTGTCATGTTGCAAAGTCCACCTTTGGTGAGCTTCAACTTCCCGACAGATGGCCTCCTAAACTCCCCTCCTCAAGCACCCTCTGGTACAATGAAGAATTCATCGTGGATTCTATGAGGGTGAGCTGCCCAGGCCCTGATGCAGCAAAGCTGCCCCAAACCATAATATTTCCACCACCATGCTTTACGGTTCGTATCAGGATCTTGTGGTCAAATGCTGTCTTTGGTTTTCGCCAAACATGTCTTCTGGTACTGTGGCCAAATAGCTCTACCTTTGACTCATCTGTCCAGAGCACATTGTTCCAGAAGTGCTGGTCTTTGCCCAGGTTGTGTTTTTAACTCGAAGTTCACAAGAAACTCATTTTGCAATAAATGTTCGTTTCCCATTAATCGTACACTTTCTAAAATCCAATCTCACCCCTCCCCTCCAAATCTTCCCCATAACCCCTCCCCTCCAAATCTTCCCCATCACCCCTCCCCTCCAAATCTTCCCCATCACCCATCCCTTTCAAATCTTCCCCCTTTCCCCTCCCCTCCTAATCCTCCCCATCACCCATCCCTTTCAAATCTCCCCCCTTGCCCCCTCCCTCCTAAACTACCCCCTCACCCCTCCCCTCCAAGACTCCCCTTCGCCCCTGCCCTCCTAGACTCCTCCCTCACCCCTCCCCTCCAAATCTGTTCTGTATCCGATGCTCCCCCTTCCTCTTCATTAACGGTATGGACCTTAAACATCCGGGGCCTTCGTTCAAACTTAACTGATCTCTCCATACAGGTTGCTTCTGTCAAACCAGACGTGATCTGCTTAACAGAAACTTTCCTCCTTCATGATGTCTCTGATTCCTTAGTATCTCTCCCAGATTACTCCCTCCTCCGGTATGATAGACCTGAGCCTCGTCCTGGAGGTGGGGTTGCTATCTTTATCAAAAACTCTCTTCCTCACACGCCCTGCACTGCACTCTCTCCACCTCACCCCCAGGAATACCTCTGGCTACGGCTTCCCCTTCGCTCCTACCTCTTGTTCATATGTGTGTTGTACCATCCACCAAACAGTGATGAGTCCATCTACATCTCGCTGTCTGATAATATGGACCAACTTCTATCTACTCATCCCAACTCTCTCTTCCTCATATGTGGTGATTACAATTGTCACCATGCAAGTTGGCTGGGTGTGGGTACCTCTCTCACCAGCCATGGCTCCTCAGCAAAGGACTTCTGCGACTCACTGGGACTGACACAATCTGTCAATTTCCCAACCCGTATCTCAGTCAACGGAGCATCTTCTCTTCTGGACTTGGTTATGACTAACTTCCCTGAAAATGTCTGCTGCTCTTCTTCTGCTCCAATCGGATCATCTGATCATGTGCTTGTTAAAGTGGACATCTCTCTGACCATTCTCAGGGAGCCTGCTCAGCGTCGACGAGTCTGGCATTTCACTCAGGCCAAAAGGCACGGTCTTCAAGCAGCCATCAATCATCTGGACTGGTCTCCCATCTCCACCACCTCTGACATCAACCCATCCTGGGAATTCTTCCAAAGTGAATTGTTCTCTCTCATGCACAGATTTATCCCATCTCGTCTTCAGTTGTCATACCCTTCCTCCCGTCCATGGTACACGGAATCTTGTGGTGAGGCTGTTGCCCAGAAACAACTTGCTTTCGTCTCCTGGAAAGCAAATCCAACGGAAGGAAATCTCATTTCCTTTCATAAAGCCTGAAACAAGTGTGTGTCCACCCTCAGGAGAGCCAGGAAACAATATCTCTCCGTTCTCAAGACCGAACTCTCTTATCTGTCTCCCTCTTCCAAATCCTGGTGGCGTCTGGTCAAATCTGTTTCTGGTGTTTGTTCCCCCTCCATCCCCTCCCTTACCTCAAACGGCTATACAGCTGACTCCGCACGTGAAAAAGCTGAATGCCTCAACTCCGTGTTTGCCTCTAAATCTTGTGTCCCAAACCCATCTCTCTCTGTACCCACCATACCCAGTCGTACCCAGCTGCTCCTGGACTCCGTGTCCTTTCCTCCTGACAAGGTGGAAAAGTTTCTGTCAACCCTCGACTCTGATTCTGCAACTGGACCTGACGGCATCATCCCACGGGTCGTAAAATCCTGTTCTTCCACTCTTTCACTCCCTCTCTCTGTTCTCTTCACCCTCTATTTTGCTCAAGGTCAACTGCCATCTGCTTGGAAATCAGCCAACATCACCGCTTTGCACAAAAAGGTGCAAAAACAGATCCCAGCAACTACAGACCAATCAGCCTTCTCCCAATTATCAGCAAAGTCATGGAATCCATCATTGCTTCGGATATGAAATCTTTCCTCTTCTCCAATGGCTTGATCTCTGATCATCAATTTGGTTTCAGACCAGGTCACTCTACTCTGGACATGCTGCTTCTGCTGTCTCAACAATGGATGGAGGTCCTCAATGCCAAACAGGAAATTAGAGCTGTCTCCCTTGACATATCACGTGCCTTCGATACGGTCTGGCAACCCGCTCTGCTCACCAAACTCTCCTCCTTTGGTATCCATGGAAATCTCCACGCATGGCTGGCGGACTTCCTCTGTAGTCGTAGTCAACGTGTGGCCCTGAATGGGTTTTTCTCATCTCCTCTTCCTGTTCAGGCTGGAGTTCCCCAAGGCAGTGTTCTGGGCCCTGTGCTTTTTCTGGTCTTCATCAATGATCTCTCTGACTCTCTTAAAAATCCTCTCTGTCTCTTTGCTGATGACTCCACTCTCTGCCGCTCCATTCCTCATCCCTCAGATCGGCAGTCTGCAGCCTCCTCACTCTCTGCAGACCTGGACAAAATCACAGACTGGGCAAACAACTGGAACATGTCTTTCAATCCTGACAAATCTCGCACTCTTACGATGTCTCTCCGAAAAGACCGACCGGACAACCCTCCCATCTACTTTCTGAATAATCCTCTCCAAGAAGTTCTGTCACTCAAGCTTTTGGGTCTCACTATCTGCCATGATCTTTCCTGGGAAAACCACATTTCCAAGCTGGCCTCCAAAGCCAGTCGCCGACTGGGCATCCTCCGTCGTGCGAAGTCCTTCCTTGGCACACCTGAGCTCCTCACCACATACAAGGCTTTCATCCACAGCTCAATGGAGTACTGCTCTCCCCTCTAGGCTGGTGCTCCTGCCTCACACCTAGCTCGTCTTCACGCTGTTGAAACCAAAGCGTTCAGAATCATTGGAATCTCCCGCGATGACGCTATCTCCGAGGGCCTTTCACTTAATCACCGCAGGCAGGTTGGTGGCCTTTCCATCTTCTACCGACTCCTCTCCAGCCTTGCTCCCCCAGCTCTCTCTGGGCTCTGTCCCCCAAATATTCCTGCAGGTCGCATAAGATCTGCCTGCAACCCTCTTATGGTTAAACTGCCAAAATCAAGACTCTCTGCTCACCTTCGCTCCTTCATTCGTCTTTTCTCCCTCCTCTGGGGCAAACTCCCTCACTCTCTTCAATCCCACTCCTCCCTCCAGGTCTTTAAAACGGCTGTTCACCGCCATCTCTTATCTTCCCCCATCCAAAACCTTGATCTTTTCTACCCCCGCTAATTTCACCACAAATCTACTTTTTTTAGGTGACTTTTGACTTCTTTCCTGGAAGTCCTTGGTGTCCTTGCGTTTTATACCTATCCTGCCTCCCCCCATAGTAAGGGCATTTTATGAGATATTTCACAAATCTGTTAACTAAATTGTTACCAAAAAATTTCTTCACCAATATGTTTGTAAAGGTGTGTAATAACATGTGTTAAAATGTTGAAGGTCAACTCCCGTGGGAAACCCAGAAAAAAAGCTGTTGAATTCGGGTACCGAAAAATTATTTTCGAGAATTTTTATTTTTTTTAATCGGCCCTTAAGTAACTTATGAGGGGTCAAATAAGGGTTTTTCATGATTCTGAGTTGATCCAGGATAGATCAACTGGATCACATCTCGTAGTCCAGAATCTTCCATGATGTTACCCATTGATCCAAGATAAGACTTCAGCAGGTGAAAACCACCCAACCTTGGAATGACCGGTAGATTTGCCTGCTTTATTATATTCACAGCCTTCAGCCAAATCGGAAGATCAAAGGTCACTATAGCGACCCCAGCGCGCCGTATGCACTCTTTCAGAGTGGTGTAGATGGTGTTGAGGTCATTAGGTTCTCCTTCAATAACTGGGAGGAACTCGATCTGTGTGCTCTGCTTTGCATCATTAGCATGGATTCTCTTCATCCAGCCATTCCAGTTGGAGTGTGGGAACTCAGGATCGTTGGCTTTGATCACCCACCCCGCTGCCCAGAGTGTGTCACCTGGAGTGAGGAGTGGCTGATCATGAGCCAGGGAGGAGGAAAGCTCAGCGAGGGGGAGAAACATGATCGCGTTCGTTCCTATCTGTTTCCTGTTCGTAAATGGAATAATCTTTACTTCAGTTCCTCTCAGGATCTTAGCTTTGTCGAGTGCCTTCAACTTCACCCGGGGGAAAGCTGCTGTTGTCTGTGGATCTGGCAAAGGTGGTGCCGGAGAGGTGACTTCGATCCAACCCATTGAGTGAAAGGGAGTGTTTCCGTGAATAGAGACAATGTTTAAATCTATATTGTCTCCAACAAACTGAGTGACTGCATTGTTTGTTTCCCCAACCTCCATAAAGACCACCTGATCATTACTTCACAATTCACTTTCACTGGCTGGCACTTTGGCTGTCATCACTGATTGATCCTCAAGCGCAGCATCAACCGCAACCTCATCATTGATCTGTTCATCGGTTTCCTCCACAATGGTGTCAAGAGTGCCAGAAGTATCTGGAACATCATCTCCACTCCTTCTATTAAGGAAGCAGTATTTGTAGTTTTGTGTCTCCGTGTAAGACTCAGTGTATCCCAGCCGGTGGAACTTGTTGAGCATCCATTTTGACCCAAATCTATGATCAAGTTGTATGGCAAGCCCCATTTGGTGTGGCAATACTCCAGACCGAGGTCGACAGGCCTTAATAAAATTCTGCCCCCAAACGGCAACTCTTTCGTCTGTCTTGACAATCGGTCTCAAGAACATCTGAAGGCTTGCAGGAACAAGTGTCAGCTGACTATCGATGTCAGTCATACTGTGTGTGGTGGGGTATGACTTTGGACCTAAATCAATCAAGGCAATATCATTGGATATGAACTTGAGTGCCGTCTTTATGATCTGAGTCTTCTCATCTCCATGGACAAGATTAGCATGATGCTCTCGCAGAATATTGTCGGTGCCATCTTTGAGACAGAGTACATCTGCCCTTCTTTCCTGTGTTGTGAAATACAAGGTGTCTTCATATTTCTCTAGAAGTTTTATCTTTAGCCAATGCTTTGAATAAGAAAGGCTCTTCTCTGGTGACTGATCAAACTCCTGCAGCTTTTCATGGACTTGGTCCATGTTCATTACCCCATGCTCTAATTCTGAGTCTAACCATTCGCAGAATTCAATAAAAACTACCTCTCGCCCCTCATCAATACTCCTCTGTCCTCTCTTCCTTTTTCCTTCCTCATCAGTCTTGGACAAACTGTCACCTCTCGCAAACATAAGTTTGCATCGCAAATGGTACAGTGTTTCTTCTGCTACCAAGTCATTGATCGCTTCCAGGCGTCCAGTGACTTCAGTGCCCCAGTCATCCCCGCGACTCCGTGCTGTCTTCAGCAAGCTTGCCTTCAGTGTATCTGCAGTCAAATTATCTGGCACTCTGTATTTCTTTCTAGCTTGTGCTGGATTATTTTTGTAGAGCTGGGCTGGTTGGTTGCAAAGAATGCATACATCCTTATACAGGAGGTCAACTGACTGTGATCTTCTAGAACTGCAGCCAGTTGATGAACTGAACTCACAAGTAGTGCGTCTTCTCTTCAACTTTGATGACTCTTTCTCTGCCTTTGATGCTTGAGCTGACTTCTTGGTGGGTGCAACAAAGTTGTTGTACAGATCATTTTTACACTTCTGGTGGTACCTCAGTTTTCCTTCCTTTTGAGCCTCCTTCATACGTTCCACAACAGTAACATTTTCGACAGTTTCTGCTTGTTTCAATAAAGTTGAGTATCCCTTTGGAGTTGCCTGTATGAGCCTTTCAGCTGGTGTATCCGAGCATGCACAGATGAAGCAATTGAGCACAGGTGGAGTAACGTCTTCATCCATATTGCTAGACTCCATGTCCTGCAAAGTAGAAAATGAGATATATTTAGAAATTATTTTTCCACAAAGGAGTGTCTGTGGTGAAATATAAATGTTAACAATCAACTCAGAATCATGAAAAACCCTTATTTGACCCCTCATAAGTTACTTAAGGGCCGATTTAAAAAAATAAAAATTCTCGAAAATAATTTTTCGGTACCCGAATTCAACAGCTTTTTTTCTGGGTTTCCCACGGGAGTTGACCTTCAACATTTTAACACATGTTATTACACACCTTTACAAACATATTGGTGAAGAAAATTTTTGGTAACAATTTAGTTAACAGATTTTCATATGTTTCCCTTACTACCAGGCCCTCTCCCTCCAAAAACATCTCCCGATGTCCCTGCTCTCAAATGTTGTGTTTGTGTGCTTCCTCCTCTTCTCTCTCCATCTTGTCGACCGCTCCCCTTTTTATATACTTTGTTTGCTTGTTTGTTTGATTTGTTTGTTTGATAAATGTTAGCTCTTTCACGAGCCTCGACTCTGTATACAAATATATATATATATATAATTATATATATATCTATATATATCTATATATATCTATCTATATATATATATATATATATATATATATATAGGACGGTGTCGTGGGCAATCCCTTTCACGGGAAGCCTCAACTCATCCACGACCAATATCAAAAAAAGTCTGCTTGCAGTCTCGATGCGACTTACGCCAGACAGAATACCTAATACCTCAATCCCAGAATGTTGCTGTATCCAAGGAATTAAGTATTTCTTGATGCAACCCCAGCTTTGGTGGTCATGACACTTCACACGCATGGCAGACCATATAATCCCAAGAGTGCTTTTCTGTGTACAACTTAAATTTGGTAAACGGTCACATGGTGGACAAAGAAAGTGTTATAAGGACGTCCTCAAGTCTGCACTCAAGTCTTGTGTTATCCCAGTTGTCTCCTGGGAACATCAAGCCACAAAAAGGTCAGCTTGGCATAACATTTGCCGCAGAGGCCTGGACCACTTTGAATGTGGGAGGCTTGCTATCGAGAGACAGCGGAGGCAAGAAAGGAAAACCTGCCACGTCAACTGGGAGATAACCTTCAACACTTCAAACCAGGAGGGTCTTACACTTTCACTCGTTTAATTTAAACTAGGGGGCCCGTTGGTCTGTTGTACCAACTTTTCATTGGTCTTCATGGCCTTCTAGCATACCTGGTTGCCAGACTCAGGGGGGTCTTTTGGGTCATTGGGGATATTTGGGTCTTTTGTGTCCTCTGGGACTTTTGGGCCATCAAGGACTTTTTGGGTCCTCAGGGACTTTTGGGCAATCAAGGACTTTTTGGGTCCTTGGGGTCTTTTGGGTCATGAAGGACTTTTGGGTCATCTGGGTTTTTTGGGTGCTTGGGGACTTTTGGGTATTTTGGGTCCTCGGGGACTTTTGGGTCATCAATGACTTTTTGGGTCCATGTGGACTTTTGGGTCATCTGGGTCTTTTGGGTCCTTGGGGACATTTGGGTCTTTTGGGTCATCAATAACTTTTTGGGTCCTTGGTGTCTTTGGGTCTTTTGGGTCATTAAGGACTTTTGGGTCATCTGGGTATTTTGGGTCCTTGTAGACTTTTGCGTCCTCTGGGACTTTTGGGTCCTTGGGGACATTTGTGTCCTCTGGGACTTTTGGATCTTAAGGACTTTTGGGTCATTTGGGTCTTTTGGGTCATCAACGACCTTTAGATCATCTCGGTGCTTTGGGTCCTCGGGGGGTCTTTTGGGTCTTCGGGGACTTTTGGGTCATCTGGGACTTTTGGGTCCTTGGGATCTTTCGGGTCCTTGGGGTATTTTGGGTCTCAAGTGTTAAAGAGTCTTCCAAGGTGGTCTAAGGGGTCTCAGCAGTCTAAAGGGTTCAAAGGTACATTTTAATTATAGACGTCAAAATAAAAGGTACAGACGTCAAAACATATGACACACACACACACACACACACACACACACACACACACACACACACACACACACACACACACACACACACACACACACACACACACCTCATCCATTTATTGTAGATACCACCTAGTTCTTTCTTTAAAATGTATGCCTCACACAATAATGCTGTCTGATCACGCTCCTCAATTTCACCATGAGTTAGGCCCTATCTCAGTTTAATAACCTCAGGAATTCTAGCTTCCAAAGACAATTGCAAATTGGGAAGAACTCATTTATTCCGTTTCATTATTTACTGCATCTCAGCTCTTAATAGCGTGCAATACGTTTGTTTGCACTGCGGTCGAACTTTATACTTTATGAAACTCGTCATCGGAAACCCCAATGACATCGGAAGCTCCGGCTGAGGGCCGAAGTGTCATCTACGTCTCCCTCGAGGAGTCCTTGCCATCGCATTGACCCCATGATCTCCTGGCTTATTCCAAACTTCTTTCCGTTTAAACCCATGCTCCTGTCTGTGGAACTGTCTCCAGTGTTTTTCTGTGCTAAAACCTCTCTCTCTTATCTCTCTCTCTCTCTCTCTCTCTCTCTCTCTCTCTCTCTCTCTCTCTCTCTCTCTCTCTCTCTCTCCTGTTCTGCTAGATAACTGCACAGCAGTAGTGTATCTTGTTACGTCCTCTTGTTGCATTATTTTCCACCTTGTAGCGGTTACCGGAAGCATGACACAATCACCTTGCACCGGCCGATGACGTAACCGGCGGGCGGTTACTTGCCCGGACTCGCCCGGACGTGTCCGGACTTGCCTTGCCCGGGCGGACTCTCGATTTGCATACTACGCCCCGTTGAGAGGCGTGGCTGACTTATTTGCTTACCATGCCCCACCTGAGAGGCGTGGCTTTTGTGTGGTGAACTTTTGATATAAATTGCCGCCCGTGTTAATGGGCTATTCAGTGCTTTTGAGTTCTTTTGAGTTGAGCTAGAATAAATAGCTCAGTGAAACTTCGTTCCTGGTGTCGTCCATTTTGTCCGGCTTTATCGTGCGAGCATACCTCCACAATTGGTGACCCCTTTTCAAGAATATGGCGATGGAGTCATCTGTAGCTTTGAAGCTCCGTTGCTTTTGGGAATCGCACGCAGCTGTCTGGTTCGCCCAAGCGGATTCTCAATTCGCCCTGCGGAACATTACGGAGGACACGACGCGCTACCACCATGTGGTCTCCACGCTCAATGCCTCCACCGCTGCCCGGGTCCTGAGCTTCCTACAGAACCCGCCGAACGCTGACAAATACGGCACGCTCAAAGGCCTACTCCTCGGTGCGTTTGGACTCATGGAGACCGAACGCGCGCGACAACTGCTCGACCTCCCGGAGCTGGGTGAGGCCCGTCCATCCGAATGCATGGACCACAAACCCCTGGTCTTCGCCATGGCCAAGATTGCAGAGCCGTGGTCGGCCCGCCAGCAGCGCCACCTCTCCGCCGTGTCCAAATTTACGACGGACAGCCGGCAAGGACAACGCTGTGGCCGATTGCCTCTCGCGGTCCGGCGCGAATGCCATCCACCTCGGTGTGGACTTCGCCTGCATGGCGGTCGACCAGACTGCCGACCCCACGGTGCAAGCCCTCCGGACAGCGGACACAGGCCTGCGGTTGGCCGACGTCCCCTTCGAGGACACAGGCACAGTTCTCCTGTGCGATGTTTCCCTGGGCCAACTTCGCCCCATCGTGCCCACCGGATGGCAGCGGCACATTTTTGACGCCCTCCACGGCCTTTCCCATCCGGGCCAGAAAGCGTCGCAGAAGCTCATGGCAGCAAAGTTCGTCTGGCACGGGCTCCGTAAGGACGTCCGCGACTGGGCCAACGCCTGTGTCACCTGCCAGCACGCGAAGGTCCACCGGCACACCCAGGCCCCGTTGGCACCATTTGACATGCCCGCGCGGTGCTTCGACCACGTCAATGTGGACCTGGTGGGATCCCTTCCCTCCTCGCGGGGCTTCACCCACCTCCTCACGATGGTGGACAGGACCACAAGGTGGCCGGAGGCCGTCCCGCTGGCATCAACAACATCCGCCGACGTGGCGCAGGACTTCATTGGCACCTGGATTGCCCGTTTCGGTACCCCCCCCCCCCCCCCGGACATCTCCTCCGACAGAGGCCCGCAATTCACCTCCGAGCTTTGGGGCGCGGTCGGCAGGCCTTGGGGGTCAAGATACACTGCACCACAGCCTACCACCCCCAAGCCAACGGCTTGTGCGATCGGTTCCAATGCTCGATGAAGGCCGCTCTCAGGGCCAGCCTCCAGGACGACGGTTGGGCTGACAGGCTCCCTTGGGTCCTATTGGGCCTCCGAACGGCCCCTAAAGAGGACTGCCAGGCTTCCACCGCCGAGCTGGTCTACGGCCAGCCACTGCGCGTGCCGGGTGAGTTCATCCCTGACGCCACCGTCCCCTGGTCCGCGGCTCGCCAACGCTCGGTCCTCCAGGAGGCCGCCAGGAGATGCCCCCGTGCCCACGTCCCACCACGGCTGCCCCCAACCCCACGTCCCCCCAGCACTTCGCACTGCGGAGTACGTTTTTATCCGGAATGACACACACCGGGGACCGCCCCGGTGCCGTACGATGGACCTTTCCGGGTCCTGAAGAGGGACGACAAGTCGTTCATCATTGACATCGGCGGCAAACTGGACTGCATCTCCGTGGACCGCCTCAAGCCAGCCCATTTGGACCTCGACCAACCTCCACGGTTGGCCCTTCCTCCCTGACGGGGCCGTCCCCCGTCAACCAAGCCCTCCGCCCGACCATCCACCGCCACGCCACCTACCACCCCCACACGAATCGCCAGGGGTCGTTTCGGGCCGGTCATCAAGCCCCCCCTCAAACTGACTCTCCCGGTGCAAGTTAATTCTGGGGGGGCGCATGTAGCGGTTACCGGAAGCATGACACAATCACCTTGCACCGGCCGATGACGTAACCGGCGGGCGGTTACTTGCCCGGACTCGCCCGAACGTGTCCGGACTTGCCTTGCCCGGGCGGACTCTCGATTTGCATACCACGCCCCGTTTAGAGGCGTGGCTGACTTATTTGCATACCACGCCCCACCTGAGAGGCGTGGCTTTTGTGTGGTGAACTTTTGATATAAATTGCCACCCGTGTTAATGGGCTATTCAGTGCTTTTAAGTTCTTTCGAGTTGAGGTAGAATAAATAGCTCAGTGAAACTTCGTTCCTGGTGTCGTCCATTTTGTCCGGCTTTATCGTGCGAGCATAGCTCCACAACCTTGTCTTTTCAATTGAGTATAGATCCTTTGCTTGCCCTCCTTTTAAGGTTCATGGAAGAGTTTGTAAATAGCTTGCATCAAGGAGAATGATATTGAGATAGACCAATGATATGAAGGATGCTGTGACCAGTCAAATTTGCTGTTTGGAACCGATTAATAAGGTATACCAACCGGATATGGTTATCCTGTAGACGTGTCATCACACGTAGGTATTTATGTTGCAGACCCACTGTTCTCAGGGGCTGCTGCCACCAGATGTGGACGGAGGTTATGTTTTTACCCCAGTGTCTTTGTTTGTCTGTCTGTCTGTCTGTCTGTAAGCAGGATATCTTAAAAATATGGACGGATTTTGACGAAACTTGGTGGACAGGTTCGGTGTGATACAAGGACGATTTGATTCGATTTTGGTGAAGATCTGAATCTGTATTTGGACACGAGAATTTGAAGTGATTCTTCACCATTGGTAGATGGGGCTAAAAGCAATACATAGCAGGATATTTCAGTTGTGTTGTGGTTGTGGATGGGTTATAACAAAACTTGGTGGATGAGTTGGGTTAGTGACAAAAACAAGCTGATTCGATTTTGGTTCAGACCGTGATTTTTAACATGGTGATCGAGGGTTTGGAGGAACGCACCATTCCATCCCTACTAGTTCAGCCACGTGTTTGGTTCCGTTATGTATATGATGCATTTGTCATCTGTCCCTCAAATAAAGGGGACACCATACATGAGGCCATAAATAAAACTTTTTCCTCCAATAATTTCGCCCTTGAAGAAGAGGGAAATGGAACCCTCCCCTTCTTGGATGCGCTCGTAACAAGGGATCCCAAAGGAGCCCTAAATGTAACAGTTTAAAGAAAACCCCCTGGAGAGTTAAAATTGGGCAAAGTCTATTCCAGGGCAAGGCAAGTATGTGTGTAAAGTATGGCGATGATATGTGCAACGATGTAGATGTAGTACTGCGCACAAACAGACAGACAGATGAAAAATCGGTCAGAGACCGAGGGCTTGCCAGAATGTTCTTTTTTATCGGGCATGTTGGACAAATATGGCGGCCGAACCACGTGACCAATGTCGTCATCGTTATTTGTTTTCTAAACTAATTTATTCCTAGATTATGCTCAATAAATTTAATCTTGATCGGATGAAGTTTTGTACTTGTCGAATTATGACGTCATAATGGAGGCACCTATGACATCATCATTAACATATTTTATTCCCCATGGAGAGTTCTTTACAATGAGCCATGTCTCAATTTTTTCTATTCAGCACTTTCGGAGATATAGAGGTGCAAATTTTTTCGGTTTTTCCAAGATGGCGGCCGAACCACGTGACCGATGACGTCATCATTATAATTTTTTTCTCCACCAGTTTATGCCGACATGGCGCTCAAGAAATTGCATCTTGATTGGATGAAGTTTTGTACTTGTCGAATTATCGAATTATGACGTCATAATGGAGGCCTTGGGCC
Source organism: Myxine glutinosa (assembly GCF_964187855.1). Taxonomy (NCBI): domain Eukaryota; kingdom Metazoa; phylum Chordata; class Myxini; order Myxiniformes; family Myxinidae; genus Myxine; species Myxine glutinosa. Next base: position 176,408,417 of record NC_136263.1, on the reverse strand, counting down.
GAGAGAGGTAAAAATTGGGCACAGTCTATTCCAGGGCAAGACAAATATGTGTGTAAAGTTTGGCGATTCTATGTGCAAGGGTGTAGACGTCGTACATGCGAACAAACAGACAAACCAATCGATCAACATACATGCCGGAATCTTTTCCGGCAAGTAACAAACAGACAAACGGACTCAAATGCAATACCCTCTCCTCTGGCAAGGGTAACTAGAACGGTACTCGGTAGAGCGCATTAACAGAAGAGACAGTCATGGTCAAAAATATTGGCACCCTTACACTTTTTTTCAAATAACTCACAAATGTTTTTTGTTATTGTTACCCCACAAATGTTACAATTTTATCGAAAAATAAGTCGAAATTGACAAAAGTATTTGGTCTCCACAATTCTTTATTTCACTGTTAATATTACAGAATTCTTTATTTCACTTAATATTACAGAACCTTTGATTTTGATTCAGTCATTAATATATCCTTTTAAATCAGAAAATAAAAAAGAAATGGCATTGACAAAATTATTGACACCCTCGACTTAATATTTGGCAGCACAGCGTTTGGACAAAATAACTGCAGTCAAGCGCTCCCTGTTGCCATGAATGAGCTTCCTACAACTCTCGACTGGCAGTTTGGCCCTCACTTCTTGTGCAAACTGCTCCAGTTCTCCCAGATTTGAAGGGTGCCTTCTCCCAATTGCTGTTTTCAGATCTCCCCACATGTGTTCAATGAGATTTAGATCTGGACTCATTGCTGGCCACTTCAGAACAGTCCAGCGTTTTGTCTTGAACCATTCCTGGGTGCTTTTTAAAGTGTGTTTGGGGCCATTATCCTGCTGCTATACCCATGACCTTCGACCACTGATCTGTATATACTACTGGATAGAGCATCGGCCAATAGGCTTGTACAAAGCTGTGAAGCCGGCGCGCGACAGCGGCGGCCATCTTGCCACTCGCACAAGGAGGCGCGGCCTGTGTCAGTTCCTGGCGTTTGCACAACTGTGGAATGAACTACCTCGTAACATCGCAACTGAAAGTCACTCAACAAGCTGTTTTAGAAAGAAACCTAGATTATATGTGCAAAATTTTCAGAATTATACTTTGTAAATATATACAAAGTGTCATTTTCCAAACTCAATGATTGACAGACAATGTATATGTTTATGTATTTGGCACGCCAATGTTCTCTTGTAATATCCTTTCGTTTTATTGTTCTTAACTCTCAATGTAATTCTTCAAATTAATGTTTATTTGTACGTTCCAGGTTAGCAGCTCGAAAACTCAATTGTGATTGATTTTTTTGCCAACCTTCCTCACAATTTCAACGCAAATTTCTTGTCCATGTTTGTGTTTTTCTCAAATAATTCTCGATTTAAGTATGAATTTAGTGTATAATCCAAATTGCTTGAGAATAAAGCATTATTATTAAAATTTACTAATTTTTCAAAGATTTTATCATCCTTGATACAATAAATTAGTCCACAATTTAAGGGCATTGTGGTCAACGCTGTTCTCACGGAATACTTTCTCCAGGATGTCTATATGTGATGGTTTCAATGTTGGGTCATTTACTCATTCTATGTCAAGAATTTATCAGTTGACAACAAACAAAGTCTTCTGAAAGACAAATGAAACATAAAAAGCTTAAAGTTGGAATAAAAAGGCACCTTTTATTACAAAGCCTCAATTAATAATAATAATATTGACCGACATATGTAGTGTGCCCTTTTCAAAGAGGCTCAACAAAAGAAACAAACATTTTGTCACCAAAATCATCATTGAACAAGTGTCTTCAGTTTGTTCTTGTGGTAACGCGTTTGATTGGCGACCGCCAGGTCAGGGTTTCGACACCCTCTGTCGTGGGTATGTTTCACACTTCATCTCATTACCCAGACAGTTCTCTGGCCCGGTTTGGCACACAGATTGCAGAAATGTGGCCTAAAGTCCCACACGTTTCATTTCGCTCAGATACTGATGTAGGAGGTATGCCCGACTTCCTCTGGGAATGGTTCCACAGTGTGGGTGCCACGTCGGAGAAGGCACGACCACCAAAAGTCACCGCCACATGTCGTTTCACAGCAAGCAGGTAATCCCTAGACTAGACAGCACCACAGCCGACATGCCTGACCGAACACTGCAGTTAACAACCAGAGGATTAGCCGGAGTACTGTCACACCACCAAGCAAGCATTATCCATTCAGTTCACTCGAGACTCATTGTTGCTTCCCAGTATTCTTTCACAGAACAAATTTGCACAAAGAAACAATCCAGATCTAAACAATTATCCTACAATATAATCCACATTTGAAGTAAAATTGATCCACATATTCAGATGATATGGTGACAAAATGCGATGATGCACAGGATACAAAAAGCACAAAATGCTGACATTTGAAGGAGCCAAAAAGAGCAGCCTGTCAGTGCTCCATTGTCTCCCAGTTGCAAACAACAAACACAAAGAAGAGAATACAGTCAATACACTATTTGAAATCACTTGTTAGTCACAAGCATAAGGTGAACAAATTTAATGAGAGGCAAGAGCACATCTTGAATGCAGAACGCTTCAGAAGTATTTCTTGAAGTACATAAAAACATCATAATTTAAAATGGGTACATGGCAAGCATAGTTAGTTAAACTTAGTTGCATACATGTGTGCATATGTCGACCAATCATGTTAATTTACATACCATAGTCCTTTCAAAAGGAACATCTGATATGCAAAAATTGTGAAATAAAAACAAAATTACTGGTGTTTGAAGAGAATTAGCTTGGTGAGCCGCTTGCGCACATTGGGCCCCGTGATCTGCTCATTCAGCTGCTTCGTCAGATGATGCATTCGTATCTTGATGTAACAAGAGGACAAACACTTGACAAGAAGGTGGACATGGTTGCATTCTGGAGAACCACTGAGCACGTGCTCATCCAACCTGTCAAAAACACCCCGCTGACATACTTCACCCAACACGGTTGACATGATGGCAGGAGCAATCCTCTTGGACTGTGGTAGAGCACCTTCAGTGGTGTGCAGCATCCTCTGTATGCACTGCTCTGTGGCAGTACACACTGTGATCACATCAGCCGCCACCCTCACAAGACCTCCTCTATTCTTTCTGTCCAAAAGAAGACAACCAGTGGCAACACCACCGTCAGTCATCGCATCTATACACTCTGGACATGACAAACGCTTGGCAGCCATACGAACAACATATCCAGCTATGTAGCATATGACTTCTTCCTTGTAGAGGGATAGCCTTCCAATGTCGGGGATATGAGCATAATCATGGTCGTGATGAGGAGCAGATGGGTGAGGCTCCATGCCATACTTCCTCACCAGCAACATGTCTTGACAGATCTCTGACTCTGGTTCCCTGTGCATACTGGAGACATGAAGAACGCCGGTTGTATCCTGGGCAATACAATTTCCACCAAGTGCGGATATCTCGTGGCGAATCAAAAGTCGCTTGTACAGAGCAGTGAACTGCTTGGAGGTGGGGTTGTTGTTCATACCTCCAGCCGCTCGTACAGCACAGAAGAACAACTCCAGATGGTCTTGGCTTGTTTTGTACGTCAGCAAGTACTTCAGTTTTGGTTCTGCAGCACCAACAAGAGATTCATACATATCTTGAAGACTCCTGATCGCCACGAGAAATCCAACAAAGGCTGTTTTTCTTGGGGTTTCGTACATTGGCTTGCCATGAACATCTTTCAGCGACAATACATATGTGAAGGCGTTTCTCAGAAAGGGGACGCCACTGAGGCTCGTTGCGGGGATGCATTGGTGCCTTGTAGTTGCGGGCCAAGGGATTTCTCGAGTTCATTATATCAAATAAATGATCAAATGTACGTATGAACTCGACCGTTGCTTCACAGCCTTCAAACTTCTTCAGCTTCAAATCTTTATCGCAAAACTCCAGTGCATCAGCCACACTGCTGCTGAGAGTTTGGGCCGCCAAGTTGACTTTCATCTTTTGCTTGTCGCAGTGGATGTGTGCCGACCTCAGCTTGTTACCAGCTCTGAGCCCCTCCTCCTCTTGCAGCACGTGTAGACGTTCAATGTAAGACCAACAAATCTTCCCTCCCGATCCATCAACCAAAATTCCCTTGGATGCAAGTGTGTTTCTCACCAGTTTCAACATATGACATATGTCAAGAAGGACACTCACACGCAACTCCGGTTTACTGGGATGAGGGAATGAGGGATCCAACCGAGCAATGTCCATATTTGCCCCCAGCTGCTTCGACATGGTCATGTGACATGATGGTCCATCACATGTAAGAGAGGCAACTTCAACGTCAATGTCACACAGCTTCTGTATGCACTGCATCACCAAATTGGCCCTTTCAGCACCTGACATGCCATGTATCAAAAAATAGCCAACTGGAACTTTCCAATTGCTGTTTAATGACACAACCATGAGAACAAGTGCATCAGTTGCAACAGGAGTTGAATCATCGCATACATCTGTTCCAATGTCAACATAGCCACGCAGCCTATCACCATCCCAACTGACGTGCTTTCTGATGGACATTTCATCAAGCATGAGGGCACAAACAACACGTCTCTTTTCAGCTTCAGCCTCCTTCACTTTCAGTTGTAAGGCCACAAAGGATTCTTGTGTGAATCCCGGTTCACCACTGATACAACTGTACCACTTCCTGATGACTGCAGGGTGTGGCAATGCCATGTCAAAAGTTTTGCGTACATACATGTAGGCTTTGGTTGAATAGAATTGAAGGGTCAGAGCAAATGCTCTGAGTGCAGGAGGATACGTCTTCCTTGTCACCTTGCCACTTTTCTTGTTTTGGAGCATTCTTTCCATTATTCCAGAAGGAACATCAGAGAAGGTCTTTGCCAACTGGTCAGCTCCATTCTCAGAGAGCAGCTGCTCATCACGAAGTGCTTGAACAACTGTGGTCAAAGATTTGACTTTCCTCTGGCAGCGACGTGATTTCTGCTGTGTCAATTTGAGCTTTTTCTTGACGCTACAAAGATTGTCATGACAGAGTCCAGTTTACGTTTCACACTCCATGGACTGGCAGTTACAGCATATGTGTGATCAGCACCAGTCGTTGCTGCAAGCTTTGATGGGCTGGTGATGATTGATGTACTGGGTGTGTTGTCCAGTGGCTCTTGCAGATTGACCAGTGCTTCTTGCGGGAAAGACCGTGGTTTGGGTGGCTTTCGCTTCCTTTCATCCTGGAAATCCATCAGAATAATAGATCAGAATTAATTATGAACGAAGAAATTATACAAGATTATTTATTTGGGATGTTCTTGAGAAAATAGATGGTGGAAAAGTATTGATAAGTTGCTGATGTTGATATGTTTGCAAAATTTATATATTTGACACATAAATTGGCATGTAAGTAGACAAGTGTGAAAATCACTGCTGGCAGTGACAGCTACAACATGACACTATTTATATCTCAGTTACTCCACCACAACATGAAACTCTTGTATTATGTACCTTCTGCAGGTGGGTCGGAAAATCAAATATGGTTGGCAGGGAATTTTCTCTGAGTCTTGTGGTCTGACCTGTCCTGTCAAAACATGAGTCATCAAAGTGGTCTGAGCAAAGGACAGACTTCTTTGAAGGTTTCCATTTGTCACGTTTCACATTCACAACCCATTTCTGGAGAACATCTGGACAACTGAATGGAAATCTGAAAAAAATATTTTCAAGAAATTAGCCGATAGTCATGAAAGTACAACTCGAAGCAACAATTTACAACATATTCAATATGTAAGGCTCAACATACTAGCCATATAAACACTCAATTACCATGTACTTATACAGAATCAGTTATTGGTTTCAAAGTTTAACTGCATTGAGTTTTGCAACTTTGAATCATCCAGGGTACACATTATTAGACGGGACCATGCTATTTATACTCGTCCTCGATAACTATACACAAAGAATTAAGTTAAGCACCCCCCCCGTTTTTTTACAACCTCGCACATTACAAGTTTGTTGTCGTCAAAACAGTGTAATATACCCATGATATTGCTATATTTTCTGGAGAAGTGATATTATGGTCACATAAAAACATAACAATCATGCCGTTTTCAATATTTTATTCTGAATAATTTAAGGTGAAATTTTTTGGGAATTTTAGGCATATTTTCACCTCAATTTAAGTATGGAGCTATAGGTCCATCACGGACAGTGTGGATGACGTTTATGTTTTCTAACGTACAGTCATTGTTCTGAGAAGACCTCTAGCGATCTTTGCGTCAATAACGTGTGTAGGACCCACGTGATCGGATCACTGACTCAACCAATCACTTTTTTTCACTTTGATCACTCAATTTCATCAATGGATAATTGCTAATGTCATACCAATCATTATTTGATCTCACATACCTTAGAATATATGCCAATGTATACATATACACAAAGAATATATATTAGGGGGTGCTTACCTTAATTCGTTGTGTAGGGGTGCTTAACTTAATTATTTGTGTATATATATAGATAAAGACTTTGGGTCAAACTTAGCCCTGAGGGACCGCATATTGATGAAATATGTCCCGGCTCAGTGACTTTGCGCACTCTGCGGTTGAGTCAAACTAGTTCTGAAGTTCAGTAGTTGAAACTTGAATCCAGATCGCGGTTGTGCAAACATCATAATTTAACATTCAAATTCAACGTTTTTAAAATAAAACATTCTCAAATAAATGTTAATTTTCAGTACTTACAGATGAAATGTCTTTCCACATCCTCGTATTTGTCTCTTTGTGCAATTAATAGCAGCACAAGCCGGCATTTCATAATACGTTAGCGGAGCGTGTTGACGAAAAATTTATGCGAGTGGCAACATGGCGTCCAGTGCCCGGGCGCTGACTTCAACTCAAGAGCCCGACCCGCTATGCAGTAGTATATACAGATCAGTGCCTTCGACGGAGACCCAGCTTTCTGACACTGGGTTAAACATTGCGCTCCAAAATGCCTCGGTGATCTCCTGATTTCATGATGCCATGCACACATTCAAGGCACCCAGCGCCAGAGGCAGCACAGCAACCCCAAAACATCACTGAACCTCATCTACCGACGTCCCTGTTTCCCTTCTGTTTTTGTGCTTGTGAGCTTCCCTCTCTCTCTCCACCTTTTGTCTCCCGCTTCCTTCATTGCATGTTTCATGTGTCTGTGCATGTTTTCATGTTCAATTGTTTTCTCTTATACGAGCCTCAATTCTGTAAACCAAAAAAATAAAATAAATAAACCTCCTCTATGTTTGACTTGGGGAAGGTGTTCTTTTTTTGGAAGACTTCATTTTGTTTTGTGTAAACATAAAAATGATGTGCTTTACCAAAAAGTTCTAATTTGGTCTCATCTGTCCACAGAAGGATTTTTTTTTTTTTTTTTTGTATACTGAATCGAGGCTCGTGAAAGAGCTAAGGATGTTGGGCTCATTCAAGTTTGTTTTGGAAAACTCCTGTTGGGCTTTCTTATGTCTCTCTCAGCAGTGGGGTCCTCCAGGGTCTCCTACCATAGAACCCACTTTTATTGAGTTGGCGACGGTTGGTGCAAGTAGAAACTGTTGTACCTTGTGTCTGAAGGTCAGATTGAATCTGTTTGGCAGTTGATCGAGGTGCTTTCTCCACCATTCTAACAATCATTTGCTGCAATCTTCGATCAAGTTTTCTCTTGCCGCCATGTCCAGTGAGGTTGGCTGCAGTGCCATGGGCCTTAAACTTCCTGATAACATTGCATACGGTGGACAGAGAAACATCAAGGGGTGCCCTTATAATATTATAAGGAGGTGCCCTACATACGGCAAATAAAATGCATTTGCTTCTTCATCCAGCTGTATGAATCAAATTGGCGCCCCATTTTTATGAACTTTTCTAGAGCAATACTTGGTTCCTCCTCAGAACACAAGGGTAGTCCAGCATGCACATGATATTTTTTTTGAATGTCCCTTATTCTCTATCGTCAGGTATTTTCCACAAGCTATGGAATGTCCCTTCTTTTCTATACTTTGTCACATGGCACATGCCATATAAAGGGGCCTTTTCTATTCCCCTGGCATTTTCCCAACAGTTATTGAAGGAGGTAAAAACCAAGCCATGCAACAGATCTTTAACCAATGCCTGAGAAAGCCTGTGGGTTATGGGTGAAATGTCTCCGGAGACTAAGTCTTGTCTCTTATGTTTCTTACAAAAACTGTGTAGTGATTGGTGCAACTCTTGATTAGCACTGCTTTTTCAATATATCACCTTTTAACTGTTAGGGAGCAATGGAATGTATGTGTCATATCAGAGCTACAAATGTCTTCACCAACAGGGGGCACCTGCTACACATCCACCATGTTTAACAACTGGCATCCATTTAACAACTTTTTTTCTTGTTTTTTAATAGTGTCATAACGCTCATGGAGGAGATTGTACATGTATCATATTGATGACAAGAACATAAGCAGACAAGGAATTGTTTGTTGAATGGACAATGGACCTGGCATATGGGTCTTGAACCTGGATTCCTTCGATCTTGAGCCAGAGGTTCAATTCAATTCAATTTACATTTATTATTCACTTTAAAACAAAAATGGAAAATATGCAATGCAAAAAACATGAAAGCTACATAGAATTACCAAATTTAACCAAATAAAATTGTATATAAAAATAATTGAACAATGCATAAAATATCGAAAATAACTAAAAACTGTACAGCACAAACCACATCCCAAACAATAAACATTTAACAAACAAAGTAATAAAAAACAAAAACACCAAACATAATCATGGGATACAAGCACAATGTACACACAGTCGTTGCCAAAAATATTGGCACCCTTGCACTTTCTTCAAATAATGCACCATTTCTTCCAGAAAATTGTTGAAATTAAAAAATATTTTGGTATCCACATATGTATTTCTTTTGTTTGCAGTGAAAGAAAACAAAAAAAAACCTGACATAATTACTAAATCTTAGCTTTTTCCACACAGAAATCCTAAAATGGCCCGGACAATGGCAATATAATATCATTGGCACCTTTTAGAAGTTGACAGAAATAATTATATTTCAAGCAGGTGATTCTCCTTTACTTTGGAAATGAACTCACCTGTGGTGAGTTGCAGGTGCCTGCAATCTAAAAATCACTCATTCAACCAGTTTGAATGGAGAAAAGGAGTCATTCTGCTGTTTTGTGTCACTGTGTGTACTGCAATGAGCATGGAGAAAAGAAAGAAAACCAGAAAATTGTCCGAGGAAGTCAGACAAACGATTGTAGCCAAGCATAGACATTGGACAATCTCAAGCTACAAGTCCATCTCCAGAGACCTTGATGTTCCTCTGTCCACCGTACGCAATGTTATCAGGACGTTTAAGGCCCATGGCAATGTAGCCAACATAGAGCAGCAAGAGAAAACTTGATCGAAGATTACAGCAAAGGATTGTTTGAATGGTGGAGAAAGCACCTCGATCAACTGCCAAACAGATTCAAGCTGACCTTCAGACACAAGATATGACAGTTTCAACTCGCACCATCGATTGCCAACTCAGTGAAAATGGGTTCTGTGTTAGGAGAACCAGGAGGACGCCACTGCTGAGAGAGACCTAAGAAAGCCCGACTGGAGTTTTCAAAACACACCTGAAAAAGCCGAAATCCTTCTGGGAGAATGTCCTGTGGACAAGTGAGACCAAATTAGAGCTTTGTTGTAAGGCACATAATCTCTATGTTTACAGAAAACAAAATGAAGCCTTTAAAGAAAAGACACCTTCCCTCCAGTCAAACATGGAGGAGGTTCAGTGATGTTTTGGGGTTGCTGTGCTGCCTCTGGCACGGGGTGCCTTGAATGTGTGCATGGCATCATGAAATCAGGAGATTACCAAGGCATTTTGGAGCGCAATGTTCGACCCAGTGTCAGAAAGCTGTGTCCCTGTCGAAGGTCATGGGTCTTGCAGCAGGACAATGATCCCAAACACACTTTAAAAAGTACCCAGGAATGGTTCAAGACAAAACGCTGGACTGTTCTGAAGTGGCCAACAATGAGTCCAGATCTAAATCCCATTGAACACCTGTGGGGAGATCTGGATTTCTCTCATCTCCCCTTCCTGTTCAGGCTAGAGTTCCCCAAGGCAGTGTTCTGGGCCCTGTGCTTTTTCTGGTCTTCATCAATGATCTCTCTGACTCTCTGGAAAATCCTCTGTATCTCTTTGCTGATGACTCCACTCTCTGCCACTCCATACCTCATCCCTCAGATCAGCAGTCTGCAGCCTCCTCACTCTCTGTAGACCTGGACAAAATCACAGATTGGGCAAACAAGTCGAACATGTCTTTTAATCCTGACAAATCTCACACTCTCAAGATGCCTCTCCGAAAAGACCATCTGGACAATTCTCCCATCTACTTTCTCAACAATCCTCTCCAAGAAGTTATGTCACTCAAGCTCTTGGGTCTCACAATCTGCCATGATCTTTCCTGGGAAAACCACATTTCCAAGCTGGCCACCAAAGCAAGTCGCTGACTGGGAATCCTCCATCGTGGGAAGTCCTTCCTTGGCACACCTGAGCTCCTCAACACATACAAGGCTTTCATATGCAGCTCAATGGAGTACTGCTCTCCTCTCTGGGCCGGCGCTCCTGCCTCACCCCTAGCTCGGCTTCACGTTGTTGAAAGTAAAGCTTTCAGAATCATTGGAATCTCCTGCGATGAAGCTAACTCTGAGGGCCTTTCACTCACCGCAGGCAGGTTGGTGGTCTTTCTGTCTTCTAACGACTCATATCTGGCCTTGTTCCCCCAGCCCTGTCTGTGCTGTCCCCCAAATACTCCTACAGGTCGCTCAAGATCTGCCAGCAACCCTCTTCTGGTGAAACTGCCAAAATCAAGACTCTCTATTCACTTTCACTCTTTCATTCCTATTTTCTCCCACCTCTGGAACAATCTCTCTCACTCTCTTCAATCCCACTCCTCCCTCCAGATCTTTAAAACAGCTGTTCACCACCATCTCTTATCTTCCCCCATCCAAAACTGTGAACTTTTCTACCCCCGTTAATTCACCCCACATCCACTTTTCTGAAATACTGACTTATTTCCTGGAAGTCATAGCTGTGTCCACATGGTTTTTACATCTCCCACCCCCACCCCCTTTCCCACGCCTCCTCCCCCCAAGCCCTCTACCTCCCACAGATCTCCCGATGTCTCTGCTCTCAAATGTTGTGCTTGTGCGCTTCCTCCTCTCTCACCATCTTGTCTCCCACTCCCTCTATTATGTCTTATGTGTCCGTTTTTTTTGTCATTAATGTTAGCTCTTACACGAGCCTCGATCTGGTATACAAATAAATAAATAAATAAATCTGAAAAAAGCAGTTGGGAGAAGGCACCCTTCAAATCTGGGAGTACTGGAGCAGTTTGCACAAGAAGAGTGGGCCAAACTGCCAGTCGAGAGGTGTAGGAAGCTCGTTCATGGCTATAGGAAGCGCTTGACTGCAGTTATTTTGTCTAAAGGCTCTGATGCCAAATATTAAGTCGAGGGTGTGAATAATTTTGTCAATGCCATTTCTTTTCATTTTCTGATTTAAAAGGACATATTAAGTTCTGCATCAAAAAGAAAGGTTCTGTAATATTAACAGTGAAATAAAGAATTGTGGAAACCAAATACCTTTGTCAATGTCGACTTATTTTTCGAGAAAATAGTAACATTTGTGGTGTAACAATAACAAAAAACATTTGTGAGTTACTTGAAAAAAAGTGTAAGGGTGCCAATATTTTTGGCCATGACTGTTCTCTTCTGTTAATGCGCTCTCGCAAGTACCATTCAAGTTACCCTCGCCAGAGGAGAGGGTATTGCATTTGAGTCCGTTTGTCTGTTTGTCTGTTTGTCTGTCTGTCTGTTTGTTTGTCCGCACAGAATAAATACGATTTTCTCTGCAACCGTTGGTCCGATTGACAGGAAATTTTCACCATAGGTGCAACTCCACCTGTATAATTTTTTAATGATAATTATGACGTCAAAGCACGTGGTTCGGCCGCCGTCTTGGAAAAATCGAAAAACTTTGCACCTCTATATCTTTTTGAGTTATTTGAAAAAAGTGCAAGGGTGCCAATATTTTTGGCCATGATTGTCGTCTACACATGAAAACACTACAATAAAAAGTGTACATTACGCAAACATTAAACACTAAATTCACACAAAATACTATGGTCAAAATTAACGTTCAGTTGAGAATACCATCAGGCTAGACAGTAACATGTTCAGGTAGTGTTACACCTCCACTTTGGCCTTTGTGCTGACATAACACAGGAATGTTAAAGCCCCATCATTGATCCTGCAGAGATCGTTTTGGTGGGGACAGTACATGACGTGCTATTCACCCTTTTGATTGGTGATGTATTTCTCCCATTCTGTGATGCACAATAATAAAGTCAAATAATTTACTTTGTTTTACTAACTCCTTTGACAATTTACATTTTGCCTGCTTGTATTTCCACAGTCATAATGTTTGTGTGACAGGTGACATGTGCTTAATTCGTAAAATTTGTGGGGCAACAGTTGTGATGGGACACACATTTGTCACCACAACAGCTAAAGCTATGTACATGTGTGTATATATCGATATATATATATATATATATATATATATATTTCTTTCCTTTAATTTTTTTTTCCTTTAATTTTGAAGGGCCGAAACAGGATGATGCTGAGGACCTCGACTGAGGATCCGGTCAGTGCGGCACACTTGTGACCAGGTGTGTTTTGAACATGTTTGTGCTGGTGCTACCAGTGACTCCCAGGAAAGACTGGGTGGCGACCAGGAATAGGCTGGTGACGCTGGAGAAACAGCATCGGGGGCAGGTGGCCTTGTAAGCCATTTTGCCAAGCTGCATGGTTTGGATTGTGTGGCACCCATAATTTACAGTGTTGGTTAAAAATAGAGAACACCCCAAGGGCTCTCCGAGAGGTGGGGCAGAAGATGGGCCGAAACGGACAGATAAAACGGATAAAGACCCCCATACTGATTTTGACAAACGAGAACGGATTGTGGATGCAAGTCTGGTAAGGTGTCAGTGTGGACGTGAGTTCGGATCCATCAGAGGGTTGAGGATCCATCAGGCCAGGAAAGGGTGTGGGGGTGATCGTGTGGGTGATGTATGTCTATGGGGTGATGGTGTGCATGTGGAGGCAGGGCAGGTTCGAGAGAAGTGTGGGTGTGGACGTGAGTTTGAGTCGGTGAGAGGATTGCATATCCATCAGAGCCGAATGGGGTGTGTGCGTAAGGTGGGTGAGGAAGAGGTACAGCAACGCAGTGCCTTTGAAAAGGGGACACGTAAGACGGCCGGGAGAAACAGCCAGGTAGCAAGCCACAGTGTTGTATGTCCTGGGGTTGTACTTCAGCAGGGAAAGGATGTGAGGAGGAGAGTGAAATGGCCAGGTATGGGAGAAAGGGAAGTATGGGAGAGAATGGATGGAGTGATGTGTGGGGTGCTTCATAGGTTGAAAGGAAGGGTGGAAGATCGATTGAGAAAGATGAATGAGATTGTGTTTGAGTATGCATGTGTCACGTTTGGAGTGAAAGAGTGTGTAGAGAAGGGTGAGAAGGAGGAATGTTTGAGCAGGAGGCAGAGGGAGATCCATGAGTTGAGAATGGAGTTGAGGAGTTTGAATGGAAGATGGAAGAGGGCTGTGGAAGGGGAGAGGAATGGGCTTGAGGTGTTGACGAAGCAGGTGAGGATGAGGTTGGTGAAGTTGAAGAGAGTGAAGAGGATGAGGAGGCAAATAAAGGAGAGGAAGAGAAAGAGGTTCTTTGAGAAGCCTTTTCAGTTTATGAAGGATCTGTTGGAGCCGTCTCGAGGTGGTGTACTGAAGGTACCAAAGGAAGAGTTGGAAGGTCACCTGCGTGTCACATATGCAGACACAAGGAGGAACGAAGTTGTGGAGGACATCGAAGGATTGGTGAGACCGACAGAGCCAGGTGTTCCATTTGATTTGTCAGAGCCAAAGATGTCTGAGATTGAGGCAGTTTTGAGGAAGGCACGGGCGGCATCGGCTCCAGGACCAAGTGGAGTGCCATACAAGGTGTTTAAGAGTTGTGCAGGCATCAGGCAGTATCTGTGGAAGGCTCTGAAGGTGGTATGGAGGCAAGGAGTGGTGCCCAGTCAATGGACTAGGGCAGAAGGAGTTTATATTCCAAAGCAGGAGGAGGCTGTGACACTGGAGCAGTTTAGACCAATATCATTGCTCGATGTAGATGGGAAGATATTGATGAGTGTCTTTGCGGCACGGCTCTCAGGCTTCATCAGAGGGAATGGTTCTGTGCAGAAGGCAGGAATACCAGGATCACCAGGATGCATTGAACACTCGGCAATGGTCTGGCAAGTGTTACAGGAGGCAAAGAGGCAAAGGAAGGATGTGGCGGTGGTATGGCTGGATTTGGAGAATGCACATGGGTCAGTGCCGCATGCCTTGATCAGGTATGCCATGGATTTCTTTTGGGTGCCACGGAGATTTAGGGATTTTTTGATGGCATATTATGATCAGTTTTGGATGCGGTTTGCGACACAGTCCTATGTTACAGAGTGGCAGAAGTTGGAAGTGGGGATCCTGATGGGATGTACCATCTCCCCGATTTTGTTTGTGCTGGTTATGGAGTTGTTGATACGTGCGGTGAGTGGACATGGGAAAGAAGTGGAGCTAGCCCCTGGTCAGAGGTTGCCAGCAATGTTTGCTTTCATGGATGACCTGACAGTTGTCCAACAGTCCGCTGATGCAGCAGTAGAGGTATTGGGACGACTGGAAAGGTTGATGCGGTGGGCAAGAATGGGATTTAAAGCAAGAAAATCGAGGAGTGTGATAGTGAGACGAGGAGTGGTGGATAACATGCACAGGTTTGAGCTGGGAGGGGAGGTGGTTCCATCATTGGTAGAGGCCCCCGTGAAGAGTTGGGGAAGATGGTATACAGTGGAGTTGAATGATGTGGGAAGAGTGGAGGAGGTCAGAAACAAGCTTTTGAGAGGTTTGAAGAGGATTGATGGATGTGGTTTGCCAGGTAAGCTGAAGGTATGGTGTTTGAAGTTTGGGTTGATGCCACGAGTATTGTGGCCATTGATGATGTATGATATTGCAATTGGGCATGTAGAGAGGATGGAGGTTGTGGTGAGTGGGTTTGTGAGGAGGTGGTTGGGAGTGCCACGCTGTTTGACGAACATTGCCTTTTATGGTCAGGGTGGAAAACTCCAGTTTCCCTTGACATCATTAACCGAGGAGTTTAAGGTGAGGAGGGTGCGGAAGTTCATGATGTTGCGGGATTCAAGTGATGCAGTGGTAAAGAATGCTCTCCCAGAGAAGAAGGGAAGTCGGAAGTGGAATGCAAGAGCAGAGGTGGACGAGATGGAGGAGCGGTTGCAACAGGAGGAGGTCATGGGGATGGTACAGCATGGGAAGCATGGCTTGGGGTGGATGGAGCATGAGCGATGGGGAAAGGCATGTGTGAAAGAGAGGAGGAAGATGGTTGAGAGGGAGTTGAGAAGAAAGGAAGAGGAGGGGAGATATGTGAAAGCAGTCGGTCAGGCACAGCAAGGTGCTTGGACTAAGTGGGAAGGTGTGCGGGTGAGGATATTGAAGTGGCGAGAGATTTGGAGGATGGAGCCAATATTGTTGAATTTCCTGTTGCGGGCAACGTATGATGCACTTCCGTCACCAGTAAACTTGAGATTGTGGGGGTTGTTGCAGGAGGAGAGATGTTATTTGTGTGGAGGTGTGGGAACGGTGAAGCATGCACTGAGTGCATGCTCAGTAGCATTGGCAGCAGGAAGATACAGGTGGCGACATGATCAGGTGCTGGCGGTGGTGTTGCAGATGGTGCAACAAGAGGTGCTGAGATCGAGAGAGAGAAGAGTGGAGAAGGAGACTGATGGGGGAGAGGTGTGGTTTGTCAAAGAGGGCCAAGTGGAAAGAGGTGGAAAGAGGAGGAGGAGGTGGAAAGCAAGAGGGCTGTCAGATGCTTGTGATTGGCAGGTGGTGGCAGACCTAAAGCCACAATTGGTATTCCCAGAGGACATCTGTGTGACAAGGTTGCGGCCTGACATTGTCATTTGGTCAAGTGCAACAAGACAGGTCATCTAAGGGGAGTTGTCGGTACCTTGGGAAGAGAACATGGAGGAGGTGCACGAGAGGAAGAGAGGAAAGTACAGTGAGCTGGAGGCAGAGTGCCGGGAGAAGGGTTGGCGCGTTTCGTGTCAGCCATTTGAGGTGGGGTGTAGAGGGTATATTGGCAATTCCTTTTCTGCATTTCTTGCTAGGCTGGGAGTGTGTGGGACAGGAAGAAGGAGGATGTGTGACAAGGTGGCCCAGGTTGCCTTGAAAGGCTCATTTTGGATATGGAGGAAGTTTATGGAGGAACGTCGAACGGTGTAGGTTGGTTGTGTGTGTGTGTGTGTGTGTTTTTTTTTGTTTGTTTTTTTGTTACCATTATTACTTCTTATTTTGTGTATATGAGTGAGTGGGTGAGAGTGTGTGTTTTTGCATGAATTAATTTTTGCATGAGTGTGTGTTTTTGTGTGTTGAGTGGTGTATGATGTAAGTGTAGGTGGTTGTTTGTTTGGTGTTCTGTATGTATGTGTGTGTATGGGTGTGTATGTGTGTGTATGAATGATCTGGTGTGTTTTGTTGGTGAGTGGTGAAGGGTATAAAGGTGGGTGTTTGAGTGTTCCACCATGTTTGTTTGGTGCTGTGGATTCTGGATGTGGAGGTGGTGTTGTTGTTGTCGTTGTTGTTGTTGTTGTTGTTGTTCGCACTGGCTGGGGGTGGGGGTATGTATGCATCCAGATGCAGTTGCTGCATGTGGATGTGTACGTGCCCCTGCTGGCCCACCTTAGCTGACCGTATTGAGGTTAAAAAAAAAAAATAACCACCTTTAGAGGCCATTTTTCCCCGCAAAGCGGGGGTTGGCCTTTTTCGGGCACCGTGGTTGTTGTTGTTTTTCGGTCCCCTTTTTGAAGCAATGTTTTACGGCCGGATGCCCTTCCTGACGCCAACCCTTTTTGCCGCCTTTAACGACAAACAGGGCATTACCAGTGAACTGGTACTCAATTAGCTGACCTCGGAAGGATGACAGGCTGAGTCAACCCCCCTGGCATTAATTCAGCAATCGACCAGGATTCGAACCCAGGATCCTTGGATCCTAAGCCGGCACCCTAGCCGCTAGCCCAACACCAGGGTTTTCACCGCAGCTGACCGTATTGAGGTTGAAGGGCCGAAACGGGATGATGCCGAGGACCTCGACTGAGGACCCGGTCAGTGCGGCACACTTGTGACCAGGTGTGTTTTGAACTTATATATATATTTATATATATATATATATATATATTTTCTTTCCTTTAATTTTTTTGCGCCGCGCAATTGACAGAAGAACCATCGGCAGAATAAACAAGCAGTTTGATGAAACCGGCAGCATTCTTCCAAAACAGTCATCAGGTAGGCCTCGTACTCTTCGAACTGAGGAAAGCAGAGCGGTCATTCAACAACAATTCGACAGTAACACACCATTATCAACTTGTCGTTTATCAAACGTCACCAACATAAGCTGATCATCGATTCGAAGAATACTAAAAGACCTTAATGAGAAAACCATACATACCCAGATTAATTCACCAACTATCTGAGGATGATTATGACAGGTGCGTTGAAGCATGTGAGACATTGCTTGGCTTAATGGATATGGACAATGATTTGCAGAACAGGATCTTGTGGTCAGATAAATCCAAGTTTACTTTATCTGGTTCTGTGAATCGTTATTACAGCATGATATTGGCAGTTGACAACCCATGATTAACTGTTGAGCACAACGTCCAGTATCAAGCTAGTGTGTCCGTCTGGGCAGGCATTTCTTCTGGATGCATTGTTGGACCAATATTTTTCGAAGAAAATGTGAATGCTGCAAATTACCTTCTAATGTTGGAGCAGCATGTATTGCCACTCAATGATGGCCAAATGGGATTCATGCTTGATGGTGCGCCTGTTCATTATGCTGCCAGTGTAGGCCAGGCCCTTGATTTGAACTTTTCAGACAAATGGATCGGCCGTCGTGGTCCGGTTGAATGGCTGCCACAGTCTTGTGATTTAACAAAACCCTGTGATTTCTTCCTTTACAGACTTGTAAAGACTATGATCCTTACAGACTTGAAACAATTCATCCGTAATGAGACTGCTGCCATAACGACTGAAACATGCAGAAGTGTGTGTCAGTGTTTCGTCACAGCTACAGCTGTGCACAGACAAAGAAGGAAAACAGTTTCAACATTTGAACTGATCTGTTTCATGTTTATTAGACTCAGTGGACAATTTAACGAGTTATCATTTTTTGAATACTCGCCACACGAGTTCTTATTCGATGGTCAAGTTCAACAAGCCGTACAATGCAAGCCCTCTCTTTCTCCTTTGCAAGTCCTCCTCCCCCGGCAAGTCCTTCCCTCTGCAAGACCTTCACAATGCTGCAGTCCTGTTGAGGGCTTTGCACATCGGGTTATATAGGCCCGCCCCGCGAGCCTTCTGGAACTCACCAGACTCTTCTCACCACGCCCTCTGACGCCACCACCTCTGAGCCCTGATTGGCGGCTCATGCTTACCGTCATCGCCTCTGCCGCTCCCGACCTCAACACCGCCTCCACCTTTTTAGGCCTACCTAATGTTAACTCGACTAGTGAGCGAGCAAAGGGCAGCAAAATGGATTGCGCATACCGAGGTAGAATGGTTTGCCGAAGTAGGACCTATTCTCCTGTCTTTACACAACGCAGAATTAACACTGGAAAGGGCCTACTCTCACACATACTAAGACATAACTATACTACAAAGGAGGCTACATGTTGCTTGTGTGACTATCTATGGGGGGCAACCTTTAACCTTTATTGAGCTCACTTTACACATCTCTAAACCGTAGCACTGCCCCCCTCTCTCGTCAGACTCATCCCCGAGTTGAACCTACCCAAGTGGGAACGACCGGTTTTGAGCAAGACTTGGGACTAGCTTTTAATTACGTGTGACACTTACATGTGGTTCCCCCTAACATTTACTCTAACCCGTGTATGTGACAGTATTACAACACGAGATATGTCCCACCTACTGCGTTGTGTAACTAACTAACAGACTCGCACCCACAACTAACCGAATTGCAGAATTAATTGCAAACTACACATAAAGCCGGTGGGTAGCATCGTATTTACAACCACAAAACCTAATTATTTACATTTCTATAACCCAGGACCTGTTCTTTGTGGAAAGAAGAATGGAGGGAAGAAAAAGCACATCATAGCACCAAGACACATAACACATTTCAAAAAGTTCACAGTTCACCATTTGCTGCTGGGCCGCAGCTTCTTCTTGCTTCATATTCTGTGTGCAATAAAAACTTAAAGTTCTTCTTTCCTGGCACACTAAGAATAAAATGTACAAAAACCCGTTTTCGTTTTTATTAATTCCTGGCCAGGCAGGGCCAACCTTATGTGGTCCGTCTGCGTGACATTGATGCCACTCAAAATACGTGGTCCGAAGATGCAAGGTAAGTTTGCAGCAAAGTACTGCTCAGCAAAGGGTAAGGCCACCAAACGTGTGGTCCATGTGTAATGTGGTGCAGCAAGGTGTCTGTGGCAACAAGTGCTGTACACGTGCAGCAAAGTTATAATAAAGAATACGGCAGCAAAGTGCTGCGCAGTTCATCTGCACGGGTGTAGCAATGTGCAGCCGGGGGTGCTGCACAGGTGTAGCAAGTTGCAGCTGCACAATGTAGCAAGGTGCATCTGCACAGTTCAAGGTTGCTGCTCACTCCTCCTTCAAAGTGGGTCCATGGGTGGGGGGGGGGTGTGGGAGGGGGGGGAGAGACAAAGCACCATCAGCAAAGCAGAAAGGGCACAAAGGTACACCAAAACAAGGTAATGCAGCATGAGGGGCGCGGGCGAGCGAGCAGAGCAAGCTCGTCCCTAACCGTCCATGCCCCCCAACGTCAGCTTACACTACCCTTGCCCTTCCCTGTATTTACAAATTACAAATCCGTCTCTACGTCCTGTCTCCCATGTCACCCTCTAATTCCAAATTCATCTTCCAATCCCACCCTGGAAGGAAGGAATGGAACACACACAATGCCTCATCACGTCGAGATGCGTCTTACTTACTCAAATCAGTCACTTGGTGCTGGTGCGGAGCTATGCCACCTTGGTGAATGAATGTGGATGGTGCGAAGGGAATTCCTCAAATCCTAACTACTCTAATGACATTAACTCATTTACACTACCCAGTGTCATACCCTGCCAATCGGCATCTTTAACTATACGGTTCTAAAAACCTGATTCCCATTGACCACCAGGAGCCTTCCAAATTTGGGTCTCACTCCCCAATTTTTCACACTGTGCCTTTGCACAATTTCGGGGCTGGGTCGTCTGGCTCCACTAGCAGGTCTACCTACCTGCGCACCTCCGCCGCTGAAGTCGCCACCCGAGCTTACCTGCTCCTGCGACTACCTAACTGGGGAAGGCCCCTCCTGGCTCTATCACCCCCTGATGCCCTCTCTGGCATTGGGCTACCCGGGTCCTTCTCCTGGATCTTCGGGCCCCACTGAACACTACTCATGACCCTAACTGGCTCCCAGAGCCTACCTGCAGCCTCACCTGGCCGACAGACTACCAGTGGCGGAGTGCCCCAATAACCATATGCACCAACAAAGCCCACGCGCCCAGCCATTTCATAGACTCATGCACCCAACCAAGCACTTCTTACTACTTCCCACACCACAGGTGTCAATATCCAAACAATTTACCTAAGCCCTCTACCTGACTTTAAACTACCCACCCCGGGTATTCATGAAGGGGTCCATCTCCCCCCATTCACTCCTTCGCACCATGCATTCCACACCTTCTATCCCGCACCAAGCATTCCACACCACTCATTCCACACCATTTATTCCACACACCAAATCTCTTGCACACCTTTTGTGCTCTCACACCTGTTCCCCACTTGCACACCATGCAAGTCAATTCCCTTCAACACACTCCATTTGTCCTCAATACACCACTTCTGGTTATTCCCAACCAATTCCTCATTTGCTCAAGCTCAATACACACAGTGATTCTCATTCACACAGCATCATATAACTAGCTGCTTTTCCCCCTAATACTCGTGCTTCCCCATCTTCCCTTACACTAAGCACTCCCTCGTCGTTATCAACCAGGTAAACTAACTACGTCCCCTCTACCTGTACAAAAGTCACTACTTAAATCTCATGTCTCCTATTGTCATCTATTTCCCTAACAATTAACCTAGCCCGCCCTCGGCTAGCTTTCACTGCCATCCCCATAACCTAATGCTCATAAGCCCAAAAGTTCATGTGAGGAATGGCGAAACCACCACTCCCCCACGCAGGGCACCATTTGCCAACACTATGGCTATCCGTCCACTAACTATGAGCCTCTCAGTGCGGAAATACATTTTCATTGCCCGGCTTTGAAAAGCCGAGCGATGCATGTGGGTGGTTGGCCTCCTGTAGGTTGGGTCCGTCCGGCATTTTCGATTCAGGGGAGGAGGCATGCTTGGGCCAAGGTTCAAGGCACCATATTTGCGCGGAGCCTTGCAGTCCCATGCACGATGGCCCAACCGCCCACGGTCGGAGCACCGCAGCCGCTAGGGGGCGCGATTCCGAACTCTCCTACCCCCCCCCCCCTCGAACCGTGCCGATCGCCTTTCCCGCCAAGGCGCGGCACCGACCATACATGGCGGGGCCCAGCGCGAATCGTGCATGACACTCCTTGTGAGACCACCGCGGCAACGATCCCCACCGGTCCCCGCAACACACAAAGCACACCACGCGCCGAGGGCTCGCGTCGGCTATACGTCGCGCTAAACGCTACCCCAGTCTGCGTGGATGCTCGGGCCGCGTTCTTAGCCCACACGACCCGTTCCTCACTCGCACAACGCGGAACTCCAGCGCCTCTCATACACTTCCTGCATTCTATTACAGCACTCTCACGTGCATTCTCTTCCCTTACACACACAGGTGCACACCACACAGGCGCACTCACGCCGCTCACACACTCCATTACACACTTTCTCGTTACGTACTCCGTAACACAATCGGCCATCGCACACCCTCGCGCACACTCTTTTGTTGCATCCTCAGTAACAACCACGGGTGTGCACTCTCCCAGTACACACCCAATCACACACTCTCATGCACATGTTTTTGTTACACACTCAGTAACAACCACGGGTGTGCACTCTCTTGGTACACACCCAATCACGCGCTCTGGTGAGCACTCCTGCACACTCTCTACAACACGATATGGTGTGCACTCTCCCTCACTCTCCTTGGCCATCGCACACTCTGTTTCACACTCATCTTCGACACACTCTTCTCACTCACATTCGCGCTCTGGTGCACACTTCTTCCTCACTCGCGTGCCATTCGCTCGCGTACACCGCACAAAGGACCTTCCATGAGCGCCCGGGTTGCGTCTCGATCCCAAGCATGCCAAAAATGTTTTCCCGCCAAACACTTTCACGCCATACACACCCCTACTCACCTTATGGACCTTCTTCTCCGGCAACCGCACCTGCAAACCTTCATTTTTGTTAGGAAGCATGACATCACAATGCAAATCCAGACTTTGAGTGCATTCCATTTCTTCCCTCGATGCTATTTCCTCTATTTCTGCCGTCTCTTTCGGCCCCAATTTCAACTATGATTTCTTTTTCCTCGACGACCGCCGGCGCCAATAAAATTTATTTTTCCAATTCGGCGGCCGTCGGCTTTTCCACACCCTGAGTCGCGATTTCTATACCCTCGGTCACTTTAGCCGCGCTTTGCTCTACCCAGCTCTCCCTGCGTTCCTCGCATCGCTTTACCTCATCACGTCCCTTTGCGACCTCTTCGCTCAACCTGCACCTTATGTCCTTCCCTGCCTCTTTTATTTCCTTCTTAGACGCCACCGTCATTTTTCCCAATTGATTATTTTGGATGTCCATTTTGTTTTCCAGCCCATTTTTCCACTCAAACAATTCCCGGGTGGATTTGGCCCCCATTTCTTTCAATTGGTCACCCATTTCTTTCCTTTCCCGGGTGGATTTGTCCCCGTTACGCCTTGCTTCGTCCCTCAGTTCTCTCATTTCCTCACTCCTTTTATTATTGTGGCACTTTGACTCTGCCATGTATTCGCTGAATCGTGCCATGAACTGCTGCAGGTCAAAGACCGTTGGTACAGCGGGTTCGGCTCTCACCGCCACGTGTGAGGCGCCGCCATTTTCTACCCCTACTGCTGGCCCCTCATCAATGTCCTCCTCTTCTCCCAATTCTTCACGTGGGTCCTGGGTTGTCGATTCTAACTCCTCATCTATCTCCTCTTCTACACCCACCGGCATTCGATCGCTTTGGCTAGCCATGGCACGAATTATTTTTTTGGGATTTTAAGACTAAATTTCGGTCACTCGTAATTTGGAGTGCTTTAAGCGCACTTCGGGTCCTATCCCAAACTCCTGACACCAATTGTTGCGGTTCTGTCGCCGGCCTTCTCCCCTTATCAAGGGGGGGGGGGGCGGGATTAATACCCTTGTCTTTACTGGGCCTGGCACAAACCGAGACCGATGACGTCCCTTCCGGACAGCGCAAAATAGGGTTTCGGGACCAAATTCTCGCTCGTACCTAAGTATTCGCGCTGCCCTGGAAGCGAGGAAACAAGCCTCGCATGAAGCACGTGAGGTTGGAATACGCTGAGCGGTTTGCGTACAAGTGATCCGCGCAGTTATAATTAATGGACCCCGATTTGAGCGATCTTATTCGTGCCATGCTTTGTCAATGGAGAAATCACGGGAATGATCGAATTCAGAAGAAAGGAAGAACAGATTGATTTAATGTTTATCACACGTATATACAGTTCAGGATGAAGAGACACAGGGAAATCCTTATACAGTCTTATTCTTAACTCCCAAAGTCAATGGGCCCATCTGACACACTCACACGGGGTATTGCAGATGGTCAGGTGTTCTCCAGCGCGTCCAAGGATGGTTCTCGTTCAGCTCTCCACGGTCCCCGGCACGTTCGCGAAGATGGTGATCGACGAGGACAAGGCCACGCTGCGCGTCTCTCAAGCAAAGGTGATATATTGGGGCGAACGGTAGGGAGGGCTTTTACGGCAAAGGCGGGACGGCTTTTATGGCGAAGGGCGGTTACGCAGCCTCGTTCACTCGCTGGGCTGAAAATGCGCTAGTTCATTATAACCGTGCCTGGCTGCGCCCGCGTATCTCTAGCGGCCAACTCTTCTTCCTCAACACTTGTGTTGGTTAGCGCACGCGTTCTTATTCGATGGTCAAGTTCAACAAGCCATACAATGCAAGCCCTCTCTTTCTCCTTTGCAAGTCCTCTTCCCCCGGCAAGTCCTTCCCTCTGCAAGACCTTCACAATGCTGCAGTCCTGTTGAGGGCTTTGCGCATCGGGTTATATAGGCCCGCCCCGCGAGCCTTCTGGAACTCACCAGACTCTTCTCAACATGCCATCTGACGCCACCACCTCTGAGCCCTGATTGGCGGCTCATGCTTACCATCATCGCCTCTGCCGCTCCCGACCTCAACGCCGCCCCCACCTTTTTAGGCCTACCTCGTGTTAACTCGACCAGTGAGCGAGCAAAGGGCAGCAAAATGGATTGCGCCTACCGAGGTAGAATGGTTTGCCGAAGTAGGACCTATTCTCCTGTCTTTACACAACGCAGAATTAACACTGGAAAGGGCCTACTCTCACACATACTAAGACATAACTATACTACAAATGAGGCTACATGTTGCTTGTGTGACTATCTATGGGGGGCAACCTTTAACCTTTATTGAGCTCACTTTACACATCTCAAAACCGTAGCAATATGTATATATATATATATATATATATATATATATATATATATATATATATATATTGCTACGGTATATATATACAATATATATATACAAAACCGGTCAGTGCGGCACACTTGTGACCAGGTGTGTTTTGAACTTATATATATATATAGTATATATATATATATGTATATTGTTATGAATTTTGCAGTAGAGTGATATATAGATCAGGTAGATCTGTGTCGGTATCATGCTCTGACTGTCGTGAAGAAGAGGAACCATTTAGATGTACATAAGTAGAGGACCTGTTTAGCCTGGATGTCGGATTATCTATATATATAAAACACAGTTTGTGTGTGTGTGTGTAATGTTACCGATAGACTCTGAAATGGAGAGGCTCACGTGCTTGATATTTGGCATAGACATGGCCATTGAGCCTGGGACGAACATTGCTGAGACCATATTTGACGAGATCCATATTTTTTATTCATATTTACTTTACCTCAGCGCATTTCAGCGAAGTACCCGCTAATCTCAGCCAGTGCGAGCAGCTCGCTGATTCGCTCAGAGCGATCACGTGATGTTCCATCCCGTCACACGTCACACGTTTGCACGTAATTCAGGGCGAAAAGCCATTGCGTTTTTACACCTTTATGTGACCGTGTTTTGTGTCGATTTTGTGCGATATGAATTAAATTTTAATTCATATTTCGTGTTTACGAATTCGAATACGAAGGATTTCCCCTTTCCCCTTTCGATTTCGAATACGAATCGAATACGAGCTTGAGTCGAGAGGGAGAATGTACGGGTCTCCCCTCCCCCACCCCGCAATGCCGGGTACTTCTGCTAGGATCACGTGATGTTCCAACTTTGCCGCCATAATCTCACAGTTATGCGTTCGCACGTAATTCAGTTTTTTCACATTTCAGCGAGGATCATTGCCATTCACACCACATAGGTTTTTTTTCACTTTCATCTGATATTTGTGATTTATTTCAAACAAACTGTATTTCCCATCTACACGGCCATGTATTCCTATTAACGTTATGTAAAGTACATAAATTGTGTGGATTACATCATTTGTGGATGTGATCAATTGCCAGTAACCATCTATATCCCTCCCCTCCCCTTCCCTCCTCCCCCTCCCTCCCTCTCCCCCACCCTTTCCCCCCTCCCCCTCCCCCTACCCTTCCCACTCCCTTCTCCCTCCACCCTACCCTCTCCCCTTCCCCACTCCCCTTTCCCCTCCTCTCCCCCTCCCCTCCCCTCCCCCTCCCTTTCCCCCATGCCCCTCCCTTTCTCCCCTCCCCTTTCCTTTCTGCCCTCCCCTCCCCCCTCCCCTCCCCCTCCCCCCTCCCTCTCCCCTCCCCCCTCTCCTCCCCTCCCCCCTGTTCCCCTCCCCTCCCCTTCCCCCTTCCCTCCCCTCCCCTGCCCGGCAATGCCGGGTACTTCTGCTAGTGTTTGTATATTTGTTGTCATACAAGGATGGCCTTGTGACAATTATCGTAGGAATTGTTTTAATTCCCCTGTGTCTCAGTCCTTGTGACTTATCCTTTGTCCCTTATGGCACTTCACCAATAGACGTTAGGCAGACCCAAAAACACCACACACACTAATTAAATTACCCCCCACAATAAAACTCACCGGAAGTGCAGGCAGGAAGCGCCCACACAAAATGCTTGAGTCGAGAGGGCGAATGTACGGGTTGGGAATGCTTGTACGGGTTGGGAATGGCATGAGAGACCAATGGCATGAGAGAGAAATGACGCGGCAATTGGTGGAGAACTGAGCCTGTGGTGTTGGCCGGCAGGGATTGGGGGAGAGAGGTGGAGGACGTCACGAGGGATTGATAAAAAGTGGAGAGAGACCGACATTTTTCTACTTTTTTCTGGACCTTCTCACTTGCATTGGACCATCTCTTGCCTTCTCCCTTGCTTGCCCCTCACGCCTTCCTCTGCCATCGACTCTCTCCTCTTGGTTCCGGACATTAGTGAGCGACGGTGTGCGGGACGTGACCTCCAGCCAGAACGAGGGGAGCTGCGGATCATTCGATCACTCACGCGACCTGCCTGGAGGGGGTGCGGATGTGCCGCGAGCACACGAGGGAACGGAGGCCTATCAGCATGGGAACGGGCGGTTCCCACCAACGACCGGGTGGTTCCCGCCAACGCACCAGACGAACCCGAATGAGACATCGAGTGGTTGAGCTAAGCCCACACACACACACGACGCTTTTATTTTCAGTTATATTCTCCCCTGTGTCTGTGTTTAAGTCTGGTGTGTAGGAGCGCTCATTAGGGGGTTTTAGCTACCGGTGCATTTTTCCTGTCCCGATATTTATTCAATAAACCCTTGTAATATTATTTCAAGGAAATTTTTACAACCCGCCCCGGCTGAGTTAATTTGCAGGGTGAAGACATCGGTGATGCCGTCCAGGTAAGTCTGTACTCTTCTTCCTCATCACATATCATCCGCCATCAATTTGAGGCGAACGCCTCCATTAACGCTCGTTTCCATCCGTGGCTTACTCTCGGTCTTAACTGTGAGCAGTCACAGGACAATATATAATATATATATATATATATATATATATATATATATATATGTATATATATATATATATATATATATATATATATATGTATATATATGTATGTATATATATATGTATATATATATATATATATATATATATATATATATATATATATATATATATATATATATATATATATATATATCTATATATCTATATATATATACACACACACAGTGTATATGCACTGTGTATATGCACTGTGTGTATGGGAATGTTCCACTCGGTCAAGTGCAACTTGACATGTGCTATGGAGGGCATGTAGCCCTTGCAATTGGATAGGTAGCTTTGAAGTTGAGTATTTGGGCTTAGCTGACAACTGGAGCAGGTGACATCCACTGGGGGATGTGGCCAAGGGATGGGATTATATTTTTGATTGGAATTGATTCAGTGAAATTGTCTGTTAAGGTATAAAGCCTGCCTGGATAGTTTGTTTGGTTTTTCCATCCTCTCTCACTGCGAAGGACCATTTCAAATAAAGCCGTGAAAGATATTTTGAAGAAGTTTTCATATATCGAGTATTTTAAACATTATAATGAATGAATTTTATTGCAGAAAGGAGGTATAGAGCCAAGAAGGCTGGATGAGGTAGCTGTAGCTCACCTGCTACTGCCCTCTCTAATTTAATGGATTAGTTAATTCGGTGTGTGACAGTATGTGTCAAGGATGGAATCTTGGGTTTCCGACTGAGAACCATGGCAGAGGCCGAAGGTCCCAGGGAATGGGCTGTGTTACGTGGAATTGGGTGTGATGCAACACGCTCTCTGAATGGTATGATGCAACAACATCTTGGAAGGCCAAATGGTCTTTGAGATTCAGCATTGGCAATATTAAGCGATGACAAAAAATGTGTTTTTTGTTTCAGACTGCCATTACAACTTGATCTAAGGGAACCCAAACACAAAAATCTATTTTCTGAAAACCAATGAAAAACATTAATCATGGTCTAATTTGAAGGGAAAAAATTATTTGATTTTTTTTGCCAATCACAAAGTTTTTGCCAAAAAAGCCCTAAAGTGTCGATTTTCGATTTTTGCCAGTGACGCCACACTAAGATTGCCCATCTTGGTCCAAATGGCAGTTTACGTAGAGAAACAGTGCATCTCCAGCTCACATTCCAATATTGAATCCATCATCATAAGCAGCTCTGAAGGTCCTCACTATAATCCAGTCAAAATATTAAATGACCCAAATCAAATTGCAACAGAATCCATTTTACCTGCATTTAATTTGGAATAGCTAACAAAACAACATATTAAAAGTATAGGAAAATTGAAGTTGTGGAACAGTGCCTAATTTGCAGAAATTCAACATGGCCGCCATTCAAACTATAAAAAGTGTCTACGAGTCTCAGATCCCGAGATATAGGCAAAAGTAGTTTAAATGGTGGCCATTTTGAATTTCTGCAAATTAGCCACTGTTCCACAACTTCTATTTTCCTATACTTTTAATACGTTGTTTTGTGAGCTATTCCAAATTAAATGCAGGTAAAATGGATTCTGTTGCAATTTGTTTTGGGTTGACCCCTTTTTTTTCATATTTTGATTGGACTACTATATTGAAACTAATCAGTGGAATTTTGAAGAAACTTCTGCAGACAAAATTAGTGATGGAAACGCTTTCAGGAGAATTATGTAGCTGTATCATTCCAATGCTTATGAAAGCATTTCAGTCAAACATGGTACCAGCAGAGATGTTAGTGAAGATGAAAGTTCTGGTCGAATGTTCACTACAGATTGGTCGATTTTGTTTTTCCGTTAAATTGATGGTTTATCAGGGAATTTGTCTTCATTGACAAATCAGTTACATGACTCCAGAAGAAATACGGCACAACACAGCATGGACACTACACAGCACGGGCATGGCATGACACAGCACGGACACTGTTCAGGCACACTCGGACACTGCTGAGAAAATTGACGACAAACGCTTTGTCCCTCTGCCGCAGGCTAAATAGTGTCCTGTACATTACAGGATCATCCTGCTTCATAGTTACTCGAGACACCATTGTGTCTGTGGTCGTGCTGTGTCTTGCCCTGCCATCGTGTCTGTGCTGTGTCGTGTCCCACCATCGTGTCTAGGAAGTGTCAAGTCCCACCGTCATGTCCGTGATGTGTCGTATTCCAGCTGTATCCATGCCATGTCGATGTCCGGCCCCAGTGGAGGAGGGAGAGGGGTTATGAGATGGTGGCGAAGTGAGATCGGTCGCCGGCAGGCCAACGCAGGTGTTTGATTCACCATTCAAACTTCCTGTGTACATGTGCCGGTAGCTGGGTAGAGATGGTCTTGTAGTTTTGAGTGACGGCTGTTTCTTCTGCTTTGTCGTGCCTATGGCATCCTTTCTCAATCGTGGCAGATAACCACAAGACCTAACCATCACTGTTGCTCTAACCAACAGTGCTCTGTAAAATGTTCTGAGCACAAGAGCAAACATTTTGTAAGCCTGATCCACACTCGGTTATTTCAGACAAACTTCGTCCAATTTCTGGCAAACTTAGGGTATTTCTGCCATCAGTGCAGCATGAAACCATCTCGATTTATATTACTACAACCACCAAGGATATATTGATACAGCATATTTGTGGAAAATCGAAAATATTCGCAGTTTGAGTTAAATCGTACTGCTGTGGGAGCTGTGCTCGCACGATAAAGCCAGACAAAATGGACGACACAGGAACGAAGTTTCACCGAGCTATTTATTTAGCTCAAAACCAAAGAACTCAAAAGCACACTGAATCCGCCCCTCGAACGGGCGGCAATTTATATCGCAAACTGAACACACAAAAGCCACGCCTCTCAGGCGGGGCGTGGTATGCAAAATAGGTAAGTCACGCCTCTCGACGGGGAGTGGTATGCAAGGCAAGTGTTCGCCCGAGAAAGGCAAGTCCGGACACGTGACCGCTCGCCGCTTGCGTCATCGGCCGGTGCACGGTAATTGTGTCATGCTTCCGGTAACCGCTACATGCGCCCCCCCAGAATTAACCTGCACCGGGAGAGTCAGTTTGAGGGGGGTCCTGATGACCCGGCCGAAACGACCCCTGGCGATTCGTGTGGGGGTGGTAGGTGGCGTGGCGGTGGATGGTCGGGCGGGGGGCTTGGTTGACGGGGGACGGCCCCGTCGTGGAGGAAGGGCCAACCATGGAGGTTGGTCGAGGTCAAAATGGGCCGGCTTGAGGCGGTCCACGGAGATGCGGTCCGGCTTGCCGCCGATGTCGCTGATGAATGACTTGTCGTCCCTCTTCCGGACCCGGAAAGGTCCATCGCACGGCGGCCGGAGTGGTCCCT
This sequence comes from Myxine glutinosa, assembly GCF_964187855.1. Classification (NCBI taxonomy): domain Eukaryota; kingdom Metazoa; phylum Chordata; class Myxini; order Myxiniformes; family Myxinidae; genus Myxine; species Myxine glutinosa. The sequence goes on along the minus strand of NC_136263.1, from coordinate 176,377,739 downwards.
GGTGTGCGTCATGCCGGATACAAACGTAATCCGCAGTGCGAAGTGCTGGGGGGACGTGGGGTTGGGGGCAGCCGTGGTGGGACGTGGGCACGGAGGCAAATCTCCTGGAGGTCCGAGCGTTGGCGAGCCGTGGATCAGGTGCCAGTGGCGTCAGGGATGAATTCGCCCGGCATGCGCAGTGGCTGGCCGTAGACCAGCTCGGCGGTGGAAGCCTGGAGGTCCTCTTTAGGGGCCGTTCGGAGGCCCAATAGGACCCACGGGAGCCTGTCGGCCCAACCGTCGTCCTGGAGGCTGGCTCTGAGAGCGGCCTTCATCGAGCAGTAGAACCGCTCGCACAAGCCGTTGGCTTGGGGGTGGTAGGCCATGGTGCGGTGAAGCATGACCCCCAAGGCCTGGGCGACCGTGCCCCAAAGCTCGGAGGTGAATTGCGGGCCTCTGTTGGAGTAGATGTCTGAGGGCATGCCGAAACGGGCAATCCAAGTGCCAACGAAGGCCTGCGCCATGTCGGCGGATGTTGTTGATGCCAGCGGGACGGCCTCCGGCCACCTGGTGGTCCTGTCCACCATCATGAGGAGGTGGGTGAAGCCCCGCGAGGAGGGATGGGGTCCCACCAGGTCCACATTGACGTGGTCGAAGCACGGTGCGGGCACGTCAAATGGCACCAACGGGGCCTGGGTGTGCCGGTGGACCTTCGCGCGCTGGCAGGCGACACAGGCATTGGCCCAGTCGCGGACGTCCTTACAGAGCCCGTGCCAGACAAACTTTGCTGCCACGAGCTTCTGTGATGCTTTCCGGCCCGGGTGGGAAAGGCCGTGGAGGGCGTCAAAAATGTGCCGCTGCCATCCGGTGGGCACGATGGGGCGAGGTTGGCCCAGGGAAACGTCGCACAGGAGAACTGTGCCTGTGTCCTCGAAGGGGACGTCGGCCAACCGCAGACCTGTGTCCACTGTCCGGAGGGCTTGCACCGTGGGGTCGGTGGTCTGGTCGGCCGCCATGCGGGCGAAGTCCACACCCAGGTGGACGGCGTTCGCCCCGGACCGGGAGAGGCAATCGGCCAGTGTTGAGGTTGAACTGAGGTTGTCTGAGGTTGTCTGAGGTCTGAGGTTGTCTGAGGTCTAAACCGGGAGAGGCAATCGGCCACAGCGTTGTCCTTGCCCGCGACGTGCCGGATGTCCGTCGTAAATTCGGACACGGCGGAGAGGTGGTGCTGCTGGCGGGCCAACCACGGCTCGGTAACCTTGGCCATAGCGAAGACCAGGGGTTTGTGGTCCACAAACGCAGTGAACGGGCGGCCCTCCAAGAGATGGTCGAAAATGGCGAACAGCCAGGTAAAGGCCGAGGAGCTCGCGGTCGAAAGCGCTATACTTGCGCTCGTTAGGGCGAAGCTGCCGACTGAAGAAGGCCAGCGGTTGCCAAGCCCCGTTCACCAACTGATCATGCACGGCGCCCACCGCGTAGTGGGAAGCGTCTGTGGTGAGGGCGATGGGTGCGCCAGCATGGTCGCGTTGGCAAGGGCCAGCTTAGCGCCCATGAACGCCGCGTCCATCTCGGTGGTCCAGGCGACGTCGTGCTTGGCCGGCTTGCCCCGGAGGGCGTCGTACATGGGGCGCATGAGTTGGGCGGCGCGAGGCACGAACCGGTGGTAGAAATTTACCATCCTCAAAAATTCCTGTAGGGCCTTGATGGAGTGGGGGCGCGGTAAACTTGTGACTGCCTCCACCTTGGTAGGCAGCGGGACGGCCCCGGGCTTCGTGATGCGGTGCCCCAGGAAGTCGACGGCCGTTATGCCAAACTGGCATTTTGCCGGGTTGATGATGAGGCCATGCTGGCCGAGGCGCTCGAAAAGCGTGCGCAGGTGGATGAGGTGCTCCGCCCGGGAAGTGCTGGCGATGAGAATGTCATCCAGGTAGACGAACAGAAAGGTTAGATCGCGCAGCACACTGTCCATCAGCCGCTGGAAGGCATGGGCCGCGTTCTTAAGGCCGAACGGCATTCGGAGGAACTCGAAGAGGCCAAAAGGTGTATTTACCGCTGTCTTCGGCACGTCGGCCGGCCGGACGGGTACCTGGTGGTAGCCCTGAATGAGGTCGACCTTTGAAAAGATCACCCGCCCCACCAAACTTCGAGTTCCTCCTGCTCTCAAATGTTGTGTTTGTGTCCTTCCCCCTCTCTCCCCATCTTGTCTACCGCTCCCTATGTTATATGTTTTATGTGTCGGTTTGTCTTTCTGTGTGATTAATGTTCGCTCTTTCACGAGCCTCGATATTGTATACAAAAAAAAAAAAAAAAAAAAAAAAAAAAAAAAAAAAAAAAAAAAAAAAAAAAAAAAAAAAAAAAAAAACAGGCGGAAAGTCCTGTATATGTGGTATCGGGTACCGGTCGGGGGTGGTGGCGTCGTTGAGGCGGTGGTAATCGCCGCATGGTCACCATCCGCCACCCGGTATGGGCACGATGTGCAGGGGCGAGGCCCACACACTATTCGAGCGCCGCACAATGCCCAATCGCTCCAGCGCGTCGAATTCCACCTTCGCCATGGCGAGTTTGGCCGGGTCGAGGTGGCGAGCCCTGGCGTAGACCGGTGGACCTGTGGTGGGGATGTGGTGTTCAACGCCGTGCTTGACGGCGACGGCCGAAAACGTCGGCTGCGTGAGGGCGGGAAACTCTGCGAGTAGGCGGTTGAAATCGGCCATGGCCGGGAGCGCGCAGGCTAGCTTGGTCGGAGCAGAGCCGCTCAATGAGAAAGTGAGCGAGCTTAAGGTCTCCGCGTTGATGAGCCGACGCCATTTGACGTCGACCAAAAGCCCATGCACACAAAGAAAATCTGCACCCAGCAAGGCCATGGGCACGTTCGCCGTGATGAAGTCCCACCTGAAGTGCTGGCCCCCGAAGCAGAATGCGACGCTGCGCGAACCGAAGGTGCGGATGGAGGAGCCGTTTGCGGCGACCAAGGCGGGGCCGCACAGCGCGGCCTGTTTGTCCTGAACCGAGGCGGGTATCACGCTCAGCTGAGCGCCGGTGTCACACAAAAAACACCACCCGGACTCCGTGTCCGTGATAAACAGAAGGCTGCCTGAATGGCTGACGCTCATGGCAGGCAGCGAGCGCCGGCCTGGTCGTTTCTCGACCTGCCGAAAGTGCACGGTGGGTGGCACATTCTGGCCTTCTGCCCAAACCTGGCGTGGTAATAGCACATGGTCCGCTCTGGTGGAGGCTCCAGCGGTCGCGTCGGGTTCGGTCGACGGGGCGCCATGGCGGCCGCTGCCGTCAGTGGCGCGGACTCGGCCGGTGAAGGCACCGGTCGTGGCGTGGGCGTTGCCTCGTTCGGCCCAGGGTCCCAGGCGGCCGCTCTGACGTGTTGCCTGGCCGAGAAAGATTTATCGTCCTCCTTGGCCAGGGCGCGAGGGTCCGTGATGGGCGAGTTAGCCAAAGCTAACTGTACCTGCCTGGGTAGCCGCTGGAGGAACAGCTCACGGAAGAGGAAGTCCGGGCTGTGGTCACCGAGAAGAGCAAGCATGTGGTCCATGCTTTCGGATAGACTGGCCTCGCCCAGCTCCGGGAGGTGTAGTAGTTGTCGCGCGCGTTCGGTTCTCCGTGAGTCCAAACGCACCGAGGAGTAGGCCTTTGAGCACGCCATATTTGTCGGCGTTCAGAGGATTCTGTAGGAAGCTCAGGACCCGGGCAGCGGTGGAGGCGGTGAGCGCGGAAACCACATGATGGTAGCGCGTTGTGTCCTCCGTATTTTTCCGCAGGGCGAATTGAGAACCCGCTTGAGCAAACCAAACAGCCGCGTGCGACTCCCAAAAGCTCGGGAGCTTCAAAGCTACAGCCGACTCCATCGCCGTGTTCTTAGAAAGGGGTCACCAATTGTGGGAGCTGCGCTCGCACGATAAAGCCAGACAAAATGGACGACACAGGAACGAAGTTTCACCGAGCTATTTAGTTAGCTCAAAACCAAAGAACTCAAAAGCACACTGAATCCGCCCCTCGAACGGGCGGCAATTTATATCGCAAACTGAACACACAAAAGCCACGCCTCTCAGGCGGGGCGTGGTATGCAAAATAGGTAAGTCACGCCTCTCGACGGGGCGTGGTATGCAAGGCAAGTGTTCGCCCGAGAAAGGCAAGTCTGGACACGCCCGGGTGAGTCCGGACACGTGACCGCTCGCCGGTTGCGTCATCGGCCGGTGCACGGTAATTGTGTCATGCTTCCGGTAACCGCTACATTGCGATGTAACCTGTAGAGTGTAGACAATACGAAAATGGTAGTTGACTCCCGGGCGTGATGTCACGTTAAGCGTGAAGAAGAAGATTTCAACTTTTATTTGCAAAATTACCGACTTTATAAATAGAAAATTGGAAAAAGACACATCATATATATTTTGTAAGCTATCAAGGGATAGATTAGTGTCGAGGTGGTCTGAGCATTTGGGTTCTCCTTTAACTCAGAGGGTTATGATGTACAATAAGCGTAAATGCACCTTGTGCTAGGGGAGCTAGGCTATCTGAAAAGGGCAATTTGGTTTCGCCTGGACAAAAGTTGGTCAAGTTATGGTAAAGAATGTATCAATGTCTACCAACTCATGTTGTATTAATGTGTTATATATACTGTGTACTACATGTCTACATTGAGTATCTATAAATAACAGCAAGTATTATGGCCTCAAAAATCAATGTTATAATCATTCATGTTATAATCAATGTTATAATGCCCTTTCCTGACAAATCTCACACTTACTATGTCTCTCCGAAAAGATCGACTGGACAACCCTCCCATCTACTTTCTCAACAATCCTCTCCAAGAAGTTCTGTCGCTCAAGCTTTTGGGTCTCACTATCTGCCATGATCTTTCTTGGGAAAACCACATTTCCAAGCTGGCCTCCAAAGCCAGTCGCCGACTGGGCATCCTCGGTCGTGCGAAGTCCTTCCTAGGCACACCTGAGCTCCTCACCACATACAAGGCTTTCATCCGCAGCTCAATGGAATACTGTTCTCCCCTATGGGCTGGTGCTCCTGCCTCACACCTGGCTCGGCTTCACGCTGTTGAAACCAAAGCTTTCAGAATCATTGGAATCTCCCGCGATGAAGCTATCTCTGAGGGCCTTTCACTCACTCACCGCAGGCAGGTAGGTGGTCTTTCTGTCTTCTACCGACTCCTCTCCGGCCTTGCTCCCCCAGCTCTCTCTGTGCTCTGTCCCCCAAATATTCCTACAGGTCGCACAAGATCTGCCAGCAAGCCTCTGATGGTTAAACTGCCGAAATCTCGGCTCTCTGCTCACCTTCACTCCTTCATTCCTCTTTTCTCCCGCCTCTGGAACAAACTCCCACACTCCCTTCAATCCCACTCCTCCCTCCAGGTCTTTAAAACAGCTGTTCACCACCATCTCTTATCTTCCCCCATCCAAAACCTTGATCTTTTCTACCCCCACGAATTCACCCCAGATCCACCTTGTTTGTAATTCCAACTTCTTTCCTGGTAGTCCTGGCAGTGTGCATATGTTTTATGCCTCTCCCACCCCCTTTCCCATGCCTCCCCCCCAAAGCCCTCTCCCTCCCACAGATCTCTCGATGTCTGCATGTCTCTCGGTTCCTGCTCTCAAATGTTGTGTTTGTGTCCTTCCCCCTCTCTCCCCATCTTGTCTACCGCTCCCGATGTTATTTGTTTTATGTGTCGGTTTGTCGGTTATGTGTCGGTTTGTCGGTTTGTCTTTCTGTGTGATAAATGTTCGCTCTTTCACGAGCCTCGATCTTGTATACAAAAAAAAAAAAAAAAAAAAAAAAAAAAAAAAACATTCTGATTTCAAAGTACCTCTTTACATGTAGTGAGTGAGCCCTTCAATATTTCCTTTCACCAGTCTTTCAATTTTGCTGATGAGGATGATGAGTTCTCCTCGAACTGCTTTCTTGTGCTTGTCCGATTCCACATGAGATTGTAACTCAATAGCTCCTTTATTTGCCACAGAGACGTACATACGTACCTGCTCCACATACCAAGCATTCAACTTCTCATTCTTGTCGACCACTTTGAAAACAAGGGAACTTTGTCTTTGGTTCTGCAGCGTATTTACACTTTTGTTTCAGAATTATGAAGAAGAAAATTAAACAAATGTATACTGTACGGACCCAGAACAGACACTGAAAGAGCACGCCACTGGACTCTCTTACTGTGAGGTTGCGAGGTTCGAACACGTTCATTACGCCATGACAGAGTAGTAGACTTGTACCAAGCTGTCTTGGTCCAAATATCACATAACTGCTTTTATCACCTTAAGAAAATATACAAAAACGGTTTAACCATTTAAATAAGGTAAAAAGTATCCCAAATCTTAAAAATTATCCCTTTGAAAATGCAAAATAAAAAAATGGCAAAACTGTGGAAAACCAGATGTATGGTAACCCTAACACACACACACACACACACACACACACACACACACACACACACACACACACACACACACACACACACACACACACCCTCCCCACCTTCTGTTTTGTCTGGCTCTGGACCCACAAAGTAACCTCATCAATGAACAAGGACACGGATACACCCTAACAACCAATAGATGAACATCCAAAGAAATAGGAAAGGTGACACATCTACTATACATGGATGATTTAAGGCTCTTCTCACCAAATGACGAAAAATTGACAGAACAACTAAAACTAGTACAACAGTTTTCCGAGGACATTAAAATAGAATTTGGACTATACAATTGTGCCAAGTGCACATTGTACAAGGTAAACCAACAAAAACAGACATAAAAATTACCTTAAAACAACAATACAGCAGTTTGAAAACTAAGCATCATACAAATAAGTCGGAGTATAAGAGGGCCACCAACTATGTCACAAACAAATGCACAAAACAATTGCCAAAGAATACCTGCATAGAACAAAGCTGTTCCTGAAAACATACCTCTCCCCAAGAAACAAAATCAAAGCCATAAACTTGCTCGCTGTAGCAGTGTTCAATATAGCTGCGGAATAATAAACTGGCCACAATCAGAAATCAACAATTTAGACATCAAAACAAGAAAAATCCTTACCATCAACAAACACAAAATGTTTTACAAAAACTAGTGCATCCCGAGAATGTACATGCGGAGACGAGAGGGAGGGAGCGGCCTGATGGAATTCAACCAGGTGCCCAGAGCGATTAGTGTAGGACAAGCTGAGTATGTGAAATTCTCAACAGACCATCGGATGCAATTTGTAAACAAACATTATCACAACAAACTCGAAAAAGTATCCCTAACTCACCTTGCAAAGCATTTCCAAAAACAGGTGCAAATAGAAGATGCTGCATAGGAAAATAAAACGGCAACAAATACAGCCCCAACAATTGAAAAAAAGACAAAATAAATATATAAAAAGAAATATCAAGAAATAAACACCAACAACTGGAAGAATGTCAAAAGAGCAGGAAAATACAAAAAAAAAAAATTGGACAGTGTAAGGATAGACAAAGAAGGCTCATTGGAATGGCTGAGAAGAGGTCAGCTCAACTGGGACGGAGAACGAATCATAATAAATGCCCAAGATCAAGGAAACTCACTACACCAATGGATTAAAAAAGATGGTGGGACTGAGCCAGACGGACAAGTGTATATTCTGCATGATAGAAACAGGAAGTACTAGTCACCTGCTCTCGGGATGGCAAGAAATATTATCAGAACAACTTTACACACAACAGCACAACAAAGTATGCAAAGTGATTCATTGGCATATCTGCAAAAATTTTAACATCCCAGTTCCATCTGCATCCAGAGGGTCATTAACCAGTGTGGCAGCTACATTCAAGTGTAAGGTGTGCACAGAGGGAGCTGCAGATGGAGGAAATGTTGGGTTGGATCTTGGAGACGGCATGAAGCTGGAAGGTGTGAAAACATTTTGCTACCTCGGAGACATGCTGAATGGAGAAGGTGGATCAGACTCGGCAACGGTTGCTGGAGTGAGATGTGCATGGAAGAAGTTTCGGGAACTGAGTGGCGTGATGATGAGGAGGGGAGTGTCGTTGAAGCTGAAGGGAAAGGTGTATGCTGCATGTTTGAGAAATGTTATGATTTATGGGAGCGAGACATGGGTAATGACCGTAGAACAGCAACGAAGGCTGGAAAGGCTGGAAATGCGAATGGTTCAGTGGATGTGTGGAGTATCGTTGAGAGAGAGGAAGACAAATGATGAATTGTGAAAGATGATGGGAATAGAGCCTGTGATTGATGCTGTGAAGAGGAACAGGTTGAGATGGTTTGGTCATGTGTTGAGGAAGGATGAAAGTGACTGGTTGAGAAGAGTAATGGAAATGAATGTAGAAGGAAGTAGAGGATGGGGAAGACCGAGAAAGACTTGGCTAAAAATGGTGGAAGAAGAAATGCGGGCAAGGGGGTTAACAAGGGGAGATGCAGAAAATAGGGCAAAATGGAGAAGATTGTCATGGGGACCGCAAGGCTAACCCCCGCTCTCGCAGGGAAAATGGCCTTAAAATGCATGTTGTTGTTGTTGTTGTTGTTGTAGTTCCAGAAAACTCATGGAAATACCAACCAAGGGCATTCATTTAAAATGAGGAAGTCATGCTCACATACGACCTGATGATTCCATTGAACGTGAACAAAGAAAACAAAGCATTGCCTCCGGATATTGTACTCAGGAACAAAAAGGAAAACACAGCATTACTGATTGAGATATCAGTACCCAGCGATTTTGTCCTAAACAACACAGAAATCAAGAAAATGACCAAATACCAGGACCTCAAAAATAAGGTAAAGAGATCTTTGAAGCTGAAGAGCATCGAAATTGTAACAGTGATAATTGGAGCAATAGGAATGATAAAGAAGAACCTCAGTGAGATTTTAAAAACCATCACCAGGAATATTACCACAAATTAACTACAACTGGAGGAAATCCAGGGTTCGGCGACGATCCTGAAAAGAGCCCTTGGAACACAACTCTCAAAAGGTTCAACAGCTTGTTCGATGAACCGTGATCCCTTACCAAAGAGGAGGTGGATACTTTGGGTCGTGGGAGGACTCTTTTCCACCTCCTGAAACCAGAAAATGGAGATGATAACCAACGACACACACACATCTCGTTTTTTCATTTCTGTTCCTCACAATTCTATCTCTCTCTTTTATTCACACACACACACACACACACACACACACACACACACACACACACACACACACACACACACACACACACACACACACACACACACTTAATTAATTGTACAGTATCGGTTGTTCCTAAACTTAAATATAAATAATTTAAAGGATTGTTGTAAATGATGTTAATTTCACATCATCCCATATTCAACTTTATTTAAATTGCAAATCTCAAACATAGTTTCTCCACCTAAAGCAAGAACCTTAACCCGTAAGCAATTGACTCGTTTCCCGACTGCACGGATCATCAGCTGGGCACCGTTCTTCCTCGAGGTTTCGATCCTTTCAGCCCAGGACCTCTCCAAACGGCGGATCCACAACCTCGATCATGGATCCACATCAATAGATCCACAACCTCAGTTGCGTCCAGGCAGTCAGTCAACCCATCAATGCACCAACATATTGCATCGCACATTTGCTACAGGTCAATCGGTAAACTATATTTGAGGTTTTACATGTAATTAATTCTTTAGATTCTTTTAACTTGTAACATCACACACACACACACACACACACACACACACACACACACACACACACACACACACACACACACACACACACACACACACACACATACACACACACACACACACACACGCACACACACAAATTTGTGTAGTTTGTTTCATCCTTACAAACTACTACCAATGGTGAATTTGACTGTTGAATTACCCCCATCCTCAACGTCTCCTTTATGTCCAGACTAAGGGATTAATATAAGTTGTAGTCCCTGGTAAATTAAACAACATGTATTGATGTTCCTTGACTATGCACCTGACAACCTCGCTTTGTGCACATGTGAGATGATGACCAAGCATCACATCCGCCCACACTCCCCTTGGACTTGTACTTGCTATCGTGCCCTAGATTATATGATGAACTAGCAAAAGTACCCGACATTGCCAGGCAATACAGACACTTTGTGCCGGGAATATGAAGGGAGCAGGGAAGAGAGAGAGAGAGAGAGAGAAGTGGAGGGGTAGGGAGGGACGGGAGGGGGAGGGATGTGGAGGGAAGAGGAGAGGAAAAGAGAGAGGGGAGGGTAGAGGGGGAGGGAAGCAGGTAGGGGAGGGAAGCAGATAAGGGAGGGAAGGGGAGGGGGAAAGGAAGGGAAGGGAAGGGGTGGGGGGAGGGAGCGAGAGGGGTAGGAAAAGGGGGAGGGAAGGGAGAGAAGCAGGAAGGGGATGGATGCATAGGGGGAAGGGAAAGGGAAGGGGAGAGGAGAGAGGAGAATGGGAAGGGGAGAAGGGGAGAGGGGGAGGGAAGAGGGTAGGAAAGGGGAGTGAAGGGGGGAGGGAGCGAGCGGGGTCGTAAAGGGGAGAAGGAAGGGGAGAGGGGAAGGAAAGGGGAGAGTGGGAGGAAAGCGGGGAGGGGGAAAGGAGGGTTGGGGAGGATAGAGGGGAGGGGAAGATGAATGATAATATAATGTCACAATCAGCAAAAAAAAAAAAAAGTTTCAATAACCTTAAATTGTATATTCAGTATTGTATTACTAATGTCCTTGTAATTCATATCAAATAAAGTAATGTCCTTTTCCTGCATGGAAGAGACACTTGAAAATAATCTGTAATGGCTGAAATCCTGTTTCCAATGTGAAATCAAAATCCCAAGTGTTTCGTGCTTGATCTACAACCTTGTTACCATATTTATTGTGACCTTGTCAAAACCATTCATTGCAACCTTTATGATTTGCCATTTCCTGTTATACAAAGTGGCCCTAGCAGCGTTAATCTGCGCTAACCAGTCTTCTTTTTTCTTTTCTTTCAAATTCTGACATTTTAAATTCAAAATATTATTATGACCGGCACAGAGAACATCCTCTCCTTATTCTCATAAAAAAATTTTTTTTTTTCAAAATCCACGTAACGGTTGGTGGACATCGACAGGCTTTCCTGACCACACGAAGACCCCTATTCCCACTGGGACTTGTTTGAAGTGGCCTCTCTCTTCTCTGGAAATGCCTGCATCCGGCTGATAACTCATGGCCTAGTGCTTTCCGCTTCAACAAGTCTCCTTCCTGTTGCCATTGCCTTTTCCTCACTAAGATATCTGCACCAGGCAGTGGAGTGGACACACAAAGCATGAAACATTCATAACAGGTGAGGAGATATCAAATATGAAATGAATGTCATTGATGTCGTGTAAAAATGAGCGATTGAAAGCCCTTTACTTGAGGTTGGTGGATGAAAATCATGTTATTTTGCAGGAAATATTCCAACCACAAGAAAGAAAATTTAGGTCCACCCACACATGAATAACCTGCCATGCTAGCTTTATCATACTGATGATCTAACCAATATGAGTGGGCAGGCAGGGCCTTTGCACAAATTGCATGCTAATTTGTTCTGTATGAGATATACAGAGGGAATGTTGTTTGATTTGTTCTCAGGTTCATACCTTCTGCAAAGTCTTGGCATACACTCACGTGAAAAAGTAAGTACACCCCATGTAAAGTTTTGACTTTTTCAACATATTTCAACATACAGCGATTTGATCTTCAGTTCAACAATATTGACAGATAAAGGTGATATAATATAACAAATATCATGAAACATTTACATTTTGTAGTCCATTGTATAATTTAAATAAACATAAATGCAAATTTCGCATGTGGAAAAAGTAAGTACACCCCTACATTTATCACTACTTCAAATACCTAAAATTAGAATCAGGTGCACCAGCTGAGGTGCAAATGATTAGAACATCGTTAGAGAGGATCTTGGAGGAACCTGTCTTATTTAAACCTCAGACATTTAGTTTGTTCGGCTCTTTGTTGTTGAAGTGTGTGGCGTCACCATGCCTAGATCAAAAGTGCTCTCTGAGGCCTTCAGAAAGAAGGTTATAGATGCCTACGAGACTGGAAAGGGATTTAAAAAGATCTTCAAACAATTTGAAATCAATCATTCGACTGTACGGAAGATCATCTACAAGTGGAGAAGATTCCAAACAACTGCCATCTTGTTGAGGCCAGGCCGCCCCGGCAAGTTCAGCCCGAGAGCAGACCGCAAGATGCTGAAAGAAGTCTCTTAGAATCCCAGAATGTCATCACGGGACCTACAGGTAGTTCTTGCCACTGTTGATGTCAAAGTGCACGAGTCTACCATTAGAAAGAGGCTGCACAAATTTGATCTACATGGGAGGTGTGCCAGGAGGAAACCTTTGCTGTCCAGAAAGAACATCTGTGCAAGACTGAAGTTTGCCATTGAACACCGAGGCAAAGACCAGCACATCTGGAACAATGTGCTCTAGACTGATGAGTCAAAGGTAGAGCTATTTGGCCACAGTACCAGAAGACATGTTTGGCGAAAACCAAAAAAAGCATTTGACCACCAGAAACTAATACCAAATATAAAGCATGGTGGTGGAAATATTATGGTTTGGGGCAGCTTTGCTGCATCAGGGCACGGGCAGCTCACCATCATAGAATCCACTATGAATTCTTCATTGTACCAGAGGGTGCTTGAGGATAATGTGAGGCCATCTTTTGGAGTGTTGAAGCTCAACCGAAGGTGGACCTTGCAACATGACAATGACCCTAAACATACCAGTAAATCCACCAAGGAATGGCTGAAAAGAAAGAAATGGAGGGTTCTGGAATGGCCAAGTCAAAGCCCAGATCTAAATCCCATCGAGATGTTGTGGGGGGATTTGAAACGAGCTGTGCATGCAAGAAACCCCTCAAACATCGCACAGCTGAAATAATTCTGCATGGAGGAGTGGGCAAAAATTTCTCCCAGTCGATGTCAGAGAGTGGTAGACAGTTATAAGCAATGCCTACTTGAGGTTGTTTCTGCCAAAGGGGCAATACCACCTATTAGAGTCAAGGGTGGACTTACTTTTTCCAAATGCGAAATTTTCATTTATGTTTATTTAAATTATACAATGGACTTCAAAATGTAAATGTTTCATGATATTTGTTATATTATATCGCCTTTATCTATCAATATTGCTGAAATGAAGATCAAATAGCTGTATGTTGAAATATGTTGAAATTGTCAAAACTTTACATGGGGTGTACTTACTTTTTCTCATGACTGTATATATATATATATGCAGACTTGGCATTTAATATGGAATATTTTTTTTTTCTTGACTTGGGTTTACTTTCTTAACTCAGTATATCAATCTGGTGAGTTTCTTTTACACTTTGGTGATTTATTTGTTAAAAGAACCATGTCACTAATTGTCTGTCGCAGCAAGAAGTCAACAACAGGATTATATCACAGGTGGCGTGGCAAAATGTACGGACAGGTGCATTTGATGACTGGCTTCACAGTCGGGTATACAAGGGTTGTTGCGTTCTGTATTAGTGGAAAACAACTGCTGCACGTCTCCAACAGTTATTGCCGCTTCCTCTGGAGATGGTCCGTCAACTCGCCAATGCTGTTTGTCATGGAGTGGTGGCTTTACGAAATTACGGCATGAAACAGCGTGCTATTGCTCGGCAGTATGGCATCACTCAACGGTCAGGTGTCAAAGATCCTGAAACGAAATGCTCAGAGGGGTGTCCCTACTCCAATACCGAGGCCAGGACGTCCCCGCAGAACCACAAGGAGGGATGATCGCCAGCTGCACCGGTTAGTCCGCAATGGCCGTACCAAGTCAGCTAATCGGCTTAGGGCTGAATGGCAGCAACTGACAAATGTGCCTGTATCTAGTAGGCTAGTCAACCAACGACTGGTTCAAGCAGGCTATCGTGCCAGGCGTCCCCCGAGAAAGCCACGCCTGACCAGGCAACACCGCCAGCGCCGATTGCAATGGGCCAGAGAGCACCGTCAATGGCAGCCAGGACACTGGAATCACGTGATCTTCAGTGACGAGTCTAGATTTCTGGTCTATCGTCAAGATGCCTGCGTCCGAGTGCGCAGACAAGTGCATGAAGCCTACAACAAAGATTGTATAGTGCCAAGAGTCCAAGCTGGAGGTGGTGGGGTGACCGTTTGGGCTGCTTTTCATGCAGGGGGCAAAACTGACATGGTTGTTCTGAATGGAAACCTGAACCAGTTCAAGTACAGGGTCATTCTGGAAGAAACATTGCTTCCATTTGCTCGTGCAGCCTTTCGAGGAAACGTTGTCTTCCAAAATGACAATGCACGGCCTCATCGTGCTCGCATGATCCAACACTTTCTTGCTGACCGTGGTGTAGAGCATATGGAGTGGCCCGCCATGTCCCCGGATATGAATCCGATAGAGAACTTGTGGGCGGAATTAACGCGTCAAATCGACCACTTGGACCAGCAGCCGACCTCTGTGCGTGAATTGCAGCAGGCTATTGTCACTGCATGGCAAGCGATTCATGTCCAAAACTTGGCAAATCTCGTGAACAGCATGCCTCAACGTGTACGTGCTCTCCTGAATGCTCGTGGGGGTTGCACGAAGTACTGAACTGTAATTTTACTGTCCGTAATCCCAGTCGTAATTTAACTTTTGTTTTTGCTAAAAAAAAAATTGGCTAATGTGCAAAATAAAGAGATACTTCTGGAAAACGTACAGAAGTTTAACACAGTACTGTCCGTGAATTGAGTTCGATATCAGTTTACATCACTTTCAAGGATCAATTTATTTGTTTCGAAATGTCAAATGTGGTTTTTGTTTCTTTTAAAAGTCACATTAACAAAATCTAGAATAATTTCAACATAATTCCAATGAACTTTTGGTTCTAAGACATCTTGAAAAGTAAGTTCACCTGCACAAAAAAAATATTCCATATTAAATGCCAAGTCTGTATATATACTAGCTTGGCTCGGCTCGCTCCGCTCGCCTCACTGAGCGTCGTTACTGAGGACCGGGCTTATTTTAGCTGAGGCTAATGACTGTACCTGAGTTGCTGTGTTGTCATGATTTACACCAATCATAATACAAACAATTATTTTGCACAAATGTATTTGTTGTGTTTGTGATATTACATTTTTATAGGCAATTTAGGTTGAAGATTTAGGTTGAATGTTTTTTTTTCAAGAAAGAACCCCTCTGCACATACATAGGGGAGGGGTAGATGCAGACTGGAAGTTTGGGACGATTACACCTCACCACCACGTAATTTAAAACACCTCACCACCACATAATTTAAAACACCTCACCACCACATAATTTAAAACACCTCACCACCACATAATTTAAAACACCTCACCACCACATAATTTAAAACACCTCACCACCACATAATTTAAAACACCTCACCACCACATAATTTAAAACACCTCACCACCACGAAATTTAAATCACCTCACAGCCATAAAACACGTAATAAAAACACCTCACAGCCACGAAATTGAAAACACTTCACCACCACGAAATTGAAAACACTTCACAGCCATAAAACACGTAATAAAAACACCTCACCACCACGAAATTAAAAACACCTCACCACCACGAAATTAAAAACACCTCACAGCTACGAAATTGAAAACACCTCACCACCACGAAATTAAAAACACCTCACCACCACGAAATTAAAAACACCTCACAGCTACGAAATTGAAAACACCTCACAGCTACGAAATTGAAAACACCTCACCACCACGAAATTATAAACACCTCACCACCACGAAATTAAAAACACCTCACCACCACGAAATTAAAAACACCTCACAGCTACGAAATTGAAAACACCTCACCACCACGAAATTGAAAACACTTCACAGCCATAAAACACGTAATAAAAAAACCTCACAGCTACGAAATTGAAAACACTTCACCACCACGAAATTGAAAACACTTCACAGCCATAAAACACGTAATAAAAACACCTCACAGCCACGAAATTAAAAACTCCCCCCACCACGAAATTATAAACACCTCACCACCACGAAATTAAAAACACCTCACCACCACGAAATTGAAAACACTTCACAGCCATAAAACACGTAATAAAAACACCTCACAGCCACGAAATTAAAAACTCCCCCCACCACGAAATTATAAACACCTCACCACCACGAAATTAAAAACACCTCACCACCACGAAATTGAAAACACTTCACAGCCATAAAACACGTAATAAAAACACCTCACAGCCACGAAATTAAAAACTCCCCCCACCACGAAATTATAAACACCTCACCACCACGAAATTAAAAACACCTCACCACCACGAAATTGAAAACACTTCACAGCCATAAAACACGTAATAAAAACACCTCACAGCCACGAAATTAAAAACTCCCCCCACCACGAAATTATAAACACCTCACCACCACGAAATTAAAAACACCTCACCACCACGAAATTAAAAACACCTCACCACCACGAAATTAAAAACACCTCACAGCCACGAAATTGAAAACACCTCACAGCCACGAAATTGAAAACACCTCACAGCCATAAAACACGTAATAAAAACACCTCACAGCCAGAAAACACGTAATAAAAACACCTCACAGCCAGAAAATTGAAAACACCTCACCACCACGAAATTGAAAACACCTCACAGCCATAAAACACGTAATAAAAACACCTCACCACCACGAAATTGACAACACCTCACAGCCATAAAACACGGAAGAAAAACACACCACCACCACCACATAATTCAAAATACCTCACCACCACGTTATGAAAAACACTTCACAACCACGGAAACAAAAGTTTGAGGGAGTCGTTAAGTGACAACACAGACACTGCCCAGATGTGTAGATATATAGATAAATGACTGTACCCGAGTTGCCGTTTTGTCATGGTTTAAACCAATCATAATTCAAACAATTATTTTGCACAAATGTATTTGTAATATACGTGATATCACATTTTATAAACAATTGAAGTTGCAAAAAAAAAATTCCCCCCAAAAAAAAGAAAATTGGAAAAATTTTCAAAAAAAATACCCTTAGGACATACCGACGGGAGAGATATGTGCACACCAGAAGTTTTGTACGATTTCACGAAAGTTTGAGAAAGTAGTTCAGTGACAACACAACACAACACAGGACAGATGCTGCACAGATATATATATATATATATATATATATATATATATATATATATATATATATATATATATATATATATACGAGCTTGGCTCGGCTCGCTCCGCTCGCCTCACTGAGCGTCGTTACTGAGGAACGGGCTTATTTTGGCTGAGGCTAATGACTGTACCTGAGTTGCTGTGTTGTCATGATTTACACCAATCATAATACAAACAATTATTTGCACAAATGTATTTGTTGTGTTTGTGATATTACATTTTTATAGGCAATTTAGGTTGAAGATTTCGGTTGAATGTTTTTTTTTCAAGAAAGAACCCCTCAGCACATACCTCGGGGAGGGGTAGGTGCAGACTGGAAGTTTGGGACGATTACACCTCACCACCACGTAATTCAAAACACCTCACCACCACGTAATTCAAAACACCTCACCACCAAGTAATTCAAAACACCTCACCACCAAGTAATTTAAAACGCCTCACAGCCATCAAGCACGTAATAAACACACACCACAGCCATAAAACACGTAATAAAAACACATCACAGCCATAAAACACGTAATAAACACACACCACAGCCATAAAACACGTAATAAAAACACACCACAGCCATAAAACACGTAATAAAAACACATCACAGCCATAAAACACGTAATAAAAACACCTCACCACCACGAAATTGAAAACACCTCACAGCCATCAAGCACGTCATAAAAACACCTCACCACCACGAAAATAAAAACACCTCACAGCCATAAAACACGTAATAAAAACACATCACAGCCATAAAACACGTAATAAAAACACCTCACCACCACGAAAATAAAAACACATCACAGCCATAAAACACGTAATAAAAACACATCACAGCCATAAAACACGTAATAAAAACACCTCACCACCACGAAAATAAAAACGCCTCACAGCCATAAAACACGTAATAAAAACACCTCACAGCCATAAAACACGTAATAAAAACACCTCACCACCACGAAAATAAAAACGCCTCACAGCCATAAAACACGTAATAAAAACACGTCACAGCCATAAAACACGTAATAAAAACACCTCACCACCACGAAAATAAAAACGCCTCACAGCCATAAAACACGTAATAAAAACACCTCACAGCCATAAAACACGTAATAAAAACACCTCACCACCACGAAAATAAAAACACCTCACAGCCATAAAACACGTAATAAAAACACCTCACCACCACGAAAATAAAAACGCCTCACAGCCATAAAACACGTAATAAAAACACCTCACAGCCATAAAACACGTAATAAAAACACCTCACCACCACGAAAATAAAAACGCCTCACAGCCATAAAACACGTAATAAAAACACCTCACAGCCATAAAACACGTAATAAAAACACATCACAGCCATAAAACACGTAATAAATACACCTCACCACCACGAAATTGAAAACACCTCACAGCCATCAAGCACGTCATAAAAACACCTCACCACCACGAAAATAAAAACGCCTCACAGCCATAAAACACGTAATAAAAACACCTCACCACCACGAAAATAAAAACGCCTCACAGCCATAAAACACGTAATAAAAACACCTCACCACCACGAAAATAAAAACGCCTCACAGCCATAAAACACGTAATAAAAACACCTCACAGCCATAAAACACATAATAAAAACACCTCACCACCACGAAAATAAAAACGCCTCACAGCCATAAAACACGTAATAAAAACACCTCACAGCCATAAAACACGTAATAAAAACACCTCACAGCCATAAAACACGTAATAAAAACACCTCACAGCCATAAAACACGTAATAAAAACACCTCACCACCACAAAATTAAAAACACCTCACAGCCATAAAACACGTAATAAAAACACCTCACCACCACAAAATTAAAAACACCTCACAGCCATAAAACACGTAATAAAAACACCTCACCACCACAAAATTAAAAACACCTCACAGCCATAAAACACGTAATAAAAACACCTCACAGCCATAAAACACGTAATAAAAACACCTCACAGCCATAAAACACGTAATAAAAACACCTCACAGCCATAAAACACGTAATAAAAACACCTCACAGCCATAAAACACGTAATAAAAACACCTCACCACCACAAAATTAAAAACACCTCACAGCCATAAAACACGTAATAAAAACACCTCACCACCACAAAATTAAAAACACCTCACAGCCATAAAACACGTAATAAAAACACCTCACAGCCATAAAACACGTAATAAAAACACCTCACAGCCATAAAACACGTAATAAAAACACCTCACAGCCATAAAACACGTAATAAAAACAACTCACCACCATAAAACACGTAATAAAAACACCTCACAGCCACGAAATTAAAAACACCTCACCACCACGTCATTTAAAACACCTCACCACCAACTCATTCAAAATACCTCACCACCACCTAATTAAAACACCTCACCACCACGTAATTATAAATACCTCACCACCACGTAATTATAAATACCTCACCACCACGTAATTATAAATACCTCACCACCACGTAATTCAAAACACCTCACCACCACGTAATTCAAAACACCTCACCACCATGTGATTTAAAAACACCTCACCACCACGTAATTATAAATACCTCACCACCACATAATTCAAAACACCTCACCACCACATAATTCAAAACACCTCACCACCATGTGATTTAAAAACACCTCACCACCACGTAATTATAAATACCTCACCACCACGTAATTATAAATACCTCACCACCACATAATTCAAAACACCTCACCACCATGTCATTTAAAACACCTCACCACCATGTGATATTAAAACACCTCGCCACAACATAATTCAAAATACCTCACCACCACGTGATTCAAAACCACCACAACGTTATTAAAAACACTTCACAACCACGGAAACAAAAGTTTGAGGGAGTCGTTAAGTGAGAACACAGACACTGCCCAGATGTGTCGATATATAGATAAATGACTGTACCCGAGTTGCCGTTTTGTCATGGTTTAAACCAATCATAATTCAAACAATTATTTTGCACAAATGTATTTGTAATATACGTGATATCACATTTTATAAACAATTGAAGTTGAAAAAAAAAATTCCCAAAAAAATTCCAAAACAAATTGCAATTTTTAAATAAAAAAAATACCCTTAGGACATACCGACGGGAGAGATATGTGCATTCCAGAAGTTTGGTACGATTTCATAAAAGTTTGAGAAAGTAGTTCAGTGACAACACAAGACAAGACAAGACAACACAACACAGGACAGGACAGACGCTGCACATATATATATATATATATATATATATATATATATATATATATATATATATATATATATATATATATATATATATATATATATACATAGTTATGTCGGTGGGGTAGGAGTGGCAAGAGTGGCAGAGTGGCCTGCTTTATGCTTTATGGCAGAGTGGCCAGAGGGAAGCCTCTCCTCAGTGAAAGACACATGAAAGCCCACAGAATCTTGTTTCTCACAGTCTCAGAGTCCTTTCGGTGCTTTTTTGCAAACTCCAAGGGGGCTTTCATGTGTCTTTCACTGAGGAGAGGCTTCCGTCTGGCCACTCTGCCATAAAGCCCAGATCGGTGGAGTGTTGCAGTGATGGTTGTCCTTCTGGAAGTTTCTCCCATCTCCACACAGGATCTCTGGAGCTCAGCCAGAGTGACCATCGGGTTCTGGGTCACCTCTCTTACCAAGGCCCTTCTCCCCCGATTGCTCAGTTTGGCCGGGCGACCAGTTCTAGTAAGAGTCCTGGTTGTTCCAAACTTCTTCCATTTAAGAATTATGGAGGCCACTGTGCTCTTGGGAACCTTCAATGCAGCACAGATTTTTTTTGTAGGCCTCCCCAGATCTGTGCCTCGACACAATCCTGTCTCTGAGCTCTGCAGGCAGTTCCTTCGACCTCATGGCTTGGTTTTTGCTCTGATATGCATTGTCAGCTGTGAGACCTTATATAGACAGGTGTGTGCCTTTCCAAATCATGTCCAATCAATTGAATTTACCACAGGTGGACTCCAATCAAGGTGTAGAAACATCTCAAAGATGATCAAGGGAAATGGGAGCACTTGAGCTAAATTTCAAGTGTCATAGCAAAGGGTATGAATACTTATGTCAATGTGATATTTCAGTTTTTTATTTTTTAATAAATCTGCAAAACTTTCTAAAATCCTGTTTTCTCTTTGTCATTATGGGGTATCGAGTGTAGATTGATGAGGGGAAAAATGAATTTAAACGATTTCAGCATAAGGCTGCAACATAACAAAATGTGAAAAAGTGAAGGGGTCTGAATACTTTCTGAATGCACTGTATATATATATGCATAAAGAAGAAAGTTTTGTTTGTTTGTATATGTTTGTTTATGCATGCAGACCCCGCAGGAACCAGTGCAACCAAAACTTTGCATGGTCTCCTCTTTCGTCCAGAGGAAGGTCAAGGGCTATGTTTGGATAAAAAATTTTTTTCAAAAAGGTTAAATCAGATAATTGGCCTTCAGCCATTGATCTGATCTTATGCTTATACACTGCCTGCCTTTTTTCCCCCCGGGAGTGATCGTGTAATATGTTTTGTTGAGGTTGTATATCGTGATTTGTTGTCAACAACACAAATTTAATTATTATCGTGTTTACTTGTGTGTCTGTTATTAAAAAGATTGCTTTACACAAGTTTATTATAACACTTCCGTGTTTAGGCCTCGAGTGAGTATATTACTTGCACTGCCTAGGATTTTCCCAGGAACGATTTAGTAATATGTATTGTGAAGATTGTGTGTTGAGGTCATGTGTATGCAAGCTAATGATGCAGTCTGTGCCTTCCATTGGTACGTTTCTCCCCTACCTATAATCCTCCCCATCTCAGTATGATCCGTCTGTTGCTTTTTTTAAACTTGATGTTGATTTGTTGTTGGGAGGAGCAAATTCCATACAAGTCATCTGTGATTATACTGATGTATTCCTCCTGTTGGTCCATTTCTACTCCACTTTGCTACTGACCTGTAGCGTAGCGATGATGTGCACAAGGTCTGGAAGAATTACCAATGACATCAAAGCAACATCGAGAGAAGCACACCAATGTTGCTTCACTACTCTTATATGCGCATACATTACCAGGTTGTGATACAGTCCCTTATTTGTTTGGAATCGGTGTACTGCCATAAAGACACTGAAATCTGGAACACTTTAGATGACAAAATTACACCAACGCTTTATCTATCTATAATTCCAGTAATCTCTGTGTGTATGTATGTATGTATGTATGTATGTATGTATGTATGTCTGTATGTCTGTGACCGCTGTTTCTCGACAACCACGGGTTCGATATACTTGAAACTTGCCAGGTATATTGCTGGGGACCCGAGGATGTGCCTTTTCAAGGTTTCATATTAATCGGACAAGTAGTTACCGAGCTATGTCCAAAAAACGATTCAACCAATCAGAGAGCAGCGAGCTATCACGTGTGCCGAACGTGCCGAACAGACTCTGCCTCGGACGGCACATTTGAGAGCGTATTCATTTATTTCACGTTGGCAAACTATGTTGCCGCTATGTTGGCGTTAAACTATGTTTTAAAACTAATTAAAACTAATTTGCGATTCTTTCGCTTTCCTGCGCGTTTGTGCACGTTATGGCGATTTCTTTACCAAACTCCGCAAGCATTTCGCTTTGGACCAAACCATTTCATGTAAATAGAGGGGGGGGATTGTCACCGTACTCGCAAGCCGTTCGCTTTGGACCAAACCATTTCATGTAAATAGAGGGGGGGGATTGTCACCGTACTCGCAAGCCGTTCGCTTTGGACCAAACCATTTCATGTAAATAGAGGGGGGGGGGATATAATTTTAGATATATATATAGTACGGGCATGCCCTAGTCTATCTATAATTCCAGTAATCTCTGTGTGTATGTATGTTTGTCTGTGACCGCTGTTTCTCGACAACCACGGGTCCGATATACTTGAAACTTGCCAGGTATATTGCTGGGGACCCGAGGATGTGCCTTTTCAAGGTTTCATATTAATCGGACAAGTAGTTACCGAGCTATGGCGATTTCTTTACCAAACTCCGCAAGCCGTTCGCTTTGGACCAAACCATTTCATGTAAATAGAGGGGGGGGGATTGTCACCGTACTCGCAAGCCGTTCGCTTTGGACCAAACCATTTCATGTAAATAGAGGGGGTGGGGTTGTCACCGTACTCGCAAGCCGTTCGCTTTGGCTTTGCGAATGGACCAAACCATTTCATGTAAATAGAGGGGGGGGGATATAATTTTAGATATATATATAGTACGGGCATGCCCTAGTTATGATAATACGGACAAGACAAATTTATAATGTGGTCAAAATATCAAACGGGCAAAGGTCAGCGCCACATAAAATCATCGATTTTCATCCAGTTGACCTGAAATTTAATTTTACCATTTGAGTTTTGTCATCCAATTTTCAACAAAGCTTTATTATGAAAATATGGAGAAGGCAAGTACATAATTTGGTCAAAAGGTCAAAAGGTCAAAGGTCAGTGTCACATAAAATCGGCAATTTTCATCCGATTGACCTGGAATTTTAAAAGTTTGTATATTGGGTCACATAATTGGTTCATCAATCAAAAGCTAGATGCTGATAATTTTTTTTTACATGTAAAGCTCCAAATTCTTTTTACAAACTGTTTTCGTTATTTCAAGCATACATAAGAAGAAGAAGACATCTAAATACAAATAGACAACGCAGACAGGCTTCGCATTTTCAGATGCTTTAGTTACCCTCGCCTGAGGAGAGGTTATTGCATTTGAGTCTGTTTGTCTGTCTGTCTGTTTGTCTGTCTGTCTGTTTGTTTGTCCACACAGAATAAATATGATTTTCTCTGCAACCGTTGGTCCGATTGACAGGAAATTTTCACCATAGGTGCAACTTCCCCTGTAGAATTTTTTAAATGATAATTATGACGTCATAGGTCACGTGGTTTGGCCGCCATCTTGGAAAAACCCAAAAAATTGCACCTCTACATCTCCGAAAGCACTAAATAGAAAAAATTGAGACATGGCTCATTGTAGTGAACTCTCCATGGAGAATAAAATATGTTAATGATGATGTCATAGGTGCCTCCATTATGACGTCATAATTCGACATGTTCAAAACTTCATCCGATTAAGATGAAATTTATTGAGCGTCATGTAGGCATAAATTGGTGGAGAAAAAATAATAATAATGATGTCATCGGTCACGTGGTTCGGCCGCCATATTTGTTTTCACACAAAAGCCTTAAAAACCACTGAAAACGCATCCTGGCGAGGGTCTGCAATCTCTGATTGCTCTTTCTTGTTGCTTCTTGTTGTGGCGCACCTAATTATCACCTATGACTGAAGCCTGAACAAAATGTTGATAGATCTTCAGGTGTGTATTTGGCATCTTCAGGTACTCAAGACCCTCCTCCAATGAATCCAGTACATTTTGCTTGAGCTTGTGATGAAGGGACCAAGTCACTTACACCAGTTACACTGCCTGCTGATGTTTCACAAGCACCTACTGAAATTCTTAAGATGATTAGGTATGGATGTTCCACAGATCAGCAGTATAGTTATGAGGATGAAGATGATGAAGACTATGATGATGAAGATGTAGAAGTTGATACCATGAGGACTAGTTGGTGTAAGTGGGTGACTTATTTGATGCCATTTGGTTATTATCACAATATAATTGTGTTTGAAATATTGACCCCAGATTTTACACACTTTTCATGGTTATAAATACTCATGCGTACATCAGAATTTGTGGAATGATTGCAAAACGTTGCAGGTAAAGCATTGAATTTCACATTTAATGTATAAAACATGTACCTGGTGTATATGATTACATATATTTGGGAGAAAATGAGCATTAAAAGTTCGGAATACATTTGAATTGTCAAGGAGTGTATTCAAGAAGAAATGTCGAGATATGTACTTTGTGGATGGTATATGTTAGTGCCCACATACGTACATCTTTGTTTGTGTGTTATAAGTTAAAACGTCCATATCTAGGTGTTTTCATGTATAAAGGTAACACTAAGAAATTGTACTCAAGAAAAGCATTCCATGGAGGTGCTACTTGCCATATACTTGATGAAGCACATGAAAGGTAAGTTTATTATTAGCAGTTATATGTAACTAGACTAGAACGGCACTTGGTAGACTCGAACTCGGTAGACTAGAACATTATACCAACTAGAACAGCACTCTTTGGAGCGCATACCTCCACCAGACTGAACAGTTTATGTTTTGTATCCCACTGATAGGTCAGATCTGGACCCGGACCTGAACCAAAATCTAATCGGTTTGTTCTTGTCGCTTAACAAAATAATCCACCAAGTTTATTCATAGCTCATCCATAACTTTTTAAAATATCCTGCTATATATCGTTTTTAGCCCTTTCACTCAATGGTGAAGAATCATTTAAAAATTCCCGTATCCGGATCTTCACCGAATTCTAATCGAGTCGTCCTCGTCACACATGACCTGTCCATCAAGTTTCTTCCAATCTGTCCACAACTTTTTGATGTGCTGTATCATGCTATATATCGGTTTATCAACTATGGTGGTGAAGGTTATAAAATATAAACTTACTGCATGCCTTCATTTGAGCATGAATATACATACACCAACTCCACTCTTTTGTTTCTCGCATTACTCACAATCCTCCCACCAAATTTGAAAGAAATTTATAATATACTACTTTATTTATTTATTGGGCACCCCAAATTGTGCGTCGGTGAACACATTGAGTCGGAATGAGCGCCTGATCCCTCAATACAAGAAAGGGCAATAAAAAAATGTATCAATGGTGACAAAATATCACCCGATGATTTCTGAGTCAGTAGACCCTGGAGACCAGAAAACCATCAAAAACATTGTGTGGACCCTAAAACACACTTTAGTGCTTTGGCATCTGGACTATCCCAGTTTTTCATTGACAATACCAAGTACTAAACGAACTGTTCACCAAAATCTGCTACTTCCAACCATCGCTTGGTTACTTAATAATATCTCATTTTATCCGAACCCAGCTTTTATTAAAATACATTTCATACTTACGTGTAATTGTGATTTTTTTCATACAACCTATACTTGGGGTCCTCGAATGGCATTCTTTTCATAAACTTTGAGACTTTTTAAGGTGATTTGCATGAACAGCCAGTTTGCCATTTGGAGTGTCCAAAATTAAATACATGGTTTTGTTTATCCAAACTTTTGTGAAATTGGAGGTTTTTCATTGTGGTGTAAATCCTATCAAGGATCTGGAGTCTGAAATGGCATAACCCCAAATTTTCCATTCAATATTTCCATAATTCTTAGCCAGGCACACCACTGGAAGGACAGGATCTAATCTTGTTTTCCATGCTCAGTTGTTTTTAACAAGGTCACAAGATCTGATCACTGGTGTTTGAAGTTTGTTGTTGAAGTTATACAATACCATATATATACAGGCACGTGAAAAAGTAAGTACACCCCATGTAAAGTTTTGACTTTTTCAACATATTTCAACATACAGCTATTTGATCTTCATTTCAACAATATTGATAGATAAAGGTGATATAATATAACAAATATCATGAAACATTTACATTTTGTAGTCCGTTGTATAATTTAAATAAACATAAATGCAAATTTCGCATGTGGAAAAAGTAAGTACACCTTTGGCTCTAATAGGTGGTATTGCCCCTTTTGGCAGAAACAACCTCAAGTAGGTGTTTCTTATAACTGTCTACCAGTCTCTGACATCGACTGGGAGAAATTTTTGCCCACTCCTCCATGCAGAATTCTTTCAGCTGTGCGATGTTTGAGGGGTTTCTTGCATGCACAGCTCGTTTCAAATCCCCTCACAACATCTCGATGGGATTTAGATCCTGGCTTTGACTTGGCCATTCCAGAACCCTCCATTTCTTTATTTTCAGCCATTCCTTGGTGGATTTACTGGTACGTTTAGGGTCATTGTCATGTTGCAAGGTCCACCTTCGGTTGAGCTTCAACTTTCCAACAGATGGCCTCACATTATCCTCAAGCACCCTCTGGTACAATGAAGAATTCATAGTGGATTATATGATGGTGAGCTGCCCAGGCCCTGATGCAGCAAAGCTGCCCCAAACCATAATATTTCCACCACCATGCTTTACAGTTGGTATCAGGTTTTTGTGGTCAAATGCTGTCTTTGGTTTTCGCCAAACATGTCCGCGTAAGGTGGCCAAATAGCTCTATCTTGGACTCATCTGTCCAGAGCACATTGTTTCAAAAGTGCTGGTCTTTGCCGAGGTGTTCATTGGCAAACTTTACTCTTTCCCTGATGTTCTTTCTGGACAACAAAGGTTTCCTCCTGGTACACCTCCCATGTAGATCAAATTTGTGCAGCCTCTTTCTAATGGTAGACTCGTGCACTTTGACATCAACTGTGGCAAGAGCTACCTGTAGGTCCCGTGATGACATTCTGGGGTTCTCAGAGACTTCTTTCAGCATCTTGCAGTCTGCTCTCTGGCTGAACTTGCTGGGGCGGCCTGGCCTGAACAAGTTGGCAGTTGTTTGGAATGTTCTCCACTTGTAGATGATCTTCCGGACAGTCAAATGATTGATTTCAAATTGTTTGGAGATCTTTTTAAATCCCTTCGCAGACTCGTAGGCATCTATAACCTTCTTTCTGAATGCCTCAGAGAGCTCTTTTGATCTAGGCATGGTGACGCCGCACACTTCAACAACAAAGAGCAAACCAAACTAAATGTCTGAGGTTTAAATAAGACAAGTTCCTCCAGGATCCTCTCTAACGATGTTCTAATCATTTGCACCTGAGCTGGTGCACCTGATTCTCATTTTAGGCATTTGAAGTAGTGATAAATGTAGGGGTGTACTTACTTTTTCCACATGCGAAATTTGCATTTACGTTTATTTAAGTTATACAATGGACTACAAAATGTAAATGTTTCATGATATTTGTTATATTATATCACCGTTATCTTTCAATATTGTTGAAATGAAGACCAAATAGCTCTATGTTGAAATATGTTGAAAAAGTCAAAACTTTACATGGGGTGTACTTACTTTTTCACGTGACTGTATGATGTCACAACCTTCAACATCATGTTGATTTCGACATATAAAAGTACATTGAAGAGCAACCGATTGCACCAGCAACTGTAGTCATTTCACCCGACAAAAGTTTCTGCACATTGTTTTCAAACAGATGCTATATTTTATTGCCTGTGGCACTAACATGTATTAATTTAAAAATCATTTTATAAGTAAAGATAGTTGTTTCATTGCCTGTGGCACTAACATGTATTAATTTAAAAATCATTTTATACCAAACATTGTTGTTTCATTGCCTGTGGCACTAACATGTATTAATTTAAAAATCATTTTATAGCAAAGATTGTTGTTTCATTTCCTGTGGCACTAACATGTATTAATTTAAAAATCATTTTATAGCAAACATTGTTGTTTCATTGTCTGTGGCACTAACATGTATTAATTTAAAAATCATTTTAGAGCAAAGATTGTTGTTTCATTGTCTGTGGCACTAACATGTATTAATTAAAAAATCATTTTATAAGCAAAGATAGTTGTTTCATTGCCTGTGGCACTAACATGTATTAATTTACAAATTATTTTATAGCAAAGATTGTTGCTTCATTGCCTGTGGCACTAACATGTATTAATTTGCAAATCATTTTATAGCAAAGATTGTTATTTCATTTCCTGTGGCAATAACATGTATGAATTAAAAAATCATTTTATAGCAAAGATTGTTGTTTCATTGTCTGTGGCACAGACATGTATTAACTAAAAAATCATTTTATAGTGAAGATTGTTGTTTCATTGACTGTGGCACTAACATGTATTAATTAAAAAATCATTTTATAGCAAAGATTGTTATTTCATTTCCTGTGGCAATAACATGTATGAATTAAAAAATCATTTTATAGCAAAGATTGTTGTTTCATTGCCTGTGGCACAGACATGTATTAACTAAAAAATCATTTTATAGCAAAGATTGTTGTTTCATTGCCTGTGGCACAGACATGTATTAACTAAAAAATCATTTTATAGCGAAGATTGTTGTTTCATTGCCTGTGGCACAGACATGTATTAACTAAAAAATCATTTTATAGTGAAGATTGTTGTTTCATTGACTGTGGCACTAACATTTTTAATTAAAAAATCATTTTATAGCAAAGATTGTTATTTCATTTCCTGTGGCAATAACATGTATGAATTAAAAAATCATTTTATAGCAAAGATTGTTGTTTCATTGCCTGTGGCACAGACATGTATTAACTAAAAAATCATTTTATAGCGAAGATTGTTGTTTCATTGCCTGTGGCACAGACATGTATTAACTAAAAAATCATTTTATAGCAAAGATTGTTGTTTCATTGTCTGTGGCACAGACATGTATTAACTAAAAAATCATTTTATAGTGAAGATTGTTGTTTCATTGACTGTGGCACTAACATGTATGAATTAAAAAATCATTTTATAGCAAAGATTGTTATTTCATTGCCTGTGGCACAGACATGTATTAACTAAAAAATCATTTTATAGCAAAGATTGTTGTTTCATTGCCTGTGGCACAGACATGTATTAACTAAAAAATCATTTTATAGCAAAGATTGTTGTTTCATTGCCTGTGGCACAGACATGTATTAACTAAAAAATCATTTTATAGCGAAGATTGTTGTTTCATTGCCTGTGGCACAGACATGTATTAACTAAAAAATCATTTTATAGTGAAGATTGTTGTTTCATTGACTGTGGCACTAACATTTTTAATTAAAAAATCATTTTATAGCAAAGATTGTTATTTCATTTCCTGTGGCAATAACATGTATGAATTAAAAAATCATTTTATAGCAAAGATTGTTGTTTCATTGCCTGTGGCACAGACATGTATTAACTAAAAAATCATTTTATAGCGAAGATTGTTGTTTCATTGCCTGTGGCACAGACATGTATTAACTAAAAAATCATTTTATAGTGAAGATTGTTGTTTCATTGACTGTGGCACTAACATGTATTAATTAAAAAATCATTTTATAGCAAAGATTGTTATTTCATTTCCTGTGGCAATAACATGTATGAATTAAAAAATCATTTTATAGCAAAGATTGTTGTTTCATTGCCTGTGGCACAGACATGTATTAACTAAAAAATCATTTTATAGCAAAGATTGTTGTTTCATTGCCTGTGGCACAGACATGTATTAACTAAAAAATCATTTTATAGTGAAGATTGTTGTTTCATTGCCTGTGGCACTGACATGTTTTAATTTTAAAATCATTTTATAGCAAAGATTGTTGTTTCATTGCCTGTGGCACTAACGTGTATTAATTTAAAAATCATTTTATAGCAAGGATTGTTGTTTCATTGCCTGTGGCACAGACATGTATTAACTAAAAAATCATTTTATAGCAAAGATTGTTGTTTCATTGCCTGTGGCACAGACATGTATTAACTAAAAAATCATTTTATAGCAAAGATTGTTGTTTCATTGCCTGTGGCACAGACATGTATTAACTAAAAAAATCATTTTATAGCGAAGATTGTTGTTTCATTGCCTGTGGCACAGACATGTATTAACTAAAAAATCATTTTATAGCAAAGATTGTTGTTTCATTGCCTGTGGCACAGACATGTATTAACTAAAAAATCATTTTATAGCGAAGATTGTTGTTTCAATGTCTGTGGCACTGACATGTTTTAATTTAAAAATCATTTTATAGCAAAGATTGTTGTTTCATTGCCTGTGGCACTAACGTGTATTAATTTAAAAATCATTTTATAGCAAGGATTGTTGTTTCATTTCCTGTGGCAATAACATGTATTAATTAAAAAATCATTTTATAGCAAAGATTGTTGTTTCATTTCCTGTGGCAATAACATGTATTAATTAAAAAATCATTTTATAGCAAAGATTGTTGTTTCATTTCCTGTGGCAATAACATGTATTAATTAAAAAATCATTTCATAGCAAAGATTGTTGTTTCATTGCCTGTGGCACTAACATGTATTAAATTACAAATATTTTATAGTTTAATATTGTTGTTTCATTGCCCGTGGCACTAACGTGTATTAATTTAAAAATCATTTTATAGCAAGGATTGTTGTTTCATTGCCTGTGGCACAGACATGTATTAACTAAAAAATCATTTTATAGCAAAGATTGTTGTTTCATTGCCTGTGGCACTAACGTGTATTTTTTTTTTTTTTTTTTTGTATACAAGATCGAGGCTCGTGAAAGAGCGAACATTAATCACACAGAAAGACAAACAGACACACAAAACAAATAACATCGGGAGCGGTAGGCAAGATGGGGAGAGAGGGGGAAGGACACAAACACAACATTTGAGAGCAGGGACCGAGAGACATGGAGACATCGAGAGAACTGTGGGAGGGAGAGGGCTTTGGGGGCGAGGCATGGGAAGGGGGGGGGGTGGGAGAGGTATAAAACATATGGACACTGCCAAGACTTCCAGGAAAGAAGTTGGAATTTCAAACAAGGTGGATCTGGGGTGAATTAGTGGGGGTAGAAAAGATCAAGGTTTTGGATGGGGGAAGATAAGAGATGGTGGTGAACAGCTGTTTTGAAGACCTGGAGGGAGGAGTGTGATTGAAGTGAGTGTGGGAGTTTGTTCCAGAGGCGGGAGAAAAGAGGAATGAAAGAATGAAGGTGAGCAGAGAGCCGAGATTTCGGCAGTTTAACCATCAGAGGGTGGCTGGCAGATCTTGTGCGACCTGTAGGAATATTTGGGGGACAGAGCACAGAGAGAGCTGGGGGAGCAAGGCCGGAGAGGAGTCGGTAGAAGACAGAAAGACCACCTACCTGCCTGCGGTGAGTGAGTGAAAGGCCCTCAGAGATAGCTTCATCGCGGGAGATTCCAATGATTCTGAAAGCTTTGGATTCAACAGCGTGAAGCCGAGCCAGGTGTGAGGCAGGAGCACCAGCCCATAGGGGAGAACAGTATTCCATTGAGCTGCGGATGAAAGCCTTGTATGTGGTGAGGAGCTCAGGTGTGCCTAGGAAGGACTTCGCACGACGGAGGATGCCCAGTCGGCGACTGGCTTTGGGGGCCAGCTTGGAAATGTGGTTTTCCCAAGAAAGATCATGGCAGATGGTGAGACCCAAAAGCTTGAGCGACAGAACTTCTTGGAGAGGATTGTTGAGAAAGTAGATGGGAGGGTTGTCCAGTCGATCTTTTCGGAGAGACATAGTAAGAGTGTGAGATTTGTCAGGATTGAAAGACATGTTCCACATGTTTGACCAGTCTGTGATTTTGTCCAGGTCTTCAGAGAGTGAGGAGGCTGCAGACTGCCGATCTGAGGGAAGAGGAATGGAGCGGCAGAGAGTGGAGTCATCAGCAAAGAGATACAGAGGATTTTCCAGAGAGTCGGAGAGATCATTGATAAAGGCCAGAAAAAGCACAGGGCCCAGCACACTGCCTTGGGGAACTCCAGCCTGAACGGGAAGGGGAGATGAGAGAAATCCATTCAGGGCCACACGTTGACTACGACCAGAGAGGAAGTCCGCAAGCCATGCATGGAGATTTCCATGGATACCATAGGAGGAGAGTTTGGTGAGCAGAGCTGGGTGCCAGACCGTATCGAAGGCACGTGATATGTCAAGGGAGACAGCTCTGATTTCCTGTTTGGCATTGAGGACCTCCATCCATTGTTGAGACAGCAGAAGCAGCATGTCCAGAGTAGAGTGACCTGGTCTGAAACCAAATTGATGATCAGAGATCAAGCCATTGGAGAAGAGGAAAGATTTCATATCCGAAGCAATGATGGATTCCATGACTTTGCTGATAATTGGGAGCAGGCTGATTGGTCTGTAGTTGCAAGGATCTGTTTTTGCACCTTTTTTGTGTAAAGCGGTAATGTTTGCTGATTTCCAGGATGCTGGCAGATGACCTTGAGCAAAAGATAGGGTGAAAAGAACAGAGAGAGGGTGAGATAGAGCGGCAGAGCAGGATTTTAGGACCCGTGGGCTGATGCCATCTGGTCCAGTTGCAGAACCAGAGTCGAGGTTTGACAAAAACTCCTCCACCTTGTCAGGAGAGAAGGTCACAGAGTCCAGGAGCAGTTTGGTTCGACTCGGAAAGGTGGGAACAGAGAGAGATGGGTTTGGGACTAAGGATTTTGAGGCAAACACAGAGTTGAGGCATTCGGCTTTGTCACGTGCGATGTCAACTGTGTGGCCATTTGAGGTAAGGGAGGGGATGGAGGGGGAACAAACACCAGAAACGGATTTGACCAGACGCCACCAGGATTTGGAGGAAGGAGACAGGTTTGAGAGTTCATTCTTGAGTGAGGAGAGATAGTGCTTCCTGGCACTCCTGAGGGTAGACACACACTTGTTCCGAGCTTGGTGGAAGGAACTGAGATTTCCTTCAGTTGGATTAGCCTTCCAAGAGGCAAAGGCAAGTTGTTTCAGGGCAACTGCCTCACCACAAGATTCAGTGTACCATGGACGGGAGGAAGGGTAAGACAACTGAAGGCGAGATGGGATAAATCTGTGCATGAGAGAGATCAGTTTGCTTTGGAAGAATTCCCAGGAAGAATTGATGTCAGAGGCAGTGGAGATGGGAGACCAATCCAGACGATTGATGGCTGCTTGAAGACCGTCCCAGTCGGCCTGAGTGAAATGCCAGACTCGTCGACGCTGAGGAGGCTCTCTGAGAATGGCCAGAGAGATGTCCACTTTGACAAGCACATGATCAGAAGAACCGATTGGAGCAGAAGAAGAGCAGCAGACATTAGCAGGGAAGTTAGTCATAACCAAGTCTAGAAGAGAAGATACTCCATTGGCTGAGATCCGGGTCGGGAAATTGACAGATTGTGTCAATCCCAGTGAGTCACAGAAGTCCTTTGCTGAGGTGCCATGACTGGTGAGAGAGGAACCCACACCCAACCAGGTGGCATGATGACAGTTGAAGTCACCACATATGAGGAAGAGAGAGTTGGGATGAGTGGATAGAAGTTGGTCCATGTTGTCAGACAGTGAAATGTAGATGGAGTCATCACTGTTTGGGGGACGGTACAGAACACATATGAACAAAAGGTGGGAGCGGAGAGGAAGCCGTAGCCAGCGGTATTAATTAAAAAATCATTTTATAGCAAAGATTGTTGTTTCATTTCCTGTGGCAATAACATGTATTAATTAAAAAATCATTTTATAGCAAAGATTGTTGTTTCATTTCCTGTGGCACTAACATGTATTAATTAAAAAATCATTTTATAGCAAACATTGTTGTTTCATTGCCTGTGGCACCAACATGTATTAATTAAAAAATCATTTTATAGCAAACATTGTTGTTTCATTGCCTGTGGCACGAACATGTATTCATTAAAAAATCATTTTATAGCAAACATTGTTGTTTCATTTCCTGTGGCACTAACATGTATTAATTTAAAAATCATTTTATAGCAAACATTGTTGTTTTATTGCCTGTGGCACCAACATGTATTAATTAAAAAATCATTTTATAGCAAACATTGTTGTTTCATTGCCTGTGGCACGAACATGTATTCATTAAAAAATCATTTTATAGCAAACATTGTTGTTTTATTGCCTGTGGCACTAACATGTATTAATAAAAAAATCTTTTTATATCAAACTTTGTTGTTTCATTGCCTGTGGCACTAACATGTCTTAATTAAAAAATCATTTTATAGCAAAGATTGTTTCATTGCCTGTGGTACTAACATGTATTCATTAAAAAATCATTTTATAGCAAACATTGTTGTTTCATTGCCTGTGGCAGTAACATGTATTAATTTTAAAATCATTTTATAGCAAACATTGTTGTTTCATTGCCTGTGGCACTAACATGTATTAATTAAAAAATCATTTCATAGCAAAGATTGTTGTTTCATTGCCTGTGGCACTAACATGTATTAAATTACAAACATTTTATAGTTTAATATTGTTGTTTCATTACCTGTGGCACTAACATGTATTAAATTACAAACATTTTATAGTTTAATATTGTTGTTTCATTACCTGTGGCACTAACATGTATTAAATTACAAACATTTTATAGTTTAATATTGTTGTTTCATTACCTGTGGCACTAACATGTGTTAATTAAAAAATCATTTTCAAAGCAAGGATTGATGGTTCATGGTCTGTGGCACTAACATGTATTAAATTACAAACATTTTATAGTTTATTATTGTTGTTTCATTGTCTGTGGCACTAACATGTGTTAATTAAAAAATCATTTTCAAAGCAAGGATTGATGGTTCATGGTCTGTGGCACTAACATGTATTAAATTACAAACATTTTATAGTTTAATATTGTTGTTTCATTACCTGTGGCACTAACATGTGTTAATTAAAAAATCATTTTCAAAGCAAGGATTGATGGTTCATGGTCTGTGGCACTAACATGTATTAAATTACAAACATTTTATAGTTTAATATTGTTGTTTCATTGTCTGTGGCACTAACATGTGTTAATTAAAAAATCATTTTCAAAGCAAGGATTGATGGTTCATGGTCTGTGGTTACCGATGATGGCTTGGAATTTTAAGTGATTCTTCACCATTGAGAGATGGTCCAAAAACGATATAGAGCACGATACTTCAAAACGTTGTCGATGGATTTGGACAAAACCCATTGAATAAGTTGAGTAGGTGACCAGACGAAGCGATTCGATTTTGGTTCCGGTCAAAATCCAGTTGCGGCCTATCACTGGATACAAAACATAAACTGTTCAGCCTGATGGAGGTGTACGCCTGGTGTATAACACATCATACAGTTAATCATGATTTATGATCAATGCGTTCAATGTTTCACTTTCATTAACACTGAAAATTAAGTAATCGAAGCTTGTTGTTTGAGGAGTTTAAATGTTTATGCTTTCCCGATAATCTAGATGGCTTCACACTGGCCTTGGCACGGGGACAATGTGACATATTTCTTTTTGAGGGTCAAACCCCAAAAGCTGCTTGTTCTATGCTCAGAATCCATTTATTGAAAATGAAAAAGACAAGACAGCCTTCACCATGCGGATGCGTCGCTTGTAACCCCTGAGTGTGTGTTTGGATCCTGTGGTTACACAAAAGGTTAAGCTCTTTGGACCTGAAATGGGCCTGAAACACGACACACAGCACAGGATCATTTGAAATCCTCAAATTTATCTCAAACAAATCTGCCGAATGTGAAATAAAAATAGGTATGCACATTATTAAACCCTTCCAGCTTCGCATTGACAAGTTCAGGATCGTAGAGCGTCATACCAGGACAAATAATTATAACCTCTGTTTTAGGCCATGTGATAGACATGCCAAGTTTCTTGGCATTGACATTCATCAGCCATTGATAATGCGCAAATAGCTCTTCATAATTAATGCACAGGATGACAAAGTCAGCATTATCGAGATCACCCAGCATGTTCGCAAAAAACTTTCTAAAGTAAGCTTATATTTATATATATTTTAAATATTACTTATATTTATATAAGTTTCTTTAAATTTAAATATTAAGATTATTTAATTTAAATTTATTTAAACATTAAGTTTATTTAAACTTAAATATTAAGTTTATTTAAATATTACTAATATTTATATAAGTTCATTTAAATTTAAATATTACTTTATTTAAATTTAAATATTAAGATTATTTAATTTAAATTTATTTAAACATTAAGTTTATTTAAACTTAAATATTAAGTTTATTTAAATATTACTAATATTTATATAAGTTCATTTAAATTTAAATATTACTTTATTTAAATATTAAGTTTATTTAATTTTAATTTATTTAATTTAAATTTAATTTAATTAATTAAAATTAAAATTTCAATATTCAGTTTATTTAAATATTAAGTTTATTTAAATATTAAGTTTATTTAAATATTACTTATATTTATATGTTTATTTAAATATTAAGTTTATTTAATTTTAATTTATTTCATTTAAATTTAATTAAATTAATAAAAATTTACATTTAAATATTAAGTTTATTTAAATATTACTTATATTTAAATTACTTATATTTATATTTATTTTTATATTGATATGAAATATGTTTATGCTTTTCTAAAGTTTTATTTCAATGATTTCTAAAGTTTCCTGCATTGAGAAATTTCGAAGTTCCTACATATTGTTACTCGAAGCTAAATTAAATATCAAAGCAATCATCGCAATTCAATATTGAACACTCTTCTTATCAAATTTGGTTATCTAATCTTGTGGTACAGCTTATGTTTAGTTGTTGAAACAATATAATCAGATTTATTTATATCAAGCACATTTACACTTCCAGCAAAAGGCAAGGTTTTACAATTTGCTTACTTTGCGGCAAAGCCAAGATTGCCACATAAGCAATAATGTGTGGCCTTCTGGGCTGAAATTTTCGTAAATTCAGCAGGAATATGCCAGATAACAATCTGCATGCATGTTGCATGTCACTTTTATTCCGTCGATGAGGGTAAGGCCAACACTTTTATGAAAGAAACACAAACTGTCAGATAACCGGTGAAGGTTTCCAACAAAAAATTGTAAATAATGATGTTTAATCATTGCTGTATACCTGGTTAGTCAGGTTCACTATGTTTTTTCGTTCAAAATCATGGTAGATTAGCAAACCTATACATTTTTGGAAACGTTATTACATGGAAAATCTGAAAAATCAATGTTTACATTTGCCAATTCCGACCAATTCGATTCGACCAATTCGACCAATTCGACCATTCGACCAATTCGATTTGCCAATCAATTTGACCGACCTTTGCTTGTGTGGAACGGACTGTGAAAACGATGCGGACTATATTGTCGGATACGACACACAGGACAGTGACGACGAACTCTAAATGGCATATTCTGTAATCGTGTATGTTTGATGCCATTGACTGCCCGTGTATATTTTGTCATTGACTGCCTGTGTAGATGTGAAGTTATACTGACCGCATGTGTATATATGATTTTGCTGACTGCCTGTGTATGTTTGGTGATATGAATTATTGTGACACATTTTGATGTTATTAACTGCCTGTACAAAATGATAACATGTATTTGATTATGCAACTTATCGTGAATATAAAGACAGTATTTTGCAATTCAAAACCTTTGATTCGTGTCTTACCATTCCCCATAGCACTAATTTGATACTTTCATTGGATTCCTTGTCCCTGAAAATATAGGTTTAGTATATTTTTAAAAGTTTTTAGGGTAATTAGAGGCAGAAATAGAACAAAATATGTATTTTACAGTGGCCATTTTGAAAATCCAAAATGGCCACCATACAGGTATCTCTCCAAATGTAAACATTGATTTTTAGTTTCCTTATGCTATAACCTTTCCAAAAATGTATAGGTTTGCTAATCTACCATGATTTTGAACGAAATATAATTTATTGACAAGGTGAACCTGACTAGGTGTTGGCCGAATGGTTAGGGTGGCGGGCTTGGGATCCTGAGGTCCTGAGTTCAAATCCCGTTGAACTAACACCAGGTGTGGTTGACTCAGCCTGTCGTCCTTCTGAGGT
The DNA here is from genome assembly GCF_964187855.1 of Myxine glutinosa. Lineage (NCBI taxonomy): Eukaryota > Metazoa > Chordata > Myxini > Myxiniformes > Myxinidae > Myxine > Myxine glutinosa. Next base: position 176,339,121 of record NC_136263.1, on the reverse strand, counting down.
TGGCAAAATGAGTACCAGATAGCTGGTTATAGAGAGGCCCACTGAAAATGATGCAACCAGCAGCTGGGTGGCTGCACATGAACCACCCACATCATTGTTGTGCGCATTACCCAGAAAAACGGATTCAAACTTTAATGACAAGGCCAGAAGAACTGAATTGTTGAGTTTGTTCAAATAAACAAAAAACTGTACCGATGTGTGATTACACTCAAGGGCAACAGAAAATTATTGAAATGGAATTTCCTGTCACCCCGCTTTGTGTTCTCTTTGGAATCCTTGAATCATGATGCTGTTCAAGGTGGAAATGCCATTTTCCAATTTTGGTGCGTGGACTGCAACCTCTGAACAGGACACAACCACACATGAAGGTGACCACCACACACAAACCCCATGGGAGCTGGAGAGGACATAGCACTGGTGGCTATATAGCAATAACAGAACTGGGGGATATAGCAATAACAGAACTGGGGGATATAGCAATAACAGAACTGGGGGATATAGCAATAACAGAACTGGGGGATATAGCAATAACAGAACTGGGGGATATAGCAATAACAGAACTGGGGGATATAGCAATAACAGAACTGAGGGATATAGCAATAACAGAACTGGGGGATATAGCAATAACAGAACTGGGGGATATAGCAATAACAAAACTGGGGGATATAGCAATAACAGAACTGGAGGATATAGCAATAACAGAACTGGGGGATATAGCAATAACAGAACTGGGGGGATATAGCAATAACAGAACTGGGGGATATAGCAATAACAGAACTGGGGGGATATAGCAATAACAGAACTGGGGGATAAAGCAATAACAGAACTGGGGGATATAGCAATAACAGAACTGGGGGATATAGCAATAACAGAACTGGGGGGGGGGGGGGGGGATATAGCAATAACAGAACTGGGGGGATATAGCAATAACAGAACTGGGGGATATAGCAATAACAGAACTGGGGGGATATAGCAATAACAGAACTGGGGGGATATAGCAATAACAGAACTGGGGGATATAGCAATAACAGAACTGGGGGGGATATAGCAATAACAGAACTAGGGGATATAGCAATAACAGAACTGGGGGGATATAGCAATAACAGAACTGGGGGGATATAGCAATAACAGAACTGGGGGGGATATAGCAATAACAGAACTGGGGGGGATATAGCAATAACAGAACTGGGGGGGATATAGCAATAACAGAACTGGGGGGGATATAGCAATAACAGAACTGGTGGCTATATAGCAATAACAGAACTGGGGGATATAGCAATAACAGAACTGGGGGATATAGCAATAACAGAACTGGGGGATATAGCAATAACAGAACTGGGGGATATAGCAATAACAGAACTGGGGGATATAGCAATAACAGAACTGGGGGGATATAGCAATAACAGAACTGGGGGGATATAGCAATAACAGAACTGGGGGGGATATAGCAATAACAGAACTGGGGGATATAGCAATAACAGAACTGGGGGGATATAGCAATAACAGAACTGGGGGGATATAGCAATAACAGAACTGGGGGATATAGCAATAACAGAACTGGGGGGGATATAGCAAAAACAGAACTGGGGGGATATAGCAATAACAGAACTGGGGGGATATAGCAATAACAGAACTGGTGGCTATATAGCAATAACAGAACTGGGGGATGGGGATATAGCAATAACAGAACTGGGGGGATATAGCAATAACAGAACTGGGGGGATATAGCAATAACAGAACTGGGGGGATATAGCAATAACAGAACTGGGGGGGATATAGCAATAACAGAACTGGGGGGATATAGCAATAACAGAACTGGGGGATATAGCAATAACAGAACTGGGGGGATTAGGCAATAACAGAACTGGGGGGATATAGCAATAACAGAACTGGGGGGATATAGCAATAACAGAACTGGGGGGATATAGCAATAACAGAACTGGGGGGATATAGCAATAACAGAACTGGGGGGATATAGCAATAACAGAACTGGGGGGATATAGCAATAACAGAACTGGGGGATACTAGCAATAACAGAACTGGGGGGATATAGCAATAACAGAACGGGGGGATATAGCAATAACAGAACTGGAGGATATAGCAATAACAGAACTGGGGGGATATAGCAATAACAGAACTGGGGGGGATATAGCAATAACAGAACTGGGGGGGATATAGCAATAACAGAACTGGAGGATATAGCAATAACAGAACTGGGGGATATAGCAATAACAGAACTGGGGGGGATATAGCAATAACAGAACTGGGGGGATATAGCAATAACAGAACTGGGGGATATAGCAATAACAGAACTGGGGGATATAGCAATAACAGAACTGGGGGGATATAGCAATAACAGAACTGGGGGGGATATAGCAATAACAGAACTGGGGGGATATAGCAATAACAGAACTGGGGATATAGCAATAACAGAACTGGGGGATATAGCAATAACAGAACTGGGGGATATAGCAATAACAGAACTGGGGGATATAGCAATAACAGAACTGGGGGGATATAGCAATAACAGAACTGGGGGATATAGCAATAACAGAACTGGGGGGATATAGCAATAACAGAACTGGGGGGATATAGCAATAACAGAACTGGGGGGATATAGCAATAACAGAACTGGGGGGATATAGCAATAACAGAACTGGGGGGATATAGCAATAACAGAACTGGGGGGAATATAGCAATAACAGAACTGGGGGGGATATAGCAATAACAGAACTGGGGATATAGCAATAACAGAACTGGAAGATATAGCAATAACAGAACTGGGGGATATAGCAATAACAGAACTGGGGATATAGCAATAACAGAACTGGGGGATATAGCAATAACAGAACTGGGGGGGATATAGCAATAACAGAACTGGGGGGATATAGCAATAACAGAACTGGGGGGATATAGCAATAACAGAACTGGGGGGATATAGCAATAACAGAACTGGGGGGATATAGTAATAACAGAACTGGGGGGATATAGCAATAACAGAACTGGGGGATATAGCAATAACAGAACTGGGGGGATTAGGCAATAACAGAACTGGGGGGATTAGGCAATAACAGAACTGGGGGGATATAGCAATAACAGAACTGGGGGATATAGCAATAACAGAACTGGGGGGATTAGGCAATAACAGAACTGGGGGGATATAGCAATAACAGAACTAGGGGATATAGCAATAACAGAACTGGGGGGATTAGGCAATAACAGAACTGGGGGGATATAGCAATAACAGAACTGGGGGGATTAGGCAATAACAGAACTGGGGGGATTAGGCAATAACAGAACTGGGGGGATTAGGCAATAACAGAACTGGGGGGATTAGGCAATAACAGAACTGGGGGGATATAGCAATAACAGAACTGGGGGGATTAGGCAATAACAGAACTGGGGGGATTAGGCAATAACAGAACTGGGGGGATATAGCAATAACAGAACTGGGGGATATAGCAATAACAGAACTGGGGGGATTAGGCAATAACAGAACTGGGGGGATATAGCAATAACAGAACTAGGGGATATAGCAATAACAGAACTGGGGGGATTAGGCAATAACAGAACTGGGGGGATATAGCAATAACAGAACTGGGGGGATATAGCAATAACAGAACTGGGGGATATAGCAATAACAGAACTGGGGGATATAGCAATAACAGAACTGGGGGGATATAGCAATAACAGAACTGGGGGGATATAGCAATAACAGAACTGGGGGATATAGCAATAACAGAACTGGGGGGATTAGGCAATAACAGAACTGGGGGGATATAGCAATAACAGAACTGGGGGGGATATAGCAATAACAGAACTGGGGGGATATAGCAATAACAGAACTGGGGGGATATAGCAATAACAGAACTGGGGGGGATATAGCAATAACAGAACTGGGGGGGATATAGCAATAACAGAACTGGGGGGATATAGCAATAACAGAACTGGGGGGATACAGCAATAACAGAACTGGGGGGATATAGCAATAACAGAACTGGGGGGATATAGCAATAACAGAACTGGGGGGGATATAGCAATAACAGAACTGGGGGGATATAGCAATAACAGAACTGGGGGATATAGCAATAACAGAACTGGGGGGATTAGGCAATAACAGAACTGGGGGGATATAGCAATAACAGAACTGGGGGGATTAGGCAATAACAGAACTGGGGGGGATATAGCAATAACAGAACTGGGGGGGATATAGCAATAACAGAACTGGGGGGATATAGCAATAACAGAACTGGGGGATATAGCAATAACAGAACTGGGGGGATTAGGCAATAACAGAACTGGGGGGATATAGCAATAACAGAACTGGGGGGATATAGCAATAACAGAACTGGGGGGATATAGCAATAACAGAACTGGGGGGATATAGCAATAACAGAACTGGGGGGGATATAGCAATAACAGAACTGGGGGAATATAGCAATAACAGAACTGGGGGGATATAGCAATAACAGAACTGGGGTATACAGCAATAACAGAACTGGGGGGATATAGCAATAACAGAACGAGGGGATATAGCAATAACAGAACTGGAGGATATAGCAATAACAGAACTGGGGGATATAGCAATAACAGAACTGGGGGGGATATAGCAATAACAGAACTGGGGGGGATATAGCAATAACAGAACTGGAGGATATAGCAATAACAGAACTGGAGGATATAGCAATAACAGAACTGGGGGATATAGCAATAACAGAACTGGGGGGATATAGCAATAACAGAACTGGGGGGATATAGCAATAACAGAACTGGGGGGATATAGCAATAACAGAACTGGGGGGATATAGCAATAACAGAACTGGGGGGATATAGCAATAACAGAACTGGGGGGGGGGGATATAGCAATAACAGAACTGGGGGGATATAGCAATAACAGAACTGGGGGATATAGCAATAACAGAACTGGGGGATATAGCAATAACAGAACTGGGGGGGATATAGCAATAACAGAACTGGGGGGATATAGCAATAACAGAACTGGGGGGATATAGCAATAACAGAACTGGGGGGATATAGCAATAACAGAACTGGGGGGATATAGCAATAACAGAACTGGGGGATATAGCAATAACAGAACTGGGGGGATATAGCAATAACAGAACTGGGGGGATATAGCAATAACAGAACTGGGGGGATATAGCAATAACAGAACTGGGGGGATATAGCAATAACAGAACTGGGGGATATAGCAATAACAGAACTGGGGGGATATAGCAATAACAGAACTGGGGGGATATAGCAATAACAGAACTGGGGGGATATAGCAATAACAGAACTGGGGGGATATAGCAATAACAGAACTGGGGGGATATAGCAATAACAGAACTGGGGGATATAGCAATAACAGAACTGGGGGGATATAGCAATAACAGAACTGGGGGGATATAGCAATAACAGAACTGGGGGGATATAGCAATAACAGAACTGGGGGATATAGCAATAACAGAACTGGGGGGATATAGCAATAACATAACTGGGGGGGATATAGCAATAACAGAACTGGGGGGGATATAGCAATAACAGAACTGGGGGATATAGCAATAACAAAACTGGGGGATATAGCAATAACAGAACTGGGGGATATAGCAATAACAGAACTGGGGGATATAGCAATAACAGAACTGGGGGGATATAGCAATAACAGAACTGGGGGGGATATAGCAATAACAGAACTGGGGGATATAGCAATAACAGAACTGGGGGATATAGCAATAACAGAACTGGGGGGGATATAGCAATAACAGAACTGGGGGGATATAGCAATAACAGAACTGGGGGGATATAGCAATAACAGAACTGGGGGATATAGCAATAACAGAACTGGGGGATATAGCAATAACAGAACTGGGGGATATAGCATTAACAGAACTGGGGGATATAGCAATAACAGAACTGGGGGATATAGCAATAACAGAACTGGGGGATATAGCAATAACAGAACTGGGGGGATATAGCAATAACAGAACTGGGGGATATAGCAATAACAGAACTGGGGGGATATAGCAATAACAGAACTGGGGGATATAGCAATAACAGAACTGGGGGATATAGCAATAACAGAACTGGGGGATATAGCAATAACTGAACTGGGGGATATAGCAATAACAGAACTGGGGATATAGCAATAACAGAACTGGAAGATATAGCAATAACAGAACTGGGGGATATAGCAATAACAGAACTGGGGATATAGCAATAACAGAACTGGGGGATATAGCAATAACAGAACTGGGGGATATAGCAATAACAGAACTGGGGGGGATATAGCAATAACAGAACTGGGGATATAGCAATAACAGAACTGGAAGATATAGCAATAACAGAACTGGGGGATATAGCAATAACAGAACTGGGGATATAGCAATAACAGAACTGGGGGATATAGCAATAACAGAACTGGGGGGGATATAGCAATAACAGAACTGGGGGGATATAGCAATAACAGAACTGGGGGGATATAGCAATAACAGAACTGGGGGGATATAGCAATAACAGAACTGGGGGGATATAGTAATAACAGAACTGGGGGGATATAGCAATAACAGAACTGGGGGATATAGCAATAACAGAACTGGGGGGATTAGGCAATAACAGAACTGGGGGGATTAGGCAATAACAGAACTGGGGGGATATAGCAATAACAGAACTGGGGGATATAGCAATAACAGAACTGGGGGGATTAGGCAATAACAGAACTGGGGGGATATAGCAATAACAGAACTAGGGGATATAGCAATAACAGAACTGGGGGGATTAGGCAATAACAGAACTGGGGGGATATAGCAATAACAGAACTGGGGGGATATAGCAATAACAGAACTGGGGGATATAGCAATAACAGAACTGGGGGATATAGCAATAACAGAACTGGGGGGATATAGCAATAACAGAACTGGGGGGATATAGCAATAACAGAACTGGGGGATATAGCAATAACAGAACTGGGGGGATTAGGCAATAACAGAACTGGGGGGATATAGCAATAACAGAACTGGGGGGGATATAGCAATAACAGAACTGGGGGGATATAGCAATAACAGAACTGGGGGGATATAGCAATAACAGAACTGGGGGGGATATAGCAATAACAGAACTGGGGGGGATATAGCAATAACAGAACTGGGGGGATATAGCAATAACAGAACTGGGGGGATATAGCAATAACAGAACTGGGGGGATATAGCAATAACAGAACTGGGGGATATAGCAATAACAGAACTGGGGGGATATAGCAATAACAGAACTGGGGGGATATAGCAATAACAGAACTGGGGGGATATAGCAATAACAGAACTGGGGGGATATAGCAATAACAGAACTGGGGGGATATAGCAATAACAGAACTGGGGGGATATAGCAATAACAGAACTGGGGGGATATCGCAATAACAGAACTGGGGGATATAGCAATAACAGAACTGGGGGATATAGCAATAACAGAACTGGGGGGATATAGCAATAACAGAACTGGGGGGATATAGCAATAACAGAACTGGGGGGGATATAGCAATAACAGAACTGGGGGATATAGCAATAACAAAACTGGGGGATATAGCAATAACAGAACTGGGGGATATAGCAATAACAGAACTGGGGGATATAGCAATAACAGAACTGGGGGGATATAGCAATAACAGAACTGGGGGGGATATAGCAATAACAGAACTGGGGGATATAGCAATAACAGAACTGGGGGATATAGCAATAACAGAACTGGGGGGGATATAGCAATAACAGAACTGGGGGGATATAGCAATAACAGAACTGGGGGGATATAGCAATAACAGAACTGGGGGATATAGCAATAACAGAACTGGGGGATATAGCAATAACAGAACTGGGGGATATAGCAATAACAGAACTGGGGGATATAGCAATAACAGAACTGGGGGATATAGCAATAACAGAACTGGGGGATATAGCAATAACAGAACTGGGGGGATATAGCAATAACAGAACTGGGGGATATAGCAATAACAGAACTGGGGGGATATAGCAATAACAGAACTGGGGGATATAGCAATAACAGAACTGGGGGATATAGCAATAACAGAACTGGGGATATAGCAATAACTGAACTGGGGGATATAGCAATAACAGAACTGGGGATATAGCAATAACAGAACTGGAAGATATAGCAATAACAGAACTGGGGGATATAGCAATAACAGAACTGGGGATATAGCAATAACAGAACTGGGGGATATAGCAATAACAGAACTGGGGGATATAGCAATAACAGAACTGGGGGGGATATAGCAATAACAGAACTGGGGATATAGCAATAACAGAACTGGAAGATATAGCAATAACAGAACTGGGGGATATAGCAATAACAGAACTGGGGATATAGCAATAACAGAACTGGGGGATATAGCAATAACAGAACTGGGGGGGGATATAGCAATAACAGAACTGGGGGGATATAGCAATAACAGAACTGGGGGGATATAGCAATAACAGAACTGGGGGGATATAGCAATAACAGAACTGGGGGGATATAGTAATAACAGAACTGGGGGGATATAGCAATAACAGAACTGGGGGATATAGCAATAACAGAACTGGGGGGATATAGCAATAACTGAACTGGGGGGATATAGCAATAACAGAACTGGGGGATATAGCAATAACAGAACTGGGGGATATAGCAATAACAGAACTGGGGGATATAGCAATAACAGAACTGGGGGATATAGCAATAACAGAACTGGGGGATATAGCAATAACAGAACTGGGGGGGATACAGCAATAACAGAACTGGGGGGGGGGGATATAGCAATAACAGAACTGGGGGGATATAGCAATAACAGAACTGGGGGGATATAGCAATAACAGAACTGGGGGATACAGCATTAACAGAACTGGGGGGATTAGGCAATAACAGAACTGGGGGGATATAGCAATAACAGAACTGGGGGGATTATGCAATAACAGAACTGGGGGGATTAGGCAATAACAGAACTGGGGGTATATAGCAATAACAGAACTGGGGGATATAGCAATAACAGAACTGGGGGATATAGCAATAACAGAACTGGGGATATAGCAATAACTGAACTGGGGGTATAGCAATAACAGAACTGGGGATATAGCAATAACAGAACTGGAAGATATAGCAATAACAGAACTGGGGGATATAGCAATAACAGAACTGGGGATATAGCAATAACAGAACTGGGGGATATAGCAATAACAGAACTGGGGGATATAGCAATAACAGAACTGGGGGGGATATAGCAATAACAGAACTGGGGATATAGCAATAACAGAACTGGAAGATATAGCAATAACAGAACTGGGGGATATAGCAATAACAGAACTGGGGATATAGCAATAACAGAACTGGGGGATATAGCAATAACAGAACTGGGGGGGATATAGCAATAACAGAACTGGGGGGATATAGCAATAACAGAACTGGGGGGATATAGCAATAACAGAACTGGGGGGATATAGCAATAACAGAACTGGGGGGATATAGTAATAACAGAACTGTGGGGATATAGCAATAACAGAACTGGGGGATATAGCAATAACAGAACTGGGGGGATTAGGCAATAACAGAACTGGGGGGATTAGGCAATAACAGAACTGGGGGGATATAGCAATAACAGAACTGGGGGATATAGCAATAACAGAACTGGGGGGATTAGGCAATAACAGAACTGGGGGGATATAGCAATAACAGAACTAGGGGATATAGCAATAACAGAACTGGGGGGATTAGGCAATAACAGAACTGGGGGGATATAGCAATAACAGAACTGGGGGGATATAGCAATAACAGAACTGGGGGATATAGCAATAACAGAACTGGGGGATATAGCAATAACAGAACTGGGGGGATATAGCAATAACAGAACTGGGGGGATATAGCAATAACAGAACTGGGGGATATAGCAATAACAGAACTGGGGGGATTAGGCAATAACAGAACTGGGGGGATATAGCAATAACAGAACTGGGGGGGATATAGCAATAACAGAACTGGGGGGATATAGCAATAACAGAACTGGGGGGATATAGCAATAACAGAACTGGGGGGGATATAGCAATAACAGAACTGGGGGGGATATAGCAATAACAGAACTGGGGGGATATAGCAATAACAGAACTGGGGGGATATAGCAATAACAGAACTGGGGGGATATAGCAATAACAGAACTGGGGGATATAGCAATAACAGAACTGGGGGGATTAGGCAATAACAGAACTGGGGGGATATAGCAATAACAGAACTGGGGGGATATAGCAATAACAGAACTGGGGGGATATAGCAATAACAGAACTGGGGGGATTAGGCAATAACAGAACTGGGGGGATATAGCAATAACAGAACTGGGGGGATATAGCAATAACAGAACTGGGGGGATATAGCAATAACAGAACTGGGGGGATATAGCAATAACAGAACTGGGGGAATATAGCAATAACAGAACTGGGGGGATATAGCAATAACAGAACTGGGGGATACAGCAATAACAGAACTGGGGGGATATAGCAATAACAGAACGAGGGGATATAGCAATAACAGAACTGGAGGATATAGCAATAACAGAACTGGGGGATATAGCAATAACAGAACTGGGGGGGATATAGCAATAACAGAACTGGGGGGGATATAGCAATAACAGAACTGGAGGATATAGCAATAACAGAACTGGAGGATATAGCAATAACAGAACTGGGGGATATAGCAATAACAGAACTGGGGGGATATAGCAATAACAGAACTGGGGGGATATAGCAATAACAGAACTGGGGGGATATAGCAATAACAGAACTGGGGGGGGGGGGGATATAGCAATAACAGAACTGGGGGGATATAGCAATAACAGAACTGGGGGATATAGCAATAACAGAACTGGGGGATATAGCAATAACAGAACTGGGGGGGATATAGCAATAACAGAACTGGGGGGATATAGCAATAACAGAACTGGGGGGATATAGCAATAACAGAACTGGGGGATATAGCAATAACAGAACTGGGGGGATATAGCAATAACAGAACTGGGGGGATATAGCAATAACAGAACTGGGGGGATATAGCAATAACAGAACTGGGGGATATAGCAATAACAGAACTGGGGGGATATAGCAATAACAGAACTGGGGGGATATAGCAATAACAGAACTGGGGGGATATCGCAATAACAGAACTGGGGGGATATAGCAATAACAGAACTGGGGGATATAGCAATAACAGAACTGGGGGGATATAGCAATAACAGAACTGGGGGGATATAGCAATAACAGAACTGGGGGGATATAGCAATAACAGAACTGGGGGGATATAGCAATAACAGAACTGGGGGGATATAGCAATAACAGAACTGGGGGATATAGCAATAACAGAACTGGGGGGATATAGCAATAACAGAACTGGGGGGATATAGCAATAACAGAACTGGGGGGATATAGCAATAACAGAACTGGGGGGATATAGCAATAACAGAACTGGGGGATAAAGCAATAACAGAACTGGGGGGATATAGCAATAACAGAACTGGGGGGGATATAGCAATAACAGAACTGGGGGGGATATAGCAATAACAGAACTAGGGGATATAGCAATAACAAAACTGGGGGATATAGCAATAACAGAACTGGGGGATATAGCAATAACAGAACTGGGGGATATAGCAATAACAGAACTGGGGGGATATAGCAATAACAGAACTGGGGGGGATATAGCAATAACAGAACTGGGGGATATAGCAATAACAGAACTGGGGGATATAGCAATAACAGAACTGGGGGGGATATAGCAATAACTGAACTGGGGGGATATAGCAATAACAGAACTGGGGGGATATAGCAATAACAGAACTGGGGGATATAGCAATAACAGAACTGGGGGATATAGCAATAACAGAACTGGGGGATATAGCAATAACAGAACTGGGGGATATAGCAATAACAGAACTGGGGGATATAGCAATAACAGAACTGGGGGATATAGCAATAACAGAACTGGGGGGATATAGCAATAACAGAACTGGGGGATATAGCAATAACAGAACTGGGGGGATATAGCAATAACAGAACTGGGGGATATAGCAATAACAGAACTGGGGGATATAGCAATAACAGAACTGGGGATATAGCAATAACTGAACTGGGGGATATAGCAATAACAGAACTGGGGATATAGCAATAACAGAACTGGAAGATATAGCAATAACAGAACTGGGGGATATAGCAATAACAGAACTGGGGATATAGCAATAACAGAACTGGGGGATATAGCAATAACAGAACTGGGGGATATAGCAATAACAGAACTGGGGGGGATATAGCAATAACAGAACTGGGGATATAGCAATAACAGAACTGGAAGATATAGCAATAACAGAACTGGGGGATATAGCAATAACAGAACTGGGGATATAGCAATAACAGAACTGGGGGATATAGCAATAACAGAACTGGGGGGGATATAGCAATAACAGAACTGGGGGGATATAGCAATAACAGAACTGGGGGGATATAGCAATAACAGAACTGGGGGGATATAGCAATAACAGAACTGGGGGGATATAGTAATAACAGAACTGGGGGGATATAGCAATAACAGAACTGGGGGATATAGCAATAACAGAACTGGGGGGATATAGCAATAACTGAACTGGGGGGATATAGCAATAACAGAACTGGGGGATATAGCAATAACAGAACTGGGGGATATAGCAATAACAGAACTGGGGGATATAGCAATAACAGAACTGGGGGATATAGCAATAACAGAACTGGGGGATATAGCAATAACAGAACTGGGGGGGATATAGCAATAACAGAACTGGGGGGGGATATAGCAATAACAGAACTGGGGGGATATAGCAATAACAGAACTGGGGGGATATAGCAATAACAGAACTGGGGGATACAGCAATAACAGAACTGGGGGGATTAGGCAATAACAGAACTGGGGGGATATAGCAATAACAGAACTGGGGGGATTATGCAATAACAGAACTGGGGGGATTAGGCAATAACAGAACTGGGGGGATATAGCAATAACAGAACTGGGGGGGGGGGGGATATAGCAATAACAGAACTGGGGGGATATAGCTGTAGTGAAATCGTATTCGTACTGAACCCGGGGTGATGCTCGCTGCTCGTTGACACCGCTAGGGGCGTGACTATAAAACCCGCTGCTGCGGACGGTGCTCCGAGGACTTCTCCTGTGACACGTTACATCTGGTAGACTCGCTAACGGTACGCCAGCATGGAATATTCAGATTGCTTGCATTGAATGTTACTAGGGCATGCCCGTACTATATATATATCTAAAATTATATCCCCCCCCCCTCTATTTACATGGAATGGTTTGGTCCATTCGCAAAGCCAAAGGCAAAGCGAACGGCTTGCGAGTACGGTGACAATCCCCCCCCTCTATTTACATCAAATGGTTTGGTCCATTCGCAACGACCACAGAACACCCCCCTCTATTTACATCAAATGGTTTGGTCCATTCGCAACGCCAAAGCGAACGGCGAACGGCTAAATCGCCATAGCTCGGTAACTACTTGTCCGATTAATATGAAACCTTGAAAAGGCACATCTTCGGGTCCCCAGCAATATACCTGGCAAGTTTAAAGTATATCGGACCGGTAGTTGTCGAGAAACAGCGGTCACAGACAAACATACATACATACATACAAACATACAAACATACAAACATACACACAGAGATTACTGGAATTATAGATAGATGAATGGTCCCATGTGATGCCACATCGTATACTTATTGCATTTCCTGCATTACAGGATGATGTCATGATCTAAATGGAATTAAAACCACAAGTTGGACTAAAGTTGTGTGGACCTGATTGGTTTTCCACAACAATAGCAATAACAGAACTGGGGGGATATAGCAATAACAGAACTGGGGGATATAGCAATAACAGAACTGGGGGATACAGCAATAACAGAACGAGGGGATATAGCAATAACAGAACGAGGGGATATAGCAATAACAGAACTGGGGGATACAGCAATAACAGAACGAGGGGATATAGCAATAACAGAACTGGAGGATATAGCAATAACAGAACTGGGGGGATATAGCAATAACAGAACTGGTGGGATATACCAATAACAGAACTGGTGGGATATACCAATAACAGAACTGGTGGGATATACCAATAACAGAACTGGGGGATATAGCAATAACAGAACTGGGGGGGATATAGCAATAACAGAACTGGGGGGATATAGCTCTAACAGAACTGGTGGGATATAGCAATAACAGAACTGGTGGGATATACCAATAACAGAACTGGTGGGATATACCAATAACAGAAATGGGGGGATATAGCAATAACAGAACTGGGGGGATATAGCACTAACAGAACTGGTGGGATATAGCAATAACAGAACTGGTGGGATATACCAATAACAGAACTGGGGGGATATAGCAATAACAGAACTGGGGGGATATAGCAATAACAGAACTGGGGGGATATAGCAATAACAGAACTGGAGGATATAGCAATAACAGAACTGGGGGGATATAGCAATAACAGAACTGGAAGATATAGCAATAACAGAACTGGTGGGATATACCAATAACAGAACTGGGGGGGATATAGCAATAACAGAACTGGGGGGGATATAGCAATAACAGAACTGGGGGGGATATAGCAATAACAGAACTGGTGGGATATACCAATAACAGAACTGGGGGGATATAGCAATAACAGAACTGGGGGGGATATAGCAATAACAGAACTGGTGGGATATACCAATAACAGAACTGGTGGGATATACCAATAACAGAACTGGGGGGATATAGCAATAACAGAACTGGGGGGGATATAGCAATAACAGAACTGGGGGGATATAGCAATAACAGAACTGGGGGGATATAGCAATAACAGAACTGGAGGATATAGCAATAACAGAACTGGGGGGATATAGCAATAACAGAACTGGGGGGATATAGCAATAACAGAACTGGAAGATATAGCAATAACAGAACTGGGGGGATTTCGCCTCCATGTGGTGGCTCCGGTTTCAAGAAGTAGCAGATGATACTCATTGTCCTCCCCACGGCAATCCTTCTACTGTGAAAGAACTACAGACGGTGGACTTGAATGAAGGCGCAAATCCGCATTCCTGGAGATGACATTACATTTTTTTTGTTGAGATTCAGGCATCTCCAACAACACAACAACATGCATTTTAAGGCCATTTTCCCTGCTAGAGCTGGGGTTAGCCTTGCGGTCCCAATGACAAACTTCTCCATTTGCCCTATTTTCTGCATCTCTCCTTGTTAACCCCCTTGCCCGCATTTCTTCTTCCACCATCTTTAGCCAAGTCTTTCTCGGTCTTCGCCGTCCTCTACTTCCTTCTACATTCATTTCCATCACTCTTCTCAACCAGTCACTTTCATCCTTCCTCAACACATGACCAAACCATCTCAACCTGTTCCTCTTCACAGCATCCATCACAGGCTCTATTCCCATCATCATTCGCATTTCATCATTTGTCTTCCTCTCTCTCAACGATACTCCGCAAATCCATCGAACCATTCACATTTCCACCCTTTCCAGCCTTCGTTGCTGCTCTACGTTCATTACCCATGTCTCGCTCCCATAAATCATAACACTTCTCACACATGCAGCATACACCTTTCCCTTCAGCTTCAGCGACACTCCCCTCCTCATCAGCTCGCCACTCAGTTCCCGAAACTCCTTCCATGCACATCTCACTCGAGCAACCGTTGCCGAGTCTGATCCACCTTCTCCATTCAGCATGTCTCCGAGGTAGCAAAATGTTTTCACACCTTCCAGCTTCACGCCGTCTCCAAGATCCAACTCAACATTTCGTCCATCTGCAGCTCCCTCTATGCACACCTTACATTTTAATGTAGCTGCCACACTGGTAAATGAACCTCTCAGACCACTACATTTTTGATGAACCCACTCAGCGCACAATCCCGCACATTGTACATTGAATGGAGTTCACTCCGACACCCTTCCTACACACAGCACAGGGCCACTTCCCAGTTCTTTCCACCTCACCACATGCTTTACCACTTGTCATCACTTTCGTCTTTCCGATATTCACCTTCAGACCTTTTGTCTCCATACATTCCTTCCACTTGTTCATCTTTTCCTTCAGTCCATCCATACTTTCCGCAATCAACACCAGATCATCTGCATACAACAACTCCCATGGTAAACCCTCCTTTACATTCAGAGCCAGCACCTCCATCACAGCTACAAATAGTAGTGGACTTAGTACGGATCCCTGATGCACTCCCATCTTCACCTCAAACTCACCACTGTTCCCGTCCTTCGTCCTTACAGCTGTGCGTGCTCTTGTGTACATTGCCATCACTACTCTGATCAACCATTCCTCCACTACTAACTTCCTCAATGCCCATGTCAATACTTTGCGTGGAACCCTATCGAATGCTTTCTCCAGATCAACAAACCCAAAAAACAACTTCTTCCTCTTCTCCATGTACTTCTCCTGCAACTGCCTCACAATGAAAAGCATGTCTGTCGTTCCTCTTCCTGGCATATATCCAAACTGCATTTCGTCGATCTTCACTTTCTTCATTATCCTCCTCTCCAACACCCTTTCCAATACCTTCATTCCATGCTCCAATAACTTTATCGCTCGGTATGAACCACACTCCAGAGGGTCACCTTTCCCCTTGTATAGAGGGACGAGGGTACTCAGTTCCCAATCCACTGGAATGCGGCCTTCTTTCACCACCAGATTACAGATCTCTGTCATTCTCTTCACACCCCAACTTCCTGCTGCCTTCAACGTATCTCCCACAACTCCCGTTGGCCCTCCGGCTTTTCCACTCTTCATTGCTTTTATCGCTTCCTCAACTTCCTTCTCAGTTATCTTCTCTGCCGGTCCTAAAACTGGGTTACTCTCTTTGTTGCCATCACATTCATTCTCTGTATTCAACAGCATTTCCATATATCTTTTCCATCTTCCTTTAATTCCATCTGGGTCGACAACAATTTGTCCCACTTCATCCTTCAAGCAACTCACCCCCATCACATCACACCTCTCTTTCGCTATCTGCTTTGCAATCCTGAATACTGCTTTCTGACCCTCTTCCGAATCCAAGCGTTCTCCGAACATTTTCCTACATGCCTCCTGCGCCTTTGCTACCTCTTTCTTTGCAGCCTTCCTGGCTGCCTTATAACTTTCATGCTCTGCTGTTTCTGCTCCCGTACCCTTCGCCTTCTGCCACTCCTTGAACTTCTTCCTCTTCTCGTCAATCCTCTTTCCAACTTCATCATCCCACCACCATGTTTCCGAGTGCCTCGGTGGTCCTTTTGTCCATCCACATACCTCACCAACGGCTCCCAACAGACTAGCTTTCATTGACATCCAACCACTTTCAAGCTCAACCACATCATCCTCTACCCTACTCAGCCTCTCTTTTAATGCCTCCCTTACTGTCACCTCTTTCAACCTCCACACCTTCATTCTCGGTTGGTACTTCACCCGCCGAGCTCTCCTCGCACCTTTCACTCTTATGTCGCAGACAACCAAGTGGTGCTGTGAAACAGCCTCCTCCCCCGGGATCACCTTTGTGTCCCGGAGGTGCCCCCTATCTCGCCTACGCACCATCAGGTAGTCAACGGTTGTCGCCGACCCACCTGACGTGTATGTAACAAGCTTATTATCCTCTTTCTGGAACTGAGTATTACAAATCAACAAATCAGCTCCATCAGCAAACTCCAAAATCCTTTCACCTTCTCCATTTCTCACACCATATCCGTAACCCCCATGAACTCCGTCAAAACCATCCATACTCCTTCCCACATGTCCATTCAGATCTCCTCCTACCACAACAACTTCCTCATCTTTCACGTTTTCCATCAGCTTCTCTATCGCACACCAGAACTTGTCCTTCTCTTCATCGGTTCGACCAACCTGCGGAGCATATCCCGAGATGACGTTCACCAAGAGCTTTCCAATCATCATTTTCACCATCATCAACCTATCACTCACTCTAGTCACACTCACCACACTGTCTACAAACTCCTCAGAAAACAGGACACCAACACCATTCATGCCCTCCAGGCACCCTTGCCACACAAACTTGTATTTCTGTCCCTGCCTACCCTTCACCATTCTCACACCACTTCCCTTCCATCTCGTCTCCTGCACACAACATATGTCCACTCTTCTTCTGACCAATACTTCCACCACTTCTCCTGATCTCCCTGTCATTGTCCCTACATTCCATGTCCCAAACCTCAGAAACCGATCTCCACTTCGGGCTGCACCCTGCCCATATGTACTTGTAATTGTCATGGTTCTCTTTTTGAGGCAATGTTTTTATGGCTGGATGCCCTTCCTGACGCCAACCCTCTTAGTCGTCTCTTACGACACGCAGGGATACGGTGTACCTATTCTGACGAGGGTACACACTGGGAAACGTTTAAAACATGGATTTTCTGGGAGGGGGGGGGGGGGGCGGCGTCAGCATCACGGCTGCGGTTTAAACATATTCCAACAATATCCAAACAGAACCATGATAACCATGAAATACAATCTGGGAAAAGTCTCCAAGCGAGAACGTGGATTTGAGAAAGAAGGAGCAGAGGCGGAAGAAAAACGAGATACAGGGGGCGGGGCACAAGTCGAGACGAGGAGGAGAGCGAACAAGGACGTGTCCGGGAGGAGAGAAAGAATCAATATATAATTCTTTGTCTATCCGTTTGTAGATTCAGTCATCTCCAGCCACCTGAATTTCCTACTTCTACTTGCAGGAGACATTGAACTCAACCCTGTCCACCAATCCACATCTGCTCTACACGAGACATTAGAATCACCAACAGTCACTACTCATTTGTCTGCAGAAGTAACAAATGTCTCCATCTCAAATGTACAAACCTGCCTTCATAGAGATATTATAGCTTGCAATGGACCTGTGCCTGTCTCTTTCAACACCTCCTTCAATCATTCAGTCAACCCCAAAATCGCAAAACAATAAATCACACCTGAACATTTTACAGCACAACATAAACAACATTCAAAACAAAATAACAGAACTCCAACATTTCATCAACAACCACAAAATAGAATAGACAAAACTAACATTCAAGACATTCAAGAGACTAAACTTAGCAATGCCTCCAAATTTTCCCACATCTTCACAAGCCGTGCCTTTTTGGGTCTCACTATCTGCCATGATCTTTCCTGGGAAAACCACATTTCAAATCTGGCCTCCAAAGCCAGTCGCCGACTGGGCATCTTCCGTCGTGCGAAGTCCTTCCTCGGCACACCTGAGATACTCACTACTTACAAAGCTTTAATCTGCAGCCTGACGGAGTGTACCCTCCTCTCTGGGCCGGTGCTCCTGCCTCACACCGAGCTGGGCTTCACGCTGTAGAAACCAAGGCTTTTAGAATCATTGGAATCTCCTGCGATGAAGCTGAATCTGAGGGTCTTTCTCTCTTTCACCGAAAGCAGGTTGGTGGTCTTTCTGTCTTCTACCGACTCCTCTCAGGCCTAGCTCCCCCAGCTCTCTCTGTGCTCTGTCCCCCAAATATTCCTACAGGTCGCACAAGATCTGTTCTGGTGAAACTGCGAAAATCAAGACTCTCTGCTCAACTTCACTCTTTCATTCCACTTTTTCCCGTCTCTGGAACAAACTCCAACACTCTCTTCAATCCCACTACTCCCTCCAGGTCTTCAAAACAACTGCCACCAATATCTCTTATCTTCCCCCATCCAAAACCTTGATCTTTTCTACCCCCTGAATCAACCCCAAATCTTCGTCCTTCAAATTCCTTTTTCTTTCCTGAAAGTCCTTGTAGTGTCCATCTTGTTTATCCCATGTACCTCGCCCCAGCCCTCTCCCTTCCACAGATCTCCCGATGTCCCTGTTCTCTACTGTTGCGCTTCCCTCTCTCTCCCCCTCTTGTCTCCTACTCCCTTTGATATGCGATCTATGTGTTAGCTGTTACATGAGCCTCGACTTAGTATGCAAAAAAATTAATTAAAATGCCACTCTTACATTAGAAAGAATCGACCAGGCAAACAAAGAGATGGATGGCTCCTCATCCTCATCCCTAAAAACGTAATATTTTCGAATACAACTTCAGTCACCCTTCAGCTGCTTTCTAATGACAATAACATATAAATCACCTCTAAAAAAACAGAAATTGGGGAAATTTATAGAAACAATAACATTTTCAAAACTCTCACCCACTAGGATACCAACCACAACTTACCAATCCACAAAATATCCCTGATTTAATAATCGGAGGGATCTCAATGAAAAAGACACCTCCTGGTTAACCAAACGAAACCAAGACACGATTTGCACTAATTCCAGAACAATTACACCATTTAGATATGGCCTTAATGATGACAACTCGCCCACTCGACTCCCTCTTCACCCCCAGGATTCTCCCATATCCCCTGATATAACTATTTGCTCTACCATATTCAAGACTACCACATATTGGCACACTATTTCTGACCTTTCATCAGATCACCTACCCATCATCATCATTCATGAATTTAACCCCATATCCATTCCTAACTAGATGGTATTCATAGAATACTTACCCTGCGCAGTCAACTTGGTGCGAGCCAACTCTTCTATTTTTGAACTTTTCTTTTTTTTGATCCAATATGGCTGCCAGACCACGCGAGCGATGACATCATAAATTCATATTCTCTAATATAATTGTTGCATAGATCATGCTCAATAAATTTCAAACTAATCAGACTAAGCGTTGTCCCTGTCGAATTATGACGTCATAATTATGGCACCAATGACATCATCGTTAACAGCACCTATTCCCCGTTAACAACACCATGGAGTTCTTTACAATGAGCCGTTTCAAATTTTTTCCATAGAGCATTTTGGAGATATAGAGGTGCACCATTTTTCGGTTTTTCCAAGATGGCTTTTATGTCTTTACCGCTGAACTATGACGTCATAATTATCATTAAAATATTCTACAGGAGGAGGCGCTCCTATGGTGAAAATTGCGTGTCAATCGGTCCAAGAATTGCAGAGAAAAAGTTCATACTGATCGAATCAAGCGTTGTACTTACCGAATTATGACGTCATTATTACGGTACTGATGACATCATCATTAACATATCTTATTCACCAAGGGGAGTGCTTGACACTGAGCCATATTTCAATTATTTCCATGGAGTGGCTTCGGAGATATAGAGGTGCAACTTTTTTCGATTTTTCCAAGATGGCGCCTGTACCACGTGACCAATGGCATCATAATTATCATTAGAACAATTATACCGGAGGATCCACTCATATTCTGAAAAGTTCGTGTTCATCAGACTAACAGTTACAGAGGAATTTTTTTTTCATACTGATCAGATCAAGCGTTGTACTTGTCGAATTATGACGTCATAATGAAGGCACTTATGTCATCATCATCAACATATGTTATTCCGCACTGGGAGTACTTGACATTGTTACGGACCACGGATAAGATGTTGGTTTGCCGAGCGGATGGCCCCGCAGCACTAACAGTTACCCCGACTAACCCGATTCCCGAACGTTGGCCGGATAGCGCCACAGATATTCAATATGGAAAAGACAAAAGCGACACGGATGTGAAGAAGAAGAAGAAGACGAAAAGGTTGGAAATACTACTAAATTTATTCCTATTATTTACATGCTCAAAGTAACCAAGGAAGAAGGAAAGATAATAAAATAATGTACAGAAGATATTAGAGACACAGTGAAAATCGCTAGCTTACCTACAGTCTTAATTAACCCAAGGACAGAACAAACAAAACAACTCACGTACACAAGAAGGATGGGAAGGCAGGAGGTGGATGGCTGGAGGGAAAGGAAGGTCCAAGGATGCTGCAGCACGATCGGCGCGTTTGGCAGCCGCCATTCTTCGCGGCCCCGCTCAAAACTGCCGTCCAGGCCCCAAGCTGCGGTTACTGAAGCTGCTGTTGTTGAAGCTGCTGTGTTGCTGCGTGGACGTCGCGTGCTTTCTCCAGGACTCGTCTGACTCGTCTGACTCGTCTGGTCCAACCACTCAACTCAACAACACGCACGTATCCCTGTCCAACTCCTCCAGGCTTCTTGCTGTTAACTCCTTTTTTTGGTCCAACTTTGGCGAGCAAGGCGACGAATAGCAGGCTTTGTGCTTCCCTGGATGTCCTTCGGCAGTACCTTGCGCACGCGCTTTTATAGCGCCTCCGGCGATCAAGCCGCCGGCCTTTAGGACACGCCCATTGGTCAGCTCGCCTCAGCCCTGATTGGTGGGCACAGGCCCTCTGACCCCGAGCTGAGCACATGCTTAATGGCGGCTATTGGGGTGAAATCAGCAACCCACCGCTGTAACAAACCTGTGCCCCGTGCAGTTGGCAATGGAGGCTTGGAGGGGATGTAATTGGCAATTGAAGCTTGGCAATGATGAAAGGGGAATGTGAAAGGAACCTACTCTATTTCACTTGGTGCAATGGAGTGTCATCTTAATGGAAGACAAGGCCTTACCCTAATACACATAATAAAGATATAACTATCAACCAGGGGGAAATCTATGATTGGCTGACGTGATTGTTTATGACCTAATTATGGGACTCCCTTTGACCTTTATACATAACTGGACGCAGGAGGGTCCAGAATAAAGCAATATTTCACAACAATTTACTATACAATACAACACAATAAAAAAACTCAATCCTCATATCCGCAACACTGCATCCTCCTCCTCTTAGGCACGTCCCGGGCCTATAACCTTAACTTAGTGTGACACGTAGGTGTAGTTCCCTCTACTTTTAACCTGACCCTGAGTGCGACAGTTTTAAAACATAAATAAATATGTCCCGCTGCTCCATTGCACCCTACCTAACAGACTCATGCCCACAGCAAACCAAATTGCGGAATGGTCTTCAAACTATACACTGACGGTGGGGAGCATTATTTACAATGACGTTACTTTATTCACAAAACTAACACAGGACCTGTGATTGTTGTTTCTGGGGGGAGACAGTCTGCTCTGCATCAATGCACCATGAAAGCACCCATAAACGCACCAACACACCCTCAAGCACCAATCGGTGCACAGTCATCATTGTTCATGAATAAAATAAATCGGCAACCCCTAACCCTGCAGGTGGTCTCTTGCTCTTCGGCTCCCTCTGCTGGCTATTTGCTTTCTTCCAGATGTTGTCATTTTCTTTTGCTGGCGGCCTATTTGTATTACAACTCGCACAAAACGTGTCCATTTTTATTTTATTTATGGCCCACAGGGCCGACTAGTGTGGTTCACCTGTGGGGCATCGGTGCCCTGTGATCAAGGTGTGCCAGCAGGATCTTGGGCCTTCATGGCCGGTGCCAGCAAAGGGGCCATGCCCCAACCCACGGGGTCCATAAGTGGTGCTTGGCCACAGACATGTGGTCCATAATGTGGTGCACCGGCCATGAAGGCCCGAAGTGCGTACGGAGAGCGAAGTGAGAAAGCTCGTCCCTACCGTACGTCACCCCCCTTGTCACCTACACTACCCTTGCCCTTACCCCATATGTACAAAATCTACACATTACAAATTCGTCACGACTGTCACGTCTTCCCCATATTTCTTCTATTCCAAATTCGTCACCACAATCCCTCTAGCCAAAATTTGCCATCACCCAATTCATCATCAATCCTCATAAGGAGGAAGAGATGGAACAACAAAGCACAATGTCACACCCACGTCATGATGCGTCTCACAATCCAAACATTTGCATCATAAAAATAACAAAAACATGGCATGGTGTGGAGTTACGTCATCTCAGGTGAGTGGATGTAGACGGTGCAAGGAGATTTTCATCCTAACTACTTTCTAAATGACATTAACACACTTTACCCTACCCGGGGTCTTTCCCTGCCAATCCATTGGCCATCTTACACTATGGGTTCTAAAAACCAATTCCCATTGACCAAACTGTGGTGCTTCTCAATTTGGGGTCTCACTCCCCCGATTCAACTCCCGGTGCCCTTGCACAATTTCTGGGCTGGGTCGTGTAGCTCTCCAAGCAGGTCTACCCACCTGCACACCTCCACCACTGTAGTTGCCACCCGAGCTTACCTGCTCCTTGACCTAACCTATCTAATTGGGGAAGGCGCCTCCTGGCTCTGTCACCCCTTGGTGCCCTCTGGTACAGGGCCACCCGGGTCCGTCCTCCGGATCCTCGGGCCCCATCCACAACAACGCTACCGGCTCCCAGAGCCCACCTGCGGCCTCACCTGGCCGACATCCTTACAGTGGTGGAGTGCCCAAACCAACCACGCACACTAACAGGCTACACGCCCATCCATTTCCACAACACTAATGCACCCATCCAAATACCATTCTTTCACCCGCACCACAGATGCCAATATCCAACCACAATTTACCTGTACCCTCTACCTAACACTTACACTACCCGCCCCAGGTATTCGTGATGGGGGTCCATCCTTCCCCCATTCACACCTTCGCACCATCAACTCCACTCCATAGTTTCCACCATACTCACTCCACGACCATCCATTCCAATACTCCATATATTCCACACTCCAGGTATTCCACACTCCACGTATTTCACACAACCATTCTCCATTCACCTGTTGTTGCACACCTGTGCAATCACACCTGGTGCCACCTGCACCCTCCTCCTCTTCCTGGACCATTTGGTCAACACAACACACATCACCATCACTCCCTCATACACTGCTCCATCCACCTGTTCAGTTGCACACCTGTGCAATCACACTACAACTCACAATCACAATCATTAACTCATACCCTGCTCAATACACTTGAATACACCTCCAACACTCACACGGCATCATCTAAACTACCTGGTGCCCTGCTAACTTAGCGCTCCCCGTCTTCCCTTTAAACTAAGCACATACCACGTCATTATAATCCACTCTAATCTACCTGCGTCCCCACTGCAGGTATCATTGTCACTACCTAATCTTAACGTTACCTATTGTCATCTTCTCTAGATCCCTATCATTATATCCTAACCCTCCCGGGCTAGTTTTCACTGCCATAAACCCCATAAGACTAGTGCTCCTTTGCCCCCGCTGTGAGGGATGACAGAGTTGCCATCCCATCACATCGGGTATCTTCCACTATCAATTTTGCTTACCAAATTTCAACCAATCAAATTTTTTCCAATTATCTGCCAATTCTATTCACTTTTCTAAATTTCGGATCAAAAACACTATCAGTATCATCATCATCGTCCGCTATATCCTAGGCTCGGTGCGTCATGACATCATTAAACTCGGCTTCGTAAAGCCGAGCAATGAATTTGGGTGGTTTGGTCGCCTGCAGTTGGATCCGTCCGGCATTCACGACTCTGGGGAGGAGGCATGCTCGGGCCGAGGTTCCACGCATCGTCGCGGCTCGGTACCTTACGGTCCCGGGCCCGATGACCGAGGCTCGCCCTGTCGGAACCCCGCCCCCGCCAGGGGGCACCGTGCCGCTTCCTCCCACTCGCCCTTCAACCGGACCGGTCGCCTCGCCCAACAAGGCCCGGACTCGACCGTGCAGGGCGGGGCCAAGCCCGAATCGGCAACGACTCTTCGAAGAGAAGCGACGCAGCATTGATCCGCGCCGGGCCTGGCATCCAACAAAGCACACCGTGCCCCGAGTGCTCGCATCGGCTATCCGTCGCCCTAAACGCTGCCCCGTTCAACGTCGATGCTTTACTCGCATGCCCACACGCACACACGACCCTTTTGACACTCACAAAACCCGGCGTTCCAACGCCGTCCGTACATTCCACCAACGCACTCCCTGTTACACACCACACCTCTCGCGCACACTCGCCGTTCGCACACTCCCTTAACACACCTCGCGCACCATCTTGCGCACTCTCCCCACTCGGTACGTACTCCGTACCACTCACCATGGGCGTGCTCTCTTGCATCCACCCACTAACGTGCTCAGATGGGCTCTCCCACACCCGCGCCACGACCAACTAAGGTGTGCTTCCTCGCACACGTTCCACCACCACCTTACTCACCGTGTCACACTCACCCTCACACGTACACTCCGTATCGCTCTCACTCCCTGTGTCACACTCCATACACCCCGATGTGCATTCTCGCTCGCACTCGGTATCACACTCGCGCTTCGTAACACGCTCACACCTTGACGCACACTTTATTTTCACACGCGTGCTATTGCCACTCACACCGGACCCTTCACCAACGCCCGGGTGCCATAGTGACCCCCAATCGCACGACTATTCTCTTCGCGCCAAACCCCCTTTTACAAAATCTCCCGGCACCACATGCAGCCCGTCTCACCTTTGGGGTTCTTCTTCCTCCCTGCACCAATACCTGCAAATCTTTATAAGGATTAGCAAGTACGGCATCAGGATGTGCATTTAGACTTTGAGCAATTTCCATTCCTTCCTCCGATTGTTGCTCTTTTAAGTCCCCGGTCTCTCCAATTTCAACTATACCCATAATTTCTTTGTTCACCTCGACGACCACTGGCTTTAATAAAATCCCCTCTACCTCAGCAGTTGCCGGCTGCCCCAAACCCCGTGTTGCGATTTCTACCCCCGTCATTTTACCCGCGCTTTCCTCCGCTTCACTCAACCAGCGCTTCTCGACCCGCGTTACCTCCTCGTGCACCCGTGGGACCTGCTCGCCCAACCCGCGGTCTCTGTCCCTCTCCGCTTCCTCATTAATTTATTTGGCTTGGCCAACCATGCTCTCCAGTTTGTCCCCTAATCTGCTTCCGAATCCCTCAAATTTGCCTCCAAGTCCCTTCAATTTGCTTCCGAGTCCCTCCAATTTGCTTCCGAGACCCTCAAATTTATTGTCTAACTTCCCAATTTGGGCACTGGTACCCCTCACTTCGTCCCTCATTACCCCCATTTGGCCCTCTAATCGCTCCCTGTTCTCTTCCATTTTGGCTTCTAGCCCCATATTCGCCATTACTATGGCTGCATTAATCTGCGCCATGAGGTCCTGCACATCAATCCCTCCCACTTGTGCGGCGGGCACGGCCGCCGTAGCCATGTGCGAGGCGCCATTTTGCGCGCCCATAACCTCATGCGCGAGAGCGCCATCTTGCGCGCCTGAAACCTCCTCAACCACCTCCTCATTGTTCTCCTCCACCATTTCTTCCCTCTGATCCTGGGTTACCCTTAACCCCTCTTCTAGTTCACCCACCTGCATCCGATCGCCTTGACTAGCCATGGCGCGATTTCAAAATTTGGTTTTTTTTTAAAACAAAACAAATTTCGGCAGCTCGTAATTTTGAGCGCGTTAAGCGCGCTTCGGGTCCGACCCCGCTCCCGACACCAATTGTTACTGCCAATAGTACAATTGGTGTTCCAAAATTTGGGCTAAATAAATTTAGTCCCAGGTCCGAATCCGACACTCCTGACACCAATTGTTACTGCCAATAGTACAATTGGTGTTCCAAAATTTGGGCTAAATAAATTTAGTCCCAGGTTCGAATCCCACACCTGACACCAATTGTTACGGACCGCGGATAAGATGTTGGTTTGCCGAGCGGATGGCCCCGCGGCCCTAACAGTTACCCCACTAACCCGATTCCCGAACGTTGGCCGGATCGCGCCACAGATATTCAATATGGAAAAGACAAAAGCGACACGGATGTGAAGAAGAAGAAGAAGACGAAAAGGTTGGAAATACTACTAAATTTATTCCTATTATTTACATGCTCAAAGTAACCAAGGAAGAAGGAAAGATAATAAAATAATGTACAGAAGATATTAGAGACACAGTGAAAATCGCTAGCTTACCTACAGTCTTAATTAACCCAAGGACAGAACAAACAAAACAACTCACGTACACAAGAAGGATGGGAAGGCAGGAGGTGGATGGCTGGAGGGAAAGGAAGGTCCAAGGATGTTGCAGCACGATCGGCGCATTTGGCAGCCGCCGTTCCTTCGCGGCCCCGCTCAAAACTGCCGTCCAGGCCCCAAGCTGCGGTTACTGAAGCTGCTGTTGTTGAAGCTGCTGTGTTGCTGCGTGGACGTCGCGTGCTTTCTCCAGGACTCGTCTGACTCGTCTGACTCGTCTGGTCCAACCACTCAACTCAACAACACGCACGTCTCCCTGTCCAACTCCTCCAGGCTTCTTGCTGTTAACTCCTTTTTTTGGGCCAACTTTGGTGAGCAAGGCGACGAATAGCAGGCTTTGTGCTTCCCTGGATGTCCTTCGGCAGTACCTTGCGCGCGCGCTTTTATAGCGCCTCCGGCGATCAAGCCGCCGGCCTTTAGGACACGCCCATCGGACAGCTCGCCTCGGCCCTGATTGGTGGGCACAGGCCCTCTGACCCCGAGCTGAGCACATGCTTAATGGCGGCTATTGGGGTGAAATCAGCAACCCACCGCTGTAACAAACCTGTGCCCCGTGCAATTGGCAATGGAGGCTTGGAGGGGATGTAATTGGCAATTGAGGCTTGGCAATGATGAAAGGGGAATGTGAAAGGAATGTACTCTATTTCACTTGGTGCAATGGAGTGTCATCTTAATGGAAGACAAGGCCTTACCCTAATACACATAATAAAGATATAACTATCAACCAGGGGGAAATCTATGATTGGCTGACATGAATGTTTATGACCTAATTATGGGACGCCCTTTGACCTTTATACATAACTGGAGGCAGGAGGGTCCAGAATAAAGCAATATTTCACAACAATTTACTATACAATACAACACAATAAAAAAACTCAATCCTCATATCCGCAACAATATGTTATTCCGCACTGGGAGTACTTGACAATGAGCCTTGTACCAACTTTTTCCATTGAGTGGTTTGGGAGATATGGAGGTGCAACGTTTTTTCCAAGATGGCGTCCGTACCGCGTGACCTGTGACGTTAAAATTATGAATAAAAAAATTATACAGGCGCAGGCGCTCCAATGGTAAAATTTCGTATCAATTGGACCAACAGTTGCCGAGAAAATGAATTTGTTAAATGCAGACATGCCACACGTGTGCACTCGAATGCCTAACCCTGCTTTTCGCTTCGCGAGCGCAGGGTAAAGATCACAGAAGAACATATATCAACTTTGGCAATGCCAACTGGCCGAATTCCACACAATACATGGAACACGTTTTTACAAACTATGACTTCCTTGCATTCAATTAAATAGATACAGAAGTAAAACATTTGAATACGAGAATGTCACTTGGTAGAGCGCATAGCCCCGCTAGGCTGATCAGTTTACATTTTGTATCCCACTGATCGGCCGGATCTGGATTCGGACCTGAACCAAAATCGAATCAGCTTGTTCTTGTCGCCTAACCAACTCGTCCACCAAGTTTCGTCCAAATCTGTCCATACGTTTTTGAGATATCGTGCTATGTATCGGATTTAGCCCAATCACTCAATGGTGAAGAATCACTTAAAAAATTCTCTGATCCGGATCCGGATTCGAATCTTCAGCAATATTTAATCGATTCGTCCTTGTGAAACACCCAAACCTGTCCATCAAATTTCACTCAAATCCGTCCACAACTTTTTGAGATATCGTACTTTTTATCGTTTTTTGGCCCTATTTCTCAATGGTGAAGAATCACTAAAAAATTTGACCGATCCAACTTCGGATTCGAATCTTCACCAAAATCTAAACGTTTTGGTGATGTCACATGTCCAACCTCTCCACCCGATTACGTCCAAACTTTTCGAGATATCATCTTCACAAACATACAGACAAAGAAGAAATATGTCATGCCTAGCATGATACTTGTGGAATCCAGAAGTTGTTGACCTTTGGCCTATGTTGACCCTTTGACCTTAAAATAAATAGGCTTCTTGCTGATGACCAACCCTAGCATTTTGTGAAGTTTAATGGAGATCGGTTTAAAATAGTGACCTGTAGCTAAATACAGTATATACAACCACTCATAGATACATAATAAAATTCCCTTCTTCTCCTTTTATGGACAAAATTATTCTCATGTTCTTGTGAGATTGGTCGGAGGAGGTTTTTGCCCCCAAGTCCTTCAAGAACCGGCAGGCCAGGACTGACGTTTGACTTAAGTTAGGGCAGGAATTGGAATTTGTTCAAGATGCCGGTGATAGACGTAGTTCACTTACTCTTCGTTAAGGACACCGTGGGATATTTAACTTCCACCCCCTAATGCTGGCAGACGGGACGTTGTTTAACGTCCATCCGAGGGACACACGTGGATGAATCATCCCGGCTGTGAAACACCAGGATGACAAATTATAGCTGGGGCTGGATTCAAACCCAGGTTAGATAGCTTCGATGAGAGTGTGTGTGTAAAACATCTCCATGCGCCATCACATTCTCAACTATCTATCATCAGAGTCCATACAGTCCATTGTCTCCAAAACAATATCCTGAAATTCACTTTTCCAAAGCAACTCTTTGTCGTGAAATAAGAGTCTATCTGGCTGGACTCTGATGTGTACACCACCCTCCCCTTGTGCAATATCAACATCGGCTCCAACCCACACTAAACCCAACATGTCCCCTCTGTCAAATCTGCCCCACAAACCACCACTCATATTATGACTAGCTTCCCCTCCCTAGTCCCACAAACACACTTCTTCAACAACTCTTCTCTTCTAGATCTCTAGGAGCGTTTGGTGGACGCTGCAGGATACTTGAGTTATTTCGCTTGACGAAGGATTGAGTCTACGACAACAACAACAACAACAACAACCAGACCCTAGATGTGTGTAAAATCAAATATAGTGTATGTAGCCTCAAAGCATCATTTACAGTGCACACACAACCCTTTTATCAGCCATATAGTTGATTAACTAATGTAGAACTCATCACAGAATGAGAATAATTGGGATTCATCCAGAAAGCAGCCACCATCTCTTATCTTCCCCCATCCAAAACCTTGATCTTTTCTAACCCCATTAATTCACCCCAGATCCACTTTTTTGAAATACCAACTTCTTTCCTGGAAGTCCTAGCAGTGTCCATGTGTTTTTTTGACCTCTCCCACTCCCACCCCCCTTCCCATGCCTCCTCCCCCCAAGCCCTCCTCCTCCCACAGATCTCCAGATGTCCCTGCTCTCCATCTTGTCTCCCGCTCCCTTTGTCATATGTTTTTTGTGTCAGTTTGTCTTTTTGTGATCAATGTTAGCTCTTCCACGAGCGACGAACCTCGATCTTGTATACCGAAAAAAAAAAGAAGTATATATATATATATACAGCATATATATATATATATATATATACACAGTATATATAGGAGGGGAGGGGGGGAAGGGGAGGAGGGGAGGAGGGGGGAAGGGTGGGGAGAGGGGTAAGGGGATCAGTCAGAAGTGGAGGATCTTTTACAGAGAATTTATATCTTAAAGGGGAGGGGAGGCGAGGGGGGAAGGGGGGAGGGGGAAAGGGGAGGGGGAGGTGGGAAGGGGAGGGGGGGGGAAGGCGAGGAGGGAAGGAGGGGGGAAGGGTGGGGAGAGGGGGAAGGGGATCAGTCAGAAGTGAAAGCTCTTTAACAGAGAATTTATATCTTAAAGGGGAGGGGAGGAGAGGGGGGAAGGGGAGGGAAGGGGGGAAGGGGAGGGGAGTGGGGAAGGGGAGGGGGAAATGGGATGGGGAGGGGGAGGGGGAGGGGAGGGGGAAGGGGTGGGGGGAAGGAGGTGGGGGGAAGGAGGTGGGAAGGGTGGGGGGAGGGGGAAGGGGCGGGGGGAAGGAGGTGGGAAGGGTGGGGAGAGGAGGGGAGGGGGGAAGGGGCGGGGGGAAGGAGGGGGGAAGGGTGGGGAGAGGAGGGGAGGGGGAGGGGGAAGGGGAGGGAAGAGGAGGGGAGGGGGACGGGTGAGGGGAGGGGGAGGGGGGAAGGGGAGGGCAGGGGGGAGGCAGGAGAGGAAGGGGAGTGGCTCACGTTTCTGAGTGAATGTGGCTCACGTTTCTGAGTTAAGTGTGATGCCGATCAGGAAGAAGAAGAAGCCATACTACCAAATTCGTACACTTCCGGAATTGTTTGATTTATTTGTATTCAAATGTCTGGTAATTGTTTTGTATTTATTTATGCGAATGTGTACTTGTATATAACTGTCATTCATTTAAAAAGGCTTCGGCACTGTCGAGCGATTTTCTTTTTAACTCCAACAAAACGAACTTTTTTTTTCATTATTATTTTTTTTTTGCCTAAAACACTCCCAGGCACTCACTGATGAACCTCTGAAAGTTTGATGAAGATCCGTTCAGCCATCTCTGAATAAAACGCGGACACACACACAGACAACTCGTGTTTATATATATATATATATATATATATATATATATATATATATATATATATATATATATATATATATATATATATATATATATATATATATATATATATATATATATCGGGATTTAAATTTATATATATAAAATATATATATAATATATATATATAAAACAAGCATGTCACAAGAAGCACCCAAGAGAACCCAGTTGCAACCCAGTTGTTCTGTGTTTAAGACGTTTACATTTGAATTCAAACAGAAGAACCAAAAAGAATGACATTTGCTGTGTTACCATACCCATTCTGAACTTACAAGGAAAACGATGCAGGCCATATCCATTTAGCATTAACTGAATCTATCAATTCTCCAATGCATATACAGTATTCTCAAGCCCATTATTAATGTTAACATCCACATATTTTTTGTAATCACAAAAATGTTTAGGATATGGAATTCTTAAAATTTGGAATTCTAAAAATTTTAAATTCATAAAATTTTGAATTTTTCAAATTTACAATGTAAATGCAGAATAGAGAGCTGGATTTACAAAGTTCATCCAAAGGAAAACAAGCTCCAGAATTTTTTAAATTTGGAATTCTTAAAATTTGGATTGTTAAAAATTTGGCACTTTTTAAATTTACAATGTAAATGTAGAATAGATAGCTGGCTTTACAAAATTCATCCAAAGGAAAATAAGCTGCAGAATTTTTAAAATTTGGAGTTCTTAAAATTTGGAATTCTTAAAATTTGGATTTTAAATTTTTTTAGCACTTTTTAAATTTACAATGTAAATGTAGAATAGATAGCTAGCTTTACAAAATTCATCCAAAGGAAAATAAGCTACAGAATTTTTAAAACTTGGAGTTTTTAAAATTGGGAATTCTTAAAATTTGGAATTTTAAAAATTTACAATGTAAATGCAGAATAGAGAGCTGGCTTTATAAAATTCATCCAAAGGAAAACAAGTTCCAAAGTAAAACAGGACCTGTTCGCAACTCATAAAATGGCAGTTTTCGTCACATTCGACTTAACAGCGGCACCCGAACTCTCAAAGAGAAGCACACTACCAAGTGAGCTATTATACGATTTCTAAGCCATGGAAGACCATCCTCCAAGTTCAAAGCAGGCTCATCTCTGCTTACATTTTGGGATATGTTGGAATTGAGTGCATAAGTAGCATTAAAACATAATTAAGACAATAAATGCATTGTTTGAAACATGGAGTTCAATAGTTTCTTCATTCACGTGATTATATATTTGCCAACTAATGAAGTGCACCAGCTTACCAATTGTACTTATGCTAAATAATATAATCAGAAAAATAAAATAAAATCAGGCAGGACATTAGATGTTGGAACCTTTGCTGATTTTCCATATACCTTTGCACAGATGTGAAGGCCATATGTAGTGGATACTTTTTTGTACACATAGTCCAGGCTCGATTGTGGAAGAGCTAGGACACTGAATGGATCAGGATGTAACAGGACAAAATTAGAACGGCACTCAGTAGAGAGCATACATACCTCCGCCTGGTTGGCCATATCACTCAATAGTGAAGAATCACTTTAAAAAAATTATACTAGCTGGATCCGGATTCGGATCTTCATCAAAATTGAATTGATTCTTCCTTGTCAAACACACAACCGGTCCAACAAGTTTGGTCCAAATCCGTCCACAACTTTTTGAGATATCCTGCTATGTATCGTTTTTGGCCTAATCTCCCAATGGTGAATATAATCATTAAAAAAAATTATACTAGCCGGATCAGAATCTGTATCTTCCGAATACAGATTCCGGAATACAGATTTCTGCTAGCAGGATCCGAATCTGTATCTTCACCAAAATTTAATCGTTTCGTCTTTGTCACATACGCTACATCTCTGCCAAATTTGGTCCGAATCCGTCAACAACTTTTTGAGATATTTTGTTCACAGACAAACGGACAGACAAAGAGACAGGGGTGAAAACAAAACCTCCATCCACCTTTGGTGGCGGAGGTAACTATCAGTAAGGAAAAACTGGAATTTGGAAGGAGGTGAGCTTGCGGGTGTGCGAAGGAGAGAGGTTAATGGTGGTAGAAAAGATCATTGATTTGGATGGGGGATCTGGGAGACAGCGTTTGGATGGGAGACAGTGTAACAGCTGTCTTCACTTGACATATTTTTCCAACCTGTATTGCCAAGAGCGAATGTCTGGCATATTTTAATGGAATATACTGGTATAATTCTAACCGCTGGCTGATTGACTGATTGGCTGACTGATATTAATGTTTGGTACCTTCCTGGTGCCGTAGAAAGCGGAAATTGGCATGCCGACGGACATTGAAACCAGCACACCGGCAAAAATCACAGAACCGTCAGAAAGCATCTGTTTAATGACAATTTACATTACAAAAGTAAACGCATATATAAAAAATAAATAAATTAATAACCTCAATCAATATCTAGCATTTGAAAATTGTAATTTCTATAACTAAACTATGAGCTAAACATGACAATGACCCTTCCTGCCACGAAAAGAGTGGCATTTTTCATAGCGGCATTTTGAACCCCACCAATTAAGGTTTTGTTTTTGAAAACCACCAATGAAACCCACTTTTCCTGCTTTTTAACATGAAACTGAAAGGGAGAAGCTCAGGTTGTGCTCATTTACCAAGCATCTAGCTATCCAGCCGTTCTTTAATGATTTTGAATGGAGTGCTTGCTCGAATGCTTTAACCACTGGGCGATCTCTTCACAAGAAACTTGGTAAATGAACACACACCCAATGTTCTTGAGACCCGACCATTGATCGACTAAAATCTGTATACCCCAAAGAGGAATGGCCCTTCCTGCTGCTCCTGTAGTAAGCAGGTGTACTAGTAAATTAAAATGTCGATCGGTGGAGTCAGCCGTCGTAATGACATCATATACGCAATGACGTAGCATGACGGCTGCACACAAAACTGCCGCTACTTTAATATAGAGAAGAAGATACATTTTAACCTCCGGTAACTTTGCAGTTACTACGAAGGGATTTGTGTTACGATAAGATTTACAATAAAATTAACGTTGCATTATCATTATTCTTATAATTATATTACTAAAAAAAACTGAGACTAATTCCTTACTTCCGCATTATTTGTACCGTACACCGCTTATCATTGATTCATAAACCATACACCGCTTCAATCTCGAAACTTTGCAATAACGACAAAGGGTTACGATTATATTTACTATATTATTATTATTAACGCTATTATTAAAGCAAATGTCTTCAAAGCGGCTTGAAGGTGAGGCATGAAGGCATGAAGCCTAAGGCCTATATGTACTGCCATTGGAAGACCCGTAACGTCTATACTTTCGATATTTGATGGTCATTTTAACAATCGGTTTGTTTGTGTTTTACACTGAATGAAAAACGTAAAGGTATAGCATGTCGATTGTGATATATGACAGGTTCGACGATATGTTCAGCCTGAACGAAATTGGAATCAAAATGCCGTAATGACATCAGACGTAATCACATCACCCTGTCATGTGGCCAGATCCTCAGCTCTGATTGGTGTACGTTTGAGGGGACATACATACATACATACATACATACATACATACATACATATGGATGGACAAACACTGTTCTAGATTTCTTTGCCCGATGGGCTACGTCGTAAAAAACCGAAATCGACATCTAGCATTTGAAAAACGTAATTTCTATGATTGTAAACTGTGAAATAAAAATCAATGAAAACCATAAACGTGTCCGTAAAATAAATACATAAATAAATAACTTAAATTGATATCGTGCTGTGTTATCATTCATTGGGAGCAACATTGTTTTCATTTGTTCTTTACAACTTATGCCCTTTAAAATGTCTTCATGTTATTATATGTTGACTTTTCTTGGCCATATCCTTTTAGTAAATCAGAATTAAAGCCTTATACTTGTTTACATAGTAAGTTGAAGTGAAGAATTGAAAGCAGTTGAATAAATGAGAATAACTATAAGCTTTCTCCTTGAGTGCACCGGTAATTTTGTTGAACAAAGTTTTTCTTCCATTACCCCGATCATCGAAAAGAACGTCAGAGACAATGGAGTAAGGTAGAAAACCACCGAAGCATGCTCAAAAAGAAAATCCGTACAACAATGTAACATTCAGTGCCTCTGTTAGCGCAGGCCACTTGGGCAACAAGCTGCACTCTTGTCATATGTCAGCATAAAGGAAGAAGATAAATGGTGGAAGTGGATACAGGTCAAAAGGTTACAAAACATACGAGGAACTCTGTGGCCCAGTCACATAGATCAAACAAGATAAGTGTGTTTCCACAGCACTGTGTGACACCATGTTCTGGAATAGTGTATTTGATGCACAGCCAGAACTCGTCTCTTCTGTCCCCTGGTTATAGTTCATTTTTGGTAAGGATTCTGGCTGCGAGTGAAAATGGTGTTTCACGTGAAACAGTGAAGGGAGCAATGCCTGGACAATTGGATGCTTCCTGTCATTCATTCAACCACATCTTGTGCAATTCGATTCCTTCCCCTAAAAGTAGCCAAAAGCCAGCAACAGTGGCCTCAAGTCAAAGATTTATGCCTTCACAAAATTTGAATTCTTGAATTATTTAATTCTTGATTCTTAAAATAAAGTCTTTTATCACAAAATCTTAGAATACCCAAATAGTGATAAATGTAAATTCTATAAATTTTCTTTACACTTTCTACCAGCTCTAGTTTGAATCTAATTCAATTTTTCTGGACTTCAGACTCAAATGTATTTTTTTTTGTTTTTCAGACTAAAACTAAAACTCATCAGACCCAAATGTAGTACTTTCTCAATGTCAAAGTGTTAATAAGTCTGAAAGTTTATCTATTTAACTTTTAACAGGATATTCCTTTTCAAAACAAACAAGAGTATTTTAATAGTATTGAAGATCATACTGTATAAATATCAAGACCCAATCTTCCTGGGTAGACCATAATTAGAGGCAACAACCAATCAGCTCTCACCCAATCAATTATCCTCAGGTGGCTAGAATCTTACAACCTGTGGAAAAATGAATACATATAAATACACCAATATATATATATATATATATATATATATATATATATATATATATATATATATATATATATATATGTATATATATATATGTATATATATATATATATGTATATATATATATGTATATATATATATATATATATATATATATATATATATATATATATATATATATATATATATATAGTGTTGCGGTTGTGCCATAAAGGCAAAACCCCTATAGTTCGTTGCACGACAACATATAGTCTGCAGTAGTTAGTTATTTTCTATTGAATGTAAAGATTAGCCCTTTACCATTGTGTAGTAATCAAAACCAATATGCGTTGAAGTTAGGCAGGATCTTCAAACCCTCGTTGGTTAAGGGAAGCCATTTTTAATGAGCAGGAAGGCGTGGCCAAAAGCATGGCCCAGGTGACCAATGGCGAGCCGGGAACCCATCGCCATGATGCGACAAGCCTCAGCCAATGGGAGGCTGTGGAACATTTTTTGAGGGGCGTGGGCGGATCTGGTAAAAGCCCACGCTGAGGGCATTATCATTCTCTTTGCCTGGGATTTCGCCACGTCGACGACCTCCTGCTCTGTTTTTTGTTTTTTTTTGTTTTTTTTTGTATACTGAATCGAGGCTCGTGAAAGAGCTAACATTTATTTCACAAACAAACAAACAAAAAAATATGTCACCCACAGGGTGAACCGTATCTTGCCAAAATGTGAAAATTCCGTTTTTTCGCCATGACGTCATCAAATGACGTCATAGCGTCAAACTGTTTACAGATCTGGGAAGCACTCATCAAGGGCATTCATATGAGGTATTACTCGATATGGTACCTACGATTTCAAAATTTGACCTTGGGGTCAATAATTTTCGACCTCCAGCGCTAACCATGAAGGTCAAGGCCGATCGCCACCAAAAACTAATCAGCTGAGCGCCGGACCATATACTAGATTCCCATGAAGTTTGGAGACGATCCGATCAAAGTTACTCAAAAAATTAGTGTTTCGTCGACCTCCATGATTGACCACAAAGATGACCTTGACCTTTGACCTTGACCTTCAAAATTTTGTGTGCTGAAGGGTATCTCTATAGGACTCTGATATGCGAAGTTACAGGAGTTTCCAATAATAACTGTGGTCTACAGAGTGATCTAAACATGAAAAAAAATGATTAACCACAAACAAAAAAACAAACAAACATACAAGCTGACTAATACATCTTGCAAAAACTTCGTTTTGGCAAGATAACAAACCAGACAAACAAAATATACAAAAAGAGGGAGCAGAAGACAAGATGGGGAGAGAAGGGGAAGCACACAACCACAACATTTGAGAGCAGGGAGAAGTGTGGGAGGGAGAGGGCTTGGGGGCAGGAGGCGTGGGAGGGGGAGGGGGGGGGGGGGAAGAGGTATAAAACACAAGGGGACCGAAATTAGCGGGGGTAGAAAAGATCAATGTTTTGGATGGGGGAGGATAAGAGATGGTGGTGAACTGTTCTCTCTTTGCCTGGGATTTCGCCACGTCGATGAGCTCCTGCTCTGTTCTCTCTTTGCCTTGGATTTTGCCTCGTGGACGACACGACTCTCTTGCCTTGGATTTTGCCTCGTGGATGACACGACTCTCTTGCCTTGGTGTTTTGCCACATGGACAACACCCTGCTCTGGACTCTCTTGTTTTAGCTCCAGCGACACTAGTTTTGGCCTTTGTTCTTCGTCGATACCAATCGCTTCTGCACCGATCTTTTGCGCCATCCGGCTGACCTGCAAGCATTGGCATTTCTACACGACTCACCTGCGCTGAAGTTCATCTACCTGTGCTAAGTTCGTCCGTGCCGACTTCGAGGCAGCGGTTCGTCCTTCGGACCTGACCTTGTCAAACTGCGAGCCGCGCACACCAGACCATGTGGTCATCAGCGAGGCAATTCCAGCACGTACATCGGTACGCCCTTAACCAGTGTCTTTTTCCCTGTGAGTGTGTGTGTCAGATTGTGAAGGCACCAAGTCGGGGTTATTATTAGGTAATAATTGATAAGCTGAATCTTCGTCTCTGTTTCTCTGTGCCTTCAAAATAAAAGGCTGTACATTTTGTTGTTGCTTTCCAACCTGTTCAGTACGTCCTTTCACCAATTGGCCTAGCATCATCCGGGACCGAATTTGGCTAAACTCAGGTCCATAAATCTCGTGGGGGTAATGCTGCTTTCCACACCGTACAAATCCGCTCGGCACCCATATGGTGTGGGAAAGTGAGGGTTCAATCGCGCGGTTCTTTGGCACGCATGTGCACCTTGATCCGTGCACCTTGAAGGTATTCGTGATTCTCCGGTATTAACCGAGGGGAATCACGCAACAAAATTGTTGTCAATAAGGGGGACTTTTGAACCCGGCCCCCGCAACAATTAGTTGTCTGGATTGGGGATTTGAACCCCGCAACAATATATATATATATTGCTTGGTGTTGGGCTAGCGGCTAGGGTGCCAGCTTAGGATAAACCAAGGATCCTGGGTTCAAATCCCGGTCGATCGCTGAATTAATGCCAGGGGGGTTGACTCAGCCTGTCATCCTTCTGAGGTCGGCTAATTGAGTACCATAGCCAGGTTCACCATTTTTTTCGTTCAAAATCATGGTAGATTAGCAAACCTATACATTTTTGGAAACGTTATTACATGGAAAATCTGAAAATCAATGTTTACATTTGCCAATTCCGACCAATTCGATTCGACCAATTCGACCAACTCGACCAATCGACCAATTCCATTCGACCAATTCGACCATTCGACCATTCGACCAATCGCTTCGATCGACCATTCGACCATTCGACCAATTCGATCGATTCGATTCGATTTGATTAATCGAATTCGATTCGATCGACCATTCGACCAATTCGATTTGCCAATCAATTTGACCGACCTTTGCTTGTGTGGAACGGACTGTGAAAACGATGCGGACTATATTGTCGGATACGACACACAGTACAGTGATGACGAACTCTAAATGGCATATTCTGTAATCGTGTATGTTTGATGCCATTGACTGCCTGTGTATATTTTGTCATTGACTGCCTGTGTAGATGTGAAGTTATACTGACTGCATGTGTATATAAATATATGATTTTGCTGACTGCCTGTGTATGTTTGGTGATATGAATTATTGTGACACATTTTGATGTTATTAACTGCCTGTACAAAATGGTAACATGTATTTGATTATGCAACTTATCGCGAATATAAAGACAGTATTTTGCAATTCAAAACCTTTGATTCGTGTCTTACCATTCCCCATAGCACTAATTTGATACTTTCATTGGATTCCTTGTCCCTGAAAATATAGGTTTAGTATATTTTAAAAAGTTTTTAGGGTAATTAGAGGCAGAAATAGAACAAAATATGTATTTTACAGTGGCCATTTTGAAAATCCAAAATGGCCGCCATACAGGTATCTCTCCAAATGTAAACATTGATTTTTAGTTTCCTTATGCTATAACCTTTCCAAAAATGTATAGGTTTGCTAATCTACCATGATTTTGAACGAAATATAATTTATTGACATAGTGAACCTGACTACCAGTTCACTGGTAATTCCCTGCTTGTCGTAAAAAGGCGACAAACAGGGTTGGCGGCAGGAAGGGCATCCGGCCGTAAAACATTGCTTCAAAAAGGGGTCCAAAAAAACAACAACAACCACGGTCCCCGAAAAAGGCCAACCCCCGCTTTGTGGGGAAAAATGGCCTCTAAACGGTGGTTATATATATATATATATATATATATATATATATATATATATATATATATAAATATATATATATATATACAGTATATATATATATATATATATATATATATCTATATATATATATATATATAAATATATATATATATATATATATATATATATATATATATATATATATATATATACAGTGGTACCTCGGCTTACGAGTGCCCCAACGTACGAGTTTTTCGGGATACGAGCCGTCGCTCGGGCGGTTTGTTGCTTTGGGATACGAGCCGAGATCCGATGTACGAGCTCAAAAAATTTATTTTTTTGAATTTTCCGGTTGTGGCTTCCGGTTCCGGTCACGTGGTTATCTTGCCGTGAAAGCATCTCTGCTTGGATATAAAACACGCAATCGTCGAAATACATTAGCGAGGAATCTCCTTGCTCCAGCCGGTGACGTCATCGGCGGGGATCCCCGCCTCCAGAGTGGCTGGTCACGTGACCGCCAAAGCGTGTCGCGCGTGCGGGTATAATGAGCTACACCTGTGGATCACGTGACCACGGAAGCACGCCTCGCTTGAGAGGCATGGCTTTCGGTTTGCGTTTTGCTTTATAAGGCGCGATAAATGGGCTTTTGAGTGTTAGCGGTTCATGGCGTTGACGGTTCATGGCGGTTCATGGTCAAAAACCCATTACATCAATTTTACCAGGCAATGTACAGTAAGTACAGTGGACACCAAATGCACGGTGGAAGGCTAGAAGTAGAAGATCGTCCAAGACAAGTGAGAATAAGCCATACTTTGGAGATGACGTCATTCGCTGGTCCGATAACCAAAGATGTGGTATAAAAAACCAGGTGAGCTAACAATGCAGCAATGAAGG
This sequence comes from Myxine glutinosa, assembly GCF_964187855.1. Taxonomy (NCBI): domain Eukaryota; kingdom Metazoa; phylum Chordata; class Myxini; order Myxiniformes; family Myxinidae; genus Myxine; species Myxine glutinosa. The sequence continues at coordinate 176,297,275 of NC_136263.1, read as the reverse complement.
AATTCGGCCAAGGCACCGGCACACAACGACCTACCTACATCGAAAGACTCAATGCCAATGGTGACAGAAGCCAAGACGGCCGGCTTAAACACCGCCGAAAGACCACGGTGTACCAACTTACGATGCAGAACATCTTGCACTTAATATGATGACAACAGGTGCCATCCTCTGACGTACCATTACAGGTACAGGTACAGTACACGTGAGCACAGAGCAAAAGTTCACTGAAACCGAGATTAAGAAAAAAGAAAAAACACCTCGTGGTCCGTGCTCGATATCCGAGTTTCAATCTTTTCAAACACATGATGCTCTCGGTCACGGTATCTCCTGCGAGCTGCTTCTCCTTCAACCACACAAACAACAACTTCTCCATATCTTCATGGATAGAGGTCCAGTTTATTTCTTTACATTCTCTTGTATTATGTACAGTATATACGAGGTCGTGCTTGTTTATACATTATTTGTTATTTATAAAGTACATTTTTGTTATTTAAAAGCACCTAACAAAAAAAATTGGTGTTTTTTTTTTGAGGCTGGAACGGATTAATAGCATTTCAATGCATTTGAATGGGAAAATTTGCTTTGACTTACGAGCGATTTGGCTTACGAGCTCCGTCACGGAACGGATTAAACTCGTAAGCCGAGGTACCACTGTATATATATACACTGGAAATATATATATATACACTGGAAATATATATATATATATATATATATATATATATATATATATTGTTACGGTCCGCGGTTAAGGATGGTATGTTTGCCGAGCGGAGGCAACGCGACATAACAGTTTCCCCGATTCACCCGATTCACCCAGACGTTGGCCGTATCGCGCCACAGCTATTCAATATGGAAAAGACAAAGACGACGGATGTGAAGAAAAGGAATTAAGAAGACGAAAAAAAGGTTGAAAATACTACTAAATTTATTTACTATTTACAGGCTCAAAATAACCAAGGAGAAGGAAAGATAAGAAAATAATATACAGAAGCTTTTAGAGACACAGTGAAAATACTAGCTTATACAAACTTAATTAACTACCCAGGACAGAACAAACAGAAACGGACTCACACGGGGAATGATGATAAGAATGGCAGGTGGATGTTTTGAGGGAGAGGGAGGTCCAACGGGTCCTGCAGCACGATCGGCGCATTGGGCAGCCGCCGTTCCTTCGCGGCCCTGCTCCAAACTGCCGTCCAGGCCCCAAGCGGCTGTTGAGTGTTGTTGCTGCTGTGGACGCTGCTGCTGGCGAGCAAGGCGACGAATAGCAGGCTTTGTGCTTCCCTGGATGATCTCCTTTGAACAAGAATCGCTGCTGGATGATCTCTTCTCTTGGACAAGAATCGCTGCTGGATGATCTCCCTTCTCTCTCTTTGACCTCACAACCCAGCTCTCTCTTGGACCCTTTTTGCAACTTCTTGCGCGCGCGCCTTTATAGCGCCTCCTGCGATTAAGCTGCCGGCCTTTAGGACACGCCCATCGGTGTGCTCACCTCGGCCATGGTTGGTCGCGCGACCCTCTGACTCCACCCTTGATGACGACGGGCGGGCATGCCTTTCTTCCCCGACCCTGCCTCGTGGCCAATGGCGGCAATTGTAGTTGGCAATGCGAATGGCAATTGACGAAAGGGGAAATGGAGGTTTTGGGAATGGGAATGAAGGATGAAGGGAATCTATCTTTTTCACTTGGTGCAATGGAGTGTCATTTTAATGGAAGACAAGGCCTTACCCTAAAACACATAATAAAGATATAAGCTACTGAACAAGGGTATTATAGTGTCCTTCAATGGATGCTTTATGGAATTAACTACCGGGACGCCCTTTTAACCTTTACACAACACTGGAGGCAGGAGGGGCCAGACTCAAGCAATAATTCATAACAATTTCCAATACAATACAACACAATCAAAAAAATACAATCCTCATATCCGCAACAATATATATATATATATATATATATATATATATATATATATATATATTGTGGATCTGCTGCCGGCCTTCTCCCCTTACCAAGGGGGGATTAGTCCCCTTGTCTTTAAAGGACCTGGCGCGACCCAGGACCTATTACGTCCCTTCCGGACAGTGCTAAATAGGGTTTCAGGACCAAATTCGCTGTTACCTAAGTACTAGCGCTGCCCTGGAAGCGAGGGAATAAGCCCCGCATGAACCACATGTCTTGGTGATACGCCGAGTGGTTGCGTACACGTGATCCATGCCGTTATGGATGGTGGAACCCGATTCAAACGGTTTTATTAGTACCACGCTTAGTCAATGGAGAAATCACAGGAACGATCGAATCAGAAGGAAGAACAGAATTTATTGACACTATACAATGGTAGAAGGAAAGGGAAACAGAGCAGCCTTATACAGTCTTATTTAATACCCCTGGACAAACGGGCCCGTCGCACACACACACTCACACGGGGATTGCAGATGACAGGATGATGTTCAGCGCGTCCAGGGATGGCTCTCGTGCAGCTTCCTCCGGTCTCGGGCGGTAGATGGATGCAGGAGAAGGCAGGAGCACGTAGCGTGTCTCCTGAATGGAACGGTTACCCTGGGCGAGCGGTAGGGAGCGGACTTTGGCGCGGCTGGCTGCTATTCACTCGCGGCCATGGCTGCGTTTACTTGCGTGGCTGAAAAGCGCTATATGCATTACCGGCGCGTCTGGCTGTGCCCGCGTACTTGTACTGTTCAACGCCTCTTCTTCTATCTCGAGGTGCACACGTTCTAATGCGAGGTCAAAGTTCAACAACGGCGAGTGATGCACGTTCTTCTCTCTCTCTCTCTCTCTCTCTCTCTCTCTCTCTCTCTCTCTCTCTCTCTCTATCTCTCTCTCTCTCTCTCTGCGCAAGTCCTCAAACAAATCCTTTCGCGCCACTTGTGCAAGCCAGTCCTTCAAGTCCTTTGCCACTGCCGTATGCACGCGAGTCCTTTTATCAAGCTCCCTCTCTGCAAGTCCTGCTTGTAAGTCCTTTTGAGGGCTTTGCGCAGCGGGTTATATAGGCACGCCCCGCGAATCTTCTGGAACTCACCAGATGCGCTTCACCACACCCTCTCACGCCATTCCGCTCGAGCTCTGATTGGCTGGTGGGTCTTACCGTCATCGCCTCTGCCGCTCCCGACCTCAACGCCGCCCCCACCTTTTCAGGCCTAAACCAAATCAATCAAGGTGTTACTCGACTAGTGGTCAGCCAAATGTGGCGCAGGATGGATTACGCCCATAGAGGTAGAATTGGAGGGTGGACGCAAAATGAACGTATGGCCTACTCTCCTGTCTTTACACAACGCAGGCACTAAGAGGGGAAATGGCCTATTCTTACACATACTAAGACATAACTATGCTACAAATGGGCCTATATGTTGCTCGTGTGACTAACTATGGGGGGCAACCCTTTAACCTTTAATGACTTCAATGTGCCAATCTCAAAACCGCAGCAATATATATATATATATATATATATATATATACATATATATATATATATATATATATATATATATATATATATATATACTGTATATATATACTGTATATAGATATATTCCATATATTAAATATACAGTATGTTGACGGAAATTACAAATTTCGTTCACAATAGATGGACTGTTTGATCAGGAATTTTGCTTGGATGTTGAAGAGCATGACGAATAGATGGGTTTCTAGCTTGCAACAGGGGGTGCACATGCTAAACATTTTGCCTCATCTGACCCAAATGCAATCACACTATTTTTTAATCATGCCATTGACATGCACTTTATCCTGGCAAACTAATTCTGGGGTAGACATGCTACTTCCGGGGTAGACATGCTACTTCCGGTTAGACAGGCTACTTCCAGGTAGCATATATATATATATATAAACAAACCGTAATAATAACCTCAAATCATGAAAGAAAGAAATATTAGTAATTAGTAATAAACAATGTGAATTTTGTACATTTAACAATGACGGAAATCTGCACTCGGAACTTCCGTTAAGTTGATTACTGTTTATCGTGCCATTGACATTGACTTTACTCCATGCCAGTACGATTTTAAATGTTGTTCGCCCCGTCGTTGGCAACCATGACATACAATCTCAATTTGAAAGACACTTCATTATTGATTCATTGACCAAAATTTCATTTTTTTTTTAGTCTTTTTCACATAAAAATCGATCTTTCCTTTCTTCAGGCCATGTATTGATGGAAAAGACAAAATTAATCAGGAGCTGCATTTTAAATGCAAAATGGAGACTTCTTGAGACTGAGGAGCAAATATTAGCAGGATTAAGAATAAATTGGGAGATTAAGGCAAGAAGAAGAGCAACTTTGGCTGTGACTGACTTAAATGCATTTGGAGCACAAAACAGGCAAGATAAACAGTTATTTGTTAGTCAACAAACGGATGATGAAAGGACATTAAGGCAGACACAAAATCACCAACATCAGAGAAGGTTGCATTCATCATGACTCAGACTCAAACCCGAAGAAAACACGAGAAGAACTGCGCTTGACCGAGCGACCTGGGGAAGAGTCATTGCTGTGGCCACATCACACTATGACATACAGAATGAATGAATTAACTAATCAATCAATTGATGGATGGCAAAATTACCTCTAAGATCTATGCACTCTTGTCTATGAGCTGTCCAGCCTGGGTTTGAATCTCGACCCAGCTATAAACTGTCACCCTGGTGCGATGTATCAAGGTGCGCCCTCCATCGGAATGGATGTCAAGCCAGGGCTTCTGCTAGCACTGCTTGTTCGTAGACCTTAAATATTCCATAATATATTACCATTTCATGAAGTGCAGGTAAATTATTGCAGGTATATCGGCCAATTTTTAAACCCCTGCCTCATACTGCACATAACAAGTGGCCTGGTCTTCTTGGATATTCCAATTGGCAACAGGTTCCGCTGAGCTTGCATTGTCAGAATTTGATTGTTGTCTGTACCGAGCAGCTGCTACACTATAAACAAATTCAACTTCCCAGGAGGTTGTATTGTCCGATCGTCACGTGTGAACGATGTCTAAAGTTAAGAAGGGCAACCATGAAAGCTAGACAAATGAAAGGGAGGAAGAGAAGCATAATGGCTATTCTTACTAACTTGCTTGTCAAATTAGCATTTGAAGGCAAAAAAATTATTTTGGGGATGAAGCTGAAAGGAACATTACTTTAGCAGATGCCATACAGAATACCAGAAATAGAATAAAAACACAACAGAAAAAAAGACTGATCATTCCAATAAGGAAGAGAACCTGTGCGTTGAACCCAGTTTCACTGTGACCCAAGGAAGTGTGTATTGTTCAAGTTTTGGGCACATGAAGCTTGCACTAACGGAAACAATTTGTACATAAATGTCACAATTGTGTCTTGGAGTGACACATTCTTGCTTGAAAAAGTTCTATAATTCTAAGGACAATTTACAGAAATGTTGCTCATAAAAAAAATGAAATATTTGCTTAAAATGTAAATTGTTGTTCAATAAATATAATCAGGTCTTGAGTTAAATGAAATGATATAAATTGATATCTCTCCTTTCAAACAAATCGCCATATTGGAATAAACTGACCCCAGCTGTTTCCCACAATTCCTTGCAATAAATGATGTAATTCTTGCAACACCTGTCACCTCACACACTTTAAAGCATTCTTTCTTGCTGTGTGTGTAACATCTCTTTAAAAAATGAAAACTATGTAAAATAATATGGCACAAACTTAAGTTGTTTTTAAATAAAGAAAAGCATGCTCAAATCGCCTGTGACAATGGAAAGAAAGGTAAAAGGTGTTACAACCCAAAATTTAAATACATATTTTGAATTGGTAGAAAAGATTCACACTGAATCAAGATTGAGTGTTGTTTTATTTATCATTGGGGAACTGTTCAGAACTTACAGTAAATAAGCACACAAGGAGCTTCGTAAATTGTATAGAGGACTTTTTCGCAAAGTTACAGTTCACTGATGAACCTTCTTGAACCTGTGCATTTACAGTTTGGAAGTTCTGATACTTTCAGTTCAACACCTTTTAATTTTCTTATTGATATAAAATTAGCATTATGTTTGGTCAAATGTGATCTACTTACAAGACGGAGTGTTTATTAAATCTATATTATAAAAGGAGCCGTGTCTGTCTGTCTGTCGTGCTATACCTGAAGAACGGATTAACGGATTTCAATGAAACAAAAAACGATGCATCCAGCGAACTCCCAGGAAGGTTTTTTATGCAAATAAATAAATAAATAACTAAATAAAACACGGAAGGTTTGTATATTTGGCACAACGTGGCGAAACTGCAAATGTCAACTTGCGATATCTCTCTCTGTCTCTGTCTCTGTCTCTGTCTCCTCCCACTTCCCACAGGTGTGCTCAGGCTTGACACGCATGTGCAATCGTGAAGCGTTGGTTGCTCCAGTGCTTTCGTGGTACGCGCTGCGTCTCTGTTGCTTTTCTCTTTTCTTCTTTTCTGTCTTTCATGCTTTGGTGTACCTCTTCGCTGTCCTGTCTATTAACTGTACGAGAGAGAGAGAGAGAGAGAGAGAGAGAGAGAGAGAGAGAATTTGAATTTGCAACACCATTTATTTCACAAAAAAACACACCAGGTCAAGTTACATTTTTACAGGAGAGAAAAAAATAGAAAAAAACAACAGTTCTTAATGTTAAAAAGAAAAGCACAAATTCGATTCATTCACAACACATAAGGCTTCATTGATACACCATTTGCATTCAAAGAGTTTGACATTTTCATTCGCCACATAATAATCAAACTCTAACCTTATTCTTGCAGACACCAGCCCTTTAAACATAGGTACAACATCGAACCCATGCCCATTATCAATTTTAATTTTCCTCGATTTATATATTGAGTATTTTGCTACAGCAGCTAAGAAGTTTAGGAGGACACCAGAGGGAGGGTCTGAAAGATACACCAAAAATAAAAGAATGTGAAGTAAAAGGAAAAGACAACTGATCAAAAAGGTGTGTGAGAATCAAGAAAAGAGGTATTAGTCTTTCGCATTTCACATAGGCATGAAAGAGATCCTCCTTCTGTACACAGAAGGGGCATGCTACTGGCACTGAGCTGTCAAGGTGATGAACAAAGGTGTTCGTAGGGAGAGCCCAATGTGCTAGTCTCCACTGGATATCTGCGAGGAACCCGTAAATAGGTAATTTGTACATATTAGGCCACAGTGGCGTGGCAGGAGACCCTGGCCCTAACCTTTCGGACCACAAGGCCACTCTTGTTACTCCGGAGAAGGGTGATGCTTGGTTTTCTCGAAGGAGCTTGTGAATACCAGCCTTTGTTGCCAAATGAAAAGGAGAGACAAGTTCACCATTCGACTGGAGAGCTGGGAGCACCTTAATTTCAGGGAAAGACAGCCGAACATCCTCGACATTGTTTATACCTTCCCAGCCAATATTTAACTCCTTAAACTTCCTCTTGACGATGCGTATAATTTGGCTGACAATACGCACGGATCTTAAACCAAGAATGGCCGCCACCCTGCCAGCAGACATCCATTTTGTCCCAGATGTATCCCTCAGGTCACAAACTTTGCCAATTCCTCCTTGAGTAAATTTCCTAATCAAAGTCGGACTATGAGGAATGCATGGAAAAAAACCGTTATAGAAAATAGGCTCTTGGATAAACATCCGGCAATTATAAGCCTCAAGGCAACGATGAACCCCAAAACCTTTCCAAACTCTCAGCAAACCCTGATAAAAAGTTGGGATTGAAACTAAGCTGACACGGTCAAGGTTCACCAGGAACAAGTGCCTATCATAACACAGGCCTCCCGCTTGTTGCAACAAGAAAAACGCAAATGAGCGCCAGGGCAGCTCTTCAGCATACAACAGACGTTGCACAGACTGTAGGCGAAAAGCCATAAGCCGGGTGGACACCTCCACAATTCCATGTCCACCCTCCTTCCGAGGATGGTACAGTATTTGCGGCCGAAGCCAGTGGTATCCATTCCAAAAGAAATTAACCAAGACCCGCTGGATGGCTGGTATCAACTCCTTGGGTGGCTGCAAGGCAATTAGTTTATGCCATAATCTTGCTGCTATCAAGTTATTTATAACAAGAGAGCGGCCTTTATAAGAAAGAGATCGCAGCAGTCCTTCCCATCGTTTCAACCGGTGTGTAATTTGTTCAATCATTCCTTCCCAGTTCTTCGTTTCTACTTCCTGGTTGCCGAGATAGACACCAAGATATTTGACTCCATCTGTTTTCCACTCTAGATTATGTGGGAGTGACGGTGGCAGTGTTAAAGAAAGGTTATCTGAACCGCACCATAAGGCTACACTCTTGCCCCAATTTACTTCGGCGGCGGAAGAGGCCGCAGAGTAGTCTTTAAAGCAACGCTGCACCGCAGCAACACTACTTGGGCCCTTAATCAGAACACATACATCATCAGCATAAGCTGTGACCACAAATCTTGAACCAAAAACGGCTCCCACATCCTGAGTTATTCGCTGCCTGATGGATGCTAAGAGTGGTTCAAGGGCAATTATATACAGAAGTCCAGAAAGGGGACACCCTTGACGGATACCCCGACGGAAAGGAAAAGGGGGACATAAACTGTTGTTTACTTTCATCATGCAGAAGGTGTTAGTGTATAACAGCTTGACATAGGAAATGAAAGTTTCGCCAAAACCCATCCGCTCCAGAACAGAAAACAAATATGTATGATCAACACGATCAAAAGCCTTTGTTTGGTCAAGAAACAACAACCCAAAACTGGCACGCACGTACTTATTACAAGAAATAATATCCCTTATCAGAAAAATATTGTCATAAATTGACCTTCCTGGTACACAGTAGGTCTGGTCAGGGTGCACAATAGAGCTGATCACAGTTCCCAAACGGTTTGCTAAGGCCTTCGACAAAAGCTTGTAATCCGCACACAGCAATGAGACAGGCCGCCAGTTCTCGACTAGTTGAGTGTCCCCAGCCTTTGGCAACAGGCAAATGACTGCTCTTCTGCAGGACAGGGGAAGCTCTCCAACATGAAGGCATTCATCAAATACCTCAAGCAGGTCAGGTCCCACAAGTTTCCAAAAAGTCTTATAGAACTCTCCGGGCAAACCATCAATCCCAGAGGCTTTACCATCCTTCAAGCTCCGCATAGCAGTTTCAAGTTCAGCAGCCGAAACTGACATGTTCAATGTGCGTTGCTGGTCTTCCTCAAGTCTTGGAAGCCCGGTAGTCAGCTCCTGCAAGGTCTCATTACTTATGCTCTGGGGGGAGTACAAGTTTGTATAAAAAACCTTCAAAACAGACTTAATCTCCTGTTGGGAGGTCACTATTGGCCCATTAGCAGCACGTAGCCCATGAATCTGTTGTGATTTTTTAACAGAGTTCTCCAAACCAAACAAGGCCTTATTTGGCATATCCAACGTTAAATAACTCATTCTCATGCGTACCAGGGTGCCCATTGCTCGCTGCCGTACCAGTTCAGTCAACATTGCCTTTTTAGTCCATAGCAGCCGGTCACCTGTAGTGTCTTTCCCAGCCGTATTAATGTTTTCCTCCAGGGCTGCAATTTCAGCCTTTAATGAATCAATCGAGAGATTTTGCAATTTAGTGGCATAAAGACTATATTGTTGACAGAACGATTTGACCTGACCCTTTGCGAGGTCCCACCACAGTCGAAGGTTAGCATGTTCAAATTTGGAGGACCGAATTCTTTCCCACACGGCTCGAAAAGCCTCTTTGAATCTCATATCATTCAGCAGGTGGGTATTAAGTGACCAATACGCACTACCCCCTGAGGTCAGAGGCAAATTAAAACCCATTGAAACCAGGTAATGGTCTGTGAAACCAGTTGGGAGTATCTGGGTTGTGGCCATCACATTTAGCATTGGCTTATTCACGTAGAATCTGTCTAGCCTTGCCATTGATATCCTCCCATCATGGCATCTGCACCACGTATAGCACCGTGAAGTTGGGTGTTGCAACCTCCAAACATCTTTCAAATGCTGATTTTTGATGATGTTCTCCAAAATCCTCATAGAAGCTGGATGGGGTTCATGACCGGTCCTGTCTACGGAAGGATTGATAGTGCAATTGAAATCACCAGCAACACAGATGAAAGCGGTTGTATCCAGTCCTTTTACAAAGTCATGCAGAGTGGAAAAGAACACTCTTCTTTCCATGGGCTCACTCGGTGCATATACGTTCACAATGATGATCCTTTGCGTGTTGCAATAGAAATCCACCGCTATCAGATGTCCCTTATAAATTTCCTTAAAGACAATCTTCCGAGCAGGGATTCTATCACTCAAGGCGATGGCAACACCAGCTTTGGGTGTGGTAAACCCACTCAGCCACCACTGCCCTCGATAAAGTTTTCCCCATTCAGCAACCAGGGTGTTCGTAGCATGAGTCTCCTGTATCAGGATGATGTCGGCTTTCACCCTCTCCATCGCCTGAATTGTCTGAATTTTTCGTAAGGGGGTACAACCCCCATTGATATTCAGGGATGCGATACATATCTTTCGCAAAGCCATTTACAAAGGTAACTCACCCTCCGCCTGCAATTCCTTATTCGCCTTTGTGACCGCTTTCCGAAGACGCTGAAATTGGGCCTCCGAGATTTCCATTGGGTCATTTCTTTGCAGGAGGGGTCTTGCAGCCCTGATGAAAGTTTTCACATCGGGAAAATGGTCTTTGATCACAACGTAGCGTTGCCTAAACGTCTCGTTTAGGAAACTGATGACGTTTTCCTTTGTTGCTTCCATCTGTTCTTCTCCCTGATGATCATTCACAGACACAAGGCTTTGAGCTTCCTCATCCAGCTCCCTAACCACATCAACATTGAAACTCCTTTGTTGTGTGTCAGGAGCAGGCACACCTTCTGTGTCATCACCACTGCAGTCTTCTTGTTGCATCACAAGGGGCACATCTGTGCCACCACTGCTGCCTATTATAGGTCTGCTTGGACCATCATCCTTGGTCGTTTCAACCAGATGTGAGCAACAACCGTTGTCACTCAGGCCCTGGGACTGCTCGTTGTCACAAGGGACAATGGTGCCATCATCACAACCAATACTGCTGCATTGATTTTCTTCAACAAGAGCAAGGGGTGAAGTCCTACTCTCCTCTGTTTCGTCACCACCCTGCCCAGCTTGCTGAGAATCATCAGGATAGTCTGAGATACTGTTTGTTTGTACGAGTATCACTTTGCTACCTTTGTCTTCCACCTCGGCGCTCAAAAAGGTACGTTTTAGGTTCCTCTTAGCCTCGGTGCCTTTCATCAATACCTCCTCAAAGACCATATTCTCTTGAGGTTGCAGCCTCTTGTCCTCATCGACTGGGTGCACCCCTGCTGCACTAACCTCAGCAACACCGCCACCACTTTCCACACCCTGGTCTTCTGGTGTGGGCGTCTGTACTCCACCAGGCTCATGAACGGGGGGCACTGCATCAGTTACAGGGGGGGCCGACCCAGCTGCTGTAGCGTACGTCTTCTTGGCGTCTGGGCAATACTGCTTAGTGTGTCCGTGTGCTCCACATCCGTAGCAGATCAAGGTCTCGGTCGCCATGAAGATTCTATATTCATGCTCGCCTACTTTAAAGGTGTGGGAGGTGTTCAACTGCTTCGCTGCGTCTTTTAGAACAACAAAACAAAAACGTCTAAACGATTGTACGTGCTTCAACCTGCCGTTTCTCGTACGTAGAGGAACCCTAATGATTCGAGAGACGACAGTGCCAAACTCACCTAGCTTGTGTAGGATTTCCTCGTTACCTAGGAAAGGCGGAACATTGCTCAGAATGACTTTAACTGCCGGCGTGTCCATCGACGACACAGGAACAAACAGATCGTTTCCCAAGGTCAAACCATTCTGCACAACAATATCGGCCAGACTTATTTGCGAAACAAAAACCACAATTTTGTGATTCATACGAGACGCGGCACGAATGTTACTCACGTCGATCAAATCCCCAATCGCAAGCAAAATATCATCCATTTCAACTCCCTCCGGTGGGACAAGGCACAGCCCGTGCTTACGCGATAAACCCTCATCGGTAACACGATCGGCAGGCCTTTGGCTACTCCTATTAGCCATATCGTCAAAGGAGAAACGAAGTGAAAGCAAATAGATTTGTATAATCCCCAAAAAAAAAAAGAATAGAAAAAAATATATATATATTAAGTAACTAGAAACGAAAGCACGGTTTAAACCACGTTAGGAAAAAACGTGGTTCAAACAAACCCTTACCGTGCTGGCTCTCCCTCTCTCTGTCTCGAAGGAGGAGAAAAAAACGAGGGACAGGTGGTAACGAAGCAGGAAGGGAGGAAAAAGGTCAACATACACGACAAGAGTACAAAAGGAAAAAACCAAAGGAAGGGGAAAGGTAAAAAGGTTGGTGGGGAGAGGATGAAAAACAACACGAGCCAGGAGCTACAACACACAAGCACGAGCACGCGCCATCTTGCCACGCCCAACACACGAAACGGCCAGCAGGGGGCGAGAGAGAGAGAGAGAGAGAGAGAGAGAGAGAGAGAGAGAGAGAGAGAGAGAGAGAGAGAGAGAGAGAGAGAGAGAGAGAGAGAGAGAGAGAGAGAGAACGAGAGAACGAGAGAACGAGAGAACGAGAGAACGAGAGAACGAGCACAGTCCGGTGTTGAGAGGGTTCTCAGCTGGTGGCCTGGTATGGCCGCCGGGGGGGGAGGTCTTTTTCCACTTTGTGGCTGTGTTCAATGGCTTTAGGCTATAGGCATAGCTGATATGTTTGTTGGTGTTCGACAAACATTGGGTTTTCTCGGTTCTAGGTTACGAACTTGTCTTTGGTCGAGTTAGAATGGCGGGCGAACGTTTCCGCATTGATAAGTATGAATCGCGAACTCGTAAACACGGGCGAGTTTTTGTTCCTCCCAACGAGGTGGAAATTAACGATGTGCTTTCCGCCATTGGAAACATCGTTGGTGCACACAGTATTCGCGCTGCCTCTCGCATGAATAAGAAATTTGTCGTATTTTTGTCCGAGGAGCACATGGTAGCGAGTGTAGTTGAACAAGGCTTGTTCATTGAACTGAACACGTTCCTCTCTGTGTTCGCTACTACTTTCCGAATCTGGATGATTTTATTTTGACTGCAAAGAACATGATTCGTGAACCTTATCAGGTTAACATGTCAGAACCTCAATTCCAGAGGCTAAGAAAATGTGTAACTCGAGCGGGTAAGGAACTTCATGAATAGTTAACAGAATAGAGATAAAAGTAGCATCCTTAAACATCAACGGTGGTCGCAGTTGTGTGCGCCGCCTCCAGGTGTTTCAAATTTTTCAGAATGAAAAAATTGATGTGCTGATGTTACAAGAGACGCATGCAAATCGGTCTTCTGAGGTTGAGTGGCGTAAAATCTTTAAAGGTTGTCACTTTTTCTCCAGTGCTTTCGTTGATGCCAAGGCTGGTGTGGCAGTAGTGTTACATCCTAGACTCCAGCCGTTGG
>NC_136263.1:176279541-176283628 GCF_964187855.1 Myxine glutinosa | reverse complement strand
GTCTAAAGTTAAGAAGGGCAACCATGAAAGCTAGACAAATGAAAGGGAGGAAGAGAAGCATAATGGCTATTCTTACTAACTTGCTTGTCAAATTAGCATTTGAAGGCAAAAAAATTATTTTGGGGATGAAGCTGAAAGGAACATTACTTTAGCAGATGCCATACAGAATACCAGAAATAGAATAAAAACACAACAGAAAAAAAGACTGATCATTCCAATAAGGAAGAGAACCTGTGCGTTGAACCCAGTTTCACTGTGACCCAAGGAAGTGTGTATTGTTCAAGTTTTGGGCACATGAAGCTTGCACTAACGGAAACAATTTGTACATAAATGTCACAATTGTGTCTTGGAGTGACACATTCTTGCTTGAAAAAGTTCTATAATTCTAAGGACAATTTACAGAAATGTTGCTCATAAAAAAAATGAAATATTTGCTTAAAATGTAAATTGTTGTTCAATAAATATAATCAGGTCTTGAGTTAAATGAAATGATATAAATTGATATCTCTCCTTTCAAACAAATCGCCATATTGGAATAAACTGACCCCAGCTGTTTCCCACAATTCCTTGCAATAAATGATGTAATTCTTGCAACACCTGTCACCTCACACACTTTGAAGCATTCTTTCTTGCTGTGTGTGTAACATCTCTTTAAAAAATGAAAACTATGTGAAATAATATGGCACAAACTTAAGTTGTTTTTAAATAAAGAAAAGCGTGCTCAAATCGCCTGTGACAATGGAAAGAAAGGTAAAAGGTGTTACAACCCAAAATTTAAATACATATTTTGAATTGGTAGAAAAGATTCACACTGAATCAAGATTGAGTGTTGTTTTATTTATCATTGGGGAACTGTTCAGAACTTACAGTAAATAAGCACACAAGGAGCTTCGTAAATTGTATAGAGGACTTTTTCGCAAAGTTACAGTTCACTGATGAACCTTCTTGAACCTGTGCATTTACAGTTTGGAAGTTCTGATACTTTCAGTTCAACACCTTTTCATTTTCTTATTGATATAAAATTAGCATTATGTTTGGTCAAATGTGATCTACTTACAATACGGAGTGTTTATTAAATCTATATTATAAAAGGAGCCGTGTCTGTCTGTCTGTCGTGCTATACCTGAAGAACGGATTAACGGATTTCAATGAAACAAAAAAACGATGCATCCAGCGAACTCCCAGGAAGGTTTTTTATGCAAATAAATAAATAAATAACTAAATAAAACACGGAAGGTTTGTATATTTGGCACAACGTGGCGAAACTGCAAATGTCAACTTGCGATATCTCTCTCTGTCTCCTCCCACTTCCCACAGGTGTGCTCAGGCTTGACACGCATGTGCAATCGTGAAGCGTTGGTTGCTCCAGTGCTTTCGTGGTACGCGCTGCGTCTCTGTTGCTTTTCTCTTTTCTTCTTTTCTGTCTTTCATGCTTTGGTGTACCTCTTCGCTGTCCTGTCTATTAACTGTACGAGAGAGAGAGAGAGAGAGAGAGAGAGAGTGAGAAGAGAGAGAGAGAGAGAGAGAGAGAGAAGAGAGGAGAGAGAGAGAGAGAGAGAGAGAGAGAGAGAGAGAGAGAGGAGAGAGAGAGAGAGAGAGAGAGAGAACGAACACGAGAGAGAACACGAGAGAGAACACGAGAGAGAACACGAGAGAGAACACGAGAGAGAACACGAGAGAGAACACGAGAGAGAACACGAGAGAGAACACGACGAGAAACGAGAGAACGAGCACCAGTCCGGTGTCGAGAGGGTTCTCAGCTGGTGGCCTGGTATGGCCGCCGGGGGGGGGAGGTCTTTTTCCACTTTGTGGCTGTGTTCAATGCTGCTTTAGGCTATAGGCATAGCTGATATGTTTGTTGGTGTTCGACAAACATTGGGTTTTCTCGGTTCTAGGTTACGAACTTGTCTTTGGTCGAGTTAGAATGGCGGGCGAACGTTTCCGCATTGATAAGTATGAATCGCGAACTCGTAAACACGGGCGAGTTTTTGTTCCTCCCAACGAGGTGGAAATTAACGATGTGCTTTCCGCCATTGGAAACATCGTTTGTGCACACAGTATTCGCGCTGCCTCTCGCATGAATAAGAAATTTGTCGTATTTTTGTCCGAGGAGCACATGGTAGCGAGTGTAGTTGAACAAGGCTTGTTCATTGAACTGAACACGTTCCTCTCTGTGTTCGCTACTACTCTCCGAATCTGGATGATTTTATTTTGACTGCAAAGAACATGATTCGTGAACCTTATCAGGTTAACATGTCAGAACCTCAATTCCAGAGGCTAAGAAAATGTGTAACTCGAGCGGGTAAGGAACTTCATGAATAGTTAACAGAATAGAGATAAAAGTAGCATCCTTAAACATCAACGGTGGTCGCAGTTGTGTGCGCCGCCTCCAGGTGTTTCAAATTTTTCAGAATGAAAAAATTGATGTGCTGATGTTACAAGAGACGCATGCAAATCAGTCTTCTGAGGTTGAGTGGCGTAAAATCTTTAAAGGTTGTCACTTTTTCTACAGTGCTTTCGTTGATGCCAAGGCTGGTGTGGCAGCAGTGTTGCATCCTAGACTCCAGCCGTTGGAGATCAGATGTAGGGATATTTGCAAGGGCCATTTACTATCTGTGGAGTTTGTCAGTGGTAATCAAAAGATTTGCACGACTAATGTATACTGCCCTAGTGCTAATTCTGCAAGAAGTGCTTTTCTTCACAAGTTAGCAGGTTTTTTAAGCACTATTGACCTGTCTATGTTGGTTTGTCTAGGGGGAGACTACAACTGTACCCTCAACCCACAACTTGATAGAAATACTCCTGAGCTTCTTCCACTGAGTGCAAGGCCTTTGGCACAGCTCGTTAAAAAATTTCAACTTGTGGATATGTGGCGGGTACAGAACCCTAACATCCGGCAGTACACGTGGGTTTGTGCCGCAATAAATCTTTTGACAATGGCTCGTTTGGATAGAATTTATGTTAACCATGATAAGGTAAATCTTGTTAAGAATTCTTATTTAAGGCCATCTGGTTTTTCTGATCATCACATGGTCATTGTTGTATGTGGCTTACCTCATCACGTTTGTAGAAGTGCATATTGGACTTTCAATGTGAAACTTCTACAAAGTGAGTATTTCAAAGAAGCATTCAGAATGGTATGGAAAGAATGTGAAATGCAAAAGTTTTCCTACCTAAATTTAAGGCAATGGTGGGATTGCACAAAATCCCAAATTAAATGTTTTTGCCAGCAATACTGCCGTTATAATACATGTAGCACACTCGGTGTGATATCTGCCTTAAAAAACGATATACTTTATTGTGAGCAGAAATCTGGAATGTCCAACGAAAATGTCCAGCAGTTGTCAGAGAAAAGAACACTACTGGCTGAAATGGTGAAAGAGCGTGCATCTGGTGCTTTCGTCGGACTGCGAATGGACAATATCCAACTTGACAAACCAAACAAAGACTTTTTCAATTTGGAAAAGAGCCAAGATCCCTCAACAAATTCACGCTTTGTGCTCTTCTGCCGGTGTGCTTCTGTCTTCTCAAAGTGACATCAAGAATGAATTACGAAACTTTTATTCGAAGCTGTTTGCCTTGAGAACGGTGAACCAGGAAAACAGAAACAGGATGTTTGAACTGCTCCCATCTCTGTCTGAAGACCAGAAACAACAACTTTAGCCTGGCATCTCTCTCGGAGAACTTACTGCTGCTCTTAAAGGAATCCAAGATGGGAAAGCCCCTTGACTTGACGGCCTCCCAATTGAATTTTACAAGGCCTTTTGGGACATTCTAGGCCCGACTCTACTTGACATCGTTCATGATAGCCTTGAACAAAGTGAATTGCCATTAAGTTGCTGGAGGTCAGTTTTGTGTCTCCTTCCTAAAAAAGGGAACTTGCAAGACGTCACAAATTGGCGGCCTGTGTCACTCCTAAATACGGACTATAAAATATTGTCGAAGGCGCTCACGATATATCTAAAGGAAGTCATCCCCCTTTTGATTGATATTGATCAATCTTATTGTGTTCCTGAACGTTCTATTTACGATAGCATTTTTTTGGTGAGAGCCTTGATCAGTCTCGGTCGTACAACGTCTCATGGTT
>NC_136263.1:176204541-176274541 GCF_964187855.1 Myxine glutinosa | reverse complement strand
GCGGCCATTTTGGATTTTCAAAATGGCCACGGTAAAATACATATTTTGTTCTATTTCTGCCTCTAATTACCCTAAAAACTTTTAAAAATATACTAAACCTATATTTTCAGGGACAAGGAATCCAATGAAAGTATCAAATTAGTGCTATGGGGAATGGTAGGACACGAATCAAAGGTTTTGAATTGCAAAATACTGTCTTTATATTCGCGATAAGTTGCATAATCAAATACATGTTATCATTTTGTACAGGCAGTTAATAACATCAAAATGTGTCACAATAATTCATATCACCAAACATACACAGGCAGTCAGCAAAATCATATATACACATGCGGTCAGTATAACTTCACATCTACACAGGCAGTCAATGACAAAATATACACAGGCAGTCAATGGCATCAAACATACACGATTACAGAATATGCCATTTAGAGTTCGTCGTCACTGTCCTGTGTGTCGTATCCGACAATATAGTCCGCATCGTTTTCACAGTCCGTTCCACACAAGCAAAGGTCGGTCAAATTGATTGGCAAATCAAATTGGTCGAACGAATCGAATTCGAAGAATCGAATCGAATCGAATCGATCGAATTGGTCGAATGGTCGAATGGTCGATCGAAGCGATTGGTCGATTGGTCGAATTGGTCGAATCGAATTGGTCGGAATTGGCAAATGTAAACATTGATTTTCAGATTTTCCATGTAACAACGTTTCCAAAAATGTATAGGTTTGCTAATCTACCATGATTTTGAACGAAAAAACATAGTGAACCTGACTATCATCTGAGCAGTTACAAATACACCCCGAGGTTATTGTGACCTTTCTAAATGAGACATTTAGGCAGCGAAATGTCATGATTCAAAAACATTTTCCTGACTTGCTTTCCTTCATGCAGACTGCAAAGTGTATAGTTGGAAATTCTAAAGATTTTGAAGTAACAAGAGCACAAATTCATCGACTGAGGGAGTTCATTACAAAAGCAAGGTTGGAACTGTCTCAACAGCAGCTAAACCCCCCTTGATGAGGCATGAAAAGGAAGGAAGTGCTGTTTGGCACCTTAAACATGAATGGTGGTGGTTTACGTCAGCTCCAAGTTAAAAACCTATTGTTTCAGAAACATATCGATATATGTTTATTGCAGGAAACACACATAACAGAGACTTCACAGCCTGACCGGCTTCGCCTTAATACTGGGCAGTGCTTCTTTAGCAATCTGTCTTCTGTTTCTGCGGGAATTGCTTTCTTTCTTCGTCCGGGGTTTGTTCCTGACTCTTGTAATTTTAATGAAATAGTTATAGGACACTTAGCATCCTTAGAGTTGGTCTATCAAGGATTTCACCTCACCTTACTCAATGTATATGCTCCGAGTAGCAGCTTAGCTCGTAAAGATTTTTTCACACGTCTGGCCAATTACCTTCACACAGTAGCCTTTGATCATTGTATCTGTATTGCAGGAGATTTCAATTGCACCTTTGAACCGAGTTTAGATAGAAATATACCAGAACCACATCCAGAATCTCATAAAGATTTATTGAATTGTTTCTCATCACTTGGTCTACTTGACGCATGGCATATACAGCACCCTACAACATCTCAGTACACATGGTGCCGTTGTGCTAGTGGGTTAATAACACTTGCAAGGCTTGATAGATGGTATATTAATTCCACTTTTAGAAATGTACTCGTGTCTTGTAATCATTTCCCTTCTACTTTCTCTGATCACCACCTGGTTGTACTTGGTCTATCGTTTTCTCAGTCAACTCGTAAAAGTGCGTATTGGACTTTCAATACCAGCCTGTTGGAGGATTGCCGTTTTAAGGATGCTTTTCGTAGTTTTTGGAAAACGCTCATCCAAAGAAAACCTTGTTACTCTTCTGTTCAGTTATGGTGGGATAACGTGAAAGCCCAGATTCACGTCTTTTGTCAATATTTTAAGTCCTTTTCCACAAGCAAGAGTAAGATTGCTGTTTCTCTCTTAGAAACTGAAATTTTACACTGAGAGGAAGACCTGGCTAAGTCTCAAAATGACGGGAAACTTCAGTTATTATTGGAGAAAAAAAGCTTATTTAAGAGAATTGATTCATGAAAAAGTAATGGGGATGTCAGTTAGACACAGAATCCAAAATGTGAAGTTCTCTGACACCCCAAACAAAAGTTTTTTTCCTGTTAGAAGGGGTTAAGAAGTCCCAAAGGCAAACGTTTTCCTTGTTAGACGCTAAGGGGAATATTACACAAAATGAAAGTGATGTTAAGATGCTTGTGAAAAGGTTTTTTTCTGGTTTATTTGCAGAGAAAGCTGTATGTAAAGATATTGTTGATGATATGATGAATTATCTGCCTTTGTTGAGTTGTGACCAGTGTCAAGGTCTTGAAGAGCCGTTTACTTTGGAGGAGCTCAGCACAGCTCAGCACAGCTCTGCATAGCTTTGAACACGGAAAAGCCCCTGAGATCGACGGCCTTGCAGTGGATTCTTTTGCAGCGTTTTGGGACATTTTAGGTCCAGAAGTACTGCTGGTGCTACAAGAAAGCTTACACTCTGGCATACTACCCCTCAGCTATAGAAGAGCAGTGGTATGCCTTCTCCCAAAAGGTGGTGATCTCCGTCGGATAGAGAACTGGTGCCCTATCTCATTACTGTGTTCTGACTACAAACTTTTTTCCAAATTGTTGGCCAATCGGCTAAAGGTTGTCATTGGTACTGTTGTTCATCCTGATCAGAGTTACAGCATCCCGGGAAGATCAATTTCTGATAATGTCTTTTTTAATTAGAGACTTGATTGACTGTGGCCTTAAGGTGGAAGTGGGGCTTGGGTTGATTTTCCTAGACATTGAAAAGGCTTTTGATAGCATTGATCACACTTGCATGTTTCATGTTCTGCAAAAGTTTGGTTTTGGTGAAAAGTTTATAGGTTTTGTGAAATTGTTTTACAACAATATATTTAGTTTGTGCAAAGTAAATAATCGTCTTTGTTCACCCATTCAGGTTCAGAGGGGTGTTCGGCAAGGCTGTCCTTTGTCAGGGGTGCTGTTTAGCCTTTCTCTTGAGTCACTACTCATAAGTCTTACAGCCTCTCTTTCCAGCTTTGTGCCTTCTCCAGAAGAGAACCACATCATGGTATCAGCATATGCTGATGATGTCTGTGTAATCATTAAGAATGATAAGGACCTAACTATTCTTGTTGAATCCTTACACAGGTTTAATCTTGCTTCACGTTTGCGGTGCAATTGGCAAAAGAGCAAAGCTTTTGGGTGTCCTCAGCTCACGGTACATCTGGTAGGCTTCCCTTTACTCCCCCTCAGTCTCTTCCGAAAGACATAAGTTGGACAACAGAAGGGGTTAAATACCTAGGTGTTTATCTTGGACCCAATCAGTACTCCCTTATTAACTGGGAAGGAGTGGTAGAACAGGCAACCAAGCGGCTTAACAAATGGAAAAGGTTCCTTCCACAAATGTCCTTTAGAGGCCGAATACTGATTATTAATACCTTGGTCGCCTCTGTCCTGTGGCATAAATTTATTTATTTGCTTGCAGCCACCAGAGGGCTTGCTTAAGGCTATTCAACAGACACTGGTTAATTTATTTTGGGGAGGTTACCATTGGTTGCGGTTGGACGTACTTTGCTGCCCCTTGTCTGATGGTGGCCAAGGGCTCATTGACGTAAAGTGTCGGCTGATGGCGTTTCGGCTGAAGTCAATACAATGTCTGCTCAATGTTGAAAAATTGCCCTGGCGGCGCCCTGTGGCACAACAAATATTGAGGCAAGCTGGAATGCTCGGCTACGGCCTTGAGACATTTTTGATCGAATCCCAAAAAGTTGATGTGTCCCACCTTCCTCTGTTCTACCAGAGCTTGTTGAATGCTTAGCAAGCCTTAGTGGTGAGCTGCCAAAAGGAGTCCGATGATGTTTAAATGTTTGTGGGAGAACCTCTATTACTCAACCTACTCTTTCCCCAGGTTCCCAAAAGCCGTTGTTTTGCCCAAAACTTCATTTCAGGTGGCATCAGAAATGTTTGGCATCTTCGTGACTCAGCAAATTGTGGTTGGAGATCTGCTAAGGAAGTCGCTGAGATTACTGGTACCAGATCAATGAGAGCTGTAGGTCAGGTACTTGTCAAAGTCATTCGTACATCCTTTAGACTTGGGTTGCAGTGGAGTCCTGGGGTTAAATGGGCATCCCATAATCCTTCGCTTCCTAACTTGTTGCTTTCACCGGTTCTACTTTGTCCCCAGTCAGTACTGGCTCTTGTTTATTTCGTAGTCTTGAGAGTAAATCTATTTACCAGTTCTGTCTTTCATTGATTAATGTAAACACCTCTGCAGCAGGAGTTATGAGATGGAAAGCTCTTTTACCTAATGGCCCCTTTTTTGAACCTGAATGGAAATCAATGTATGGAACACCCATATCAAAAAGGTCGGGTGATTTACAATGGAGACTGGCTCATGGGGTATTGCCAACAAACACTTTTGTAAACCGTTTGGATGCCATGGTATCGGTGATCAGTCCCTTCTGTAATAATATTGAAGATTTGTTTCATGGGTATGTTGATTGCATACGATTGTGTTCTCTTTTTATTTTACTGAACAATGTGTTTGGTCAAGTGAATGTTCCTTTTTCTCTCTGGTTGTTTATTTTTGGACTTGGAGTCACTTCAGAAAAGGAAAAATTGTTAATGTTTCTAAATTATTTATTGTCAGAGGCTAAACTGGCCATCTACTTGTCGAGAAAAGCAAAAATTAAGAGCAAGCCACCCGAGCAATGTAATGTGATCCTGCATTTCCAATCCCTGGTCTCAACTCGGTTAAAACTGGAATTTAAGTACTATAGTAGCAATGCAAATATTAAGGCTTTTGTTGAAACATGGTGTGTGGGAAAAATATGCGGAGTAACAACAACAACAACATACATTTTAAGGCCATTTTCCCTGCTAGAGCGGGGCTTAGCCTTGCGGTCCCCATGACAATCTTCTCCATTTTGCCCTATTTTCTGCATCTCTCCTTGTTAACCCCCTTGCCCGCATTTCTTCTTCCACCATCTTAAGCCAAGTCTTCCCCGTCCTCTACTTCCTTCTACATTCATTTCCATCACTCTTCTCAACCAGTCACTTTCATCCTTCCTCAACACATGACCAAACCATCTCAACCTGTTCCTCTTCACAGCATCAATCACAGGCTCTATTCCCATCATCTTTCACAATTCATCATTTGTCTTCCTCTCTCAACAATACTCCGCACATCCACCGAACCATTCGCATTTCCACTCTTTCCAGTCTTCGTTGCTGCTCTACATTCATGGCCCATGTCTCGCTCCCATAAATCATAAAACTTCTCACACATGCAACATACACCTTTTCCTTCAGCTTCAACGACACTCCCCTTCTCGTCAGCACGCCACTCAGTTCCCGAAACTTCTTCCATGCATATCTCAATCTAGCAACCGTTTCCGAGTCTGATCCACCTTCTCCAGAAGTAAATGCGGAGTAAATGAAAATGTATTAGAGATTTACATGTAGGTGTTTCCTTGTCTTTGCAATCTCTTGTTTTGGAATGTAGTACATTTCATTGATTGTTTTTATTTGATTTTCTATGACTTTTGTTGTATTCTCTTGAAAACTGTTTTTTGGTTTATTCTTGTTGATGCTTGTTTTTGTAGTTTTATAATAAAAGGACTTAAAAATCAACGTCTCTCTCTCTCTCTCTCTCTCTCTCCCCCTCTCCCTCTCCCTCCCCCTCTCTCTCCCCCCCTCTCTCCCTCTCCCTCTCTCTCCCACCTCTCCATCTCCCACCCCTCTTTCTCTCTGCCCCCTCTCTTAATGTTCAAATCAGTGAAGCGAGTCTGTATCTAGGCCGGTATCTATACACCGCCTAATTTTATTTTTCCCATTAACAACAACCTTTTTTTTTAGCAATTACGCAAGGATTGGTATTCCCATCAGTCTGCACCACACAGGTGCAGTGCAGCCTCTATGGTGCACCGTGGCAGATCTTCAGCTCCTGCCCACAGAGTTAAGCTGGCAGTATGCGTGCTTCTTTGGGCATGGGTGGGGGTGTTGCCCCAGGGACGAGTACAGGAGTTGGGGTTGCTTTCCCTGCTGTTTCCTCCCACTCCCCTCCACAGTAAAGGAGGATGAGGAGAAGATGGAAGCGAATGAGGAGGAGAGGAGCAAAGAGGAGGAAGATGAGGTGGAGGAGAGAAACGAAGACCTCAATGTGGTTACGTTGGGCCCACTGAAGTGGGAGGAGAGCACTATCCGCAAGAGGTGGTTCCTCTGGTGGTGGGGTAGGAGGAAATAACCTCATTTGAAGAGACTCCACTGCTGGAGGCTGGAAGTGATAGCTCCTTCTCTGGCTGCAAGGATATTGAAACAGAACAATGGATGGTTAAAAACCACCAGAGCAGGCGCTGGGATAAAGGAAAGGCTCCCATAGCCAAGACCCGACATGACATTTACTGTAAACATCTCGGGGCGAAGATACCTGTGTGGCACAACCTCCACCCCACCTCCACCCCTCCCATTCCTTCCCTTACCCGCTCTCACTCCCCTTGGAGAAGCTCCATACTCCTCGTGTTTGTCCCCCATCCGGCTGGCAGCTGAGGTTATGGGAATAAGCCAAGTGGGGAAAATGAATGGTTATGTTTTTATTATTTCATTTATTTGACCTCCTGATCCTTGTTTATTGTTTTTTGGCTTTCTTGTTTTTAATTCATAATTGGTTTCTGATTTATTGTTCTTTGATTTCTTGTTATTTCGTTTCTTGTTTTGATTTATTGGTTTAATTCCTTGTTATTTTTGTATTGTTGAGATGTCTTTAATCTTTTTATATAAATAAAAAGGCAGAGGCCATAAAACCCACAATACCCCCACCCACAGAGCATGTGTGGTTGCCCAATGGTTTGATGAGCATGACACTGATGTTATCCAAATGTTATGGCCTTCTCAGTCACCAGACATTAACCCAATCGAGCATTTATGGAATATTCTGGAACATTGTGTGAGACAGCATTTTCACCTCCATCAAACAGGTGTGAGTTGATTGACTTTCTTGTGGAAGAATGGTGCCGCATCCCTCCTGCGGAATTCTTGACGCTGGTGGACTCTGACACGGCGCATACTGGTCGCATAAATTTCTTTCCGATATTCTTTTTTTTCTTTTTCTGATTATATTTTATATATTTTTATATATATATTTTTTCTATTTTCATATTTTCTTAGAAATATTTTCTTCTTTTTTCTGATTATATTTTTCTGATGATATAATATATTTTCTTTCTGATTTCAATGTGATATTCTGCCAACCACCCTATTTAGTGACTTTACATTGATGTTTCAAATTTTTTTGTCCACTACCTGTATCTACCTCTATGTGCTGCATAATGAGATAACTATGATTCAATAACCAATCACATTGGAACTACTTTGCATTTTATGAGCCCTTTGGTAAAACTAGCACAATCTATATTTCATTTCGTTGAAACTTGTATATGACCTTCTTCTAGATACTCGGCATATCTTATCAAAAATTATCTTGAACAAGTGACTAAATCATAACGGTCAAATGGTGTTTTTAATATTTGGATTGCTGCCAACGACATTTGGAAATAAAGAAACTAACATCTGATATGTGTGCTTACCACACAAAGTGGAATGTTTTTCTACGGAGTGGTTGAACACGTGCAAAAACGAAGCCTAAACGGCTATGGGGGCGAGTTGGAAAGTGATGGATATCTGAACATTTTGTGGAAATTTGGTCAGTAATAAAGGATAGCTCTAGACAAGATAAGTGCAAACATACCCCAAGTTAGCTACGATGCCTATTTTGAGAACTTACATCTTTTGTGTACCTCCAGCAAACAACCAAGTCGAACTCAACAATAATTTCTATAATGAAGCACAATTTTATAATTTTTACTTATCCGCGTTATCATGCGTGCAATCTTTAAAATGGATTACAAAGCAAATATTTGAGCAAAACTGTGTTGCATTATGTGAACTGGAAGTCAAACTGCGTTGATCACATGTCGATACTACAACCTTTATTTTTTGATGGATAAATACGTTAATCGTTCGGGCATTCTGCTGCTGGTTGCCAAATTTATATTTTCATCATGGCCAGAACAAAAGATTATGTTTGATTGTCTGTTAGCCATATTTATTGGTCAGTTTGATTTATTTGGGATACAAAAGTTTATTTTATTTTATTCATTCAGGATACACCATCCAATCGTCGGCAAAGGTCGAGTGGTCTACATCACCCTCCTAGGAACTTCATGCCATCTTCTTAAAGACGAGTACGATTGAAAAGTTTGTTCTGATATTCTGTGATGAACTTGAGTGTGGGACAAGCACAAATTTCGGCATTTGTGGCACTGACGCATCAGTTCGTTGGATCAGATTAGAAGGTCGAGCCACGTGTATCTGGAGATAAGCAAGGCAGCGACCACAGAGACTTCTCAAATGCACTTTACTAGGTCTGGTATGGCACGTCGGTTCCCCAGCAATACGGAGTCCAGTCTAATCCCAGAGCAACTTAACAAGGGGCATTGGGTCGCTGTATCAGCCGCAGACAGGGCTATCGAGGAAGATGTTCGGTGAAGTTGTAAAGATAAATATCCACCCGAGTGATTCACTCGGCGATATGTCACTTTGCCTATTCAGCGAATGAAGCTGCGAGTGCATTGGCTAATGTATAGCAATCTGATAGGACAAGCTGAGTTGTATTTTTTAAATCATAATGCGAACAAGCAATTCATGAGATAAGAAACACGACAGCACAAAGGAGAGCATGGTTGAAACAGCTGCCTGCTGCAAACTGAAATTGATGTACAGTATCATAATGAATTAACTACAACGGTACTAGGTAGAGTGCATGCCTCCGCAAGGCTGAACAGTTTACGTTTTGCATCCCCGTGAAAGGCCAGATCTGGATTCAGACATGAACCGAAATCGCATTGGCTTGTTCTTGTCACCTAACCAACTCATCTACCAAATTTTGTCATAAGTCGCCCACAACTTTTTGAAATATCATGCTATGTATCGTTTTTGGCTGTATCACTCAATGGTGAAAAATCGCTTATAAATTAAACATTGTAGTATCCGGATCCGTAGTCAGATCTTCACTAAACTCGAATCAATTCTTCCTTGCCACACACCCAACATGTCCACCAGGTTTCATTCGAATCTGTTCTCAACTTTTTGAGATATCGTGCGATATATCGTTTTTTGGCCCCATCTCTCAATGGTGAAGAATCACTTTTAAAATTATCGGATCAAAATCCGGATCTTCACCAAAGTCTAATGATTACCTAACCTTTCCACCAAATTTTGGCCAAATCCGTCCACAACCTTTTGAGATATCATGCGATATATCGTTTTTTTGCCCCATCTCTCAATGGTGAAGAATCACTTTTAAAATTATCGGATCAAAATCCGGATCTTCACCAAAGTCTAATGATTACCTAACCTTTCCACCAAATTTTGGCCAAATCCGTCCACAACTTTTTGAGATATGTTATTCTGATACCAACAAAAAAGAAAACGATGAATATATGGCTAGGAATATACATAAAAGAAAAGGGAAAAAAATAGGATCAAAAAGTGAGAGATGAAGAATGGGTGGATCAGAATTAAATTAGCGAAGACTTGGGTGGATCCAAAGAGAGAGTTGTGGTGAGTGCAGCAAATGACATGAAACATGTCATGCAGAGGCTCTGCACATTTCATTAAAAAGGACGTACCTATAGATTTCACAGGTTGGCATGAGAGCTTAGATGAGGCATACACACACGCTTCACGTATGTCCTTCCTAGCCTGGATTTGAATATCGACCAACCTATAAACAGTCATGCTGGTATTTCTCAGGCAGGGTGAGGCATCAATATGTGTGCCATCCACAAGATGGATGTTAACTTGGATATCTGATCCTCTGGCATTAGTTGCTGAATGTTAAGGATCTCACGGAATCCTTCGTGAAGACTGTGTGAGCTGTCGTTGACACCTTGAATAAATTAAAAAATTCCTGCACAACAAGAATAGGATCAATTCAAAAATTCTTGCAAAACAAGAATAACATTAATTCAAAAATTACTGCACAACAATAATAACATCATTTCAAAAATTACTGCACAACAACAATAAGATCAATTCAAATATTCTTGCAAAACAGGAATAAGATCTATTCAAAAATTCATGCACAACAAGAATAGGAGCAATTCAAAAATTCCTGTACAACAAGAATAAGATCAATTCAAAAATTCCTGTACAACAAGAATAAGATCAATTCAAAAATTCCTGTACAACAAGAATAAGATCAATTCAAATATTCTGGCACAACAAGAATAAGATCAATTCAAATATTCTTGCAAAACAAGAATAAGATCAATTCAAAAATTCCTGCACAACAAGAAATAGATCAATTCAAAAATTCCTGCACAACAAAAATAAGATCAATTCAAAAATTCCTGCACAACAAAAATAAGATCAATTCAAAAATTCTGGCACAACAAAAATACTCTTATCTTCCCCCATCCAAAACCTTGATCTTTTCTACCCCCACTAATTCACCCCAGATCCACCTTGTTTGAAATTCCAACTTCTTTCCTGGAAGTCTTGGCAGTGTCCATATGTTTTATACCTCTCCCACCCCCCCCCCCCCTTCCCATGCCTCCCCCCCCAAAGCCCTCTCCCTCCCACAGTTCTCTCGATGTCTCCATGTCTCTCGGTCCCTGCTCTCAAATGTTGTGTTTGTGTCCTTCCCCCTCTCTCCCCATCTTGTCTACCGCTCCCGATGTTATTTGTTTTGTGTGTCTGTTTGTCTTTCTGTGTGATTAATGTTCGCTCTTTCACGAGCCTCGATCTTGTATACAACAACAAAAAAAAAAAAAAAAAAAAAAAAATACGATCAATTCAAAAATTCTGGCACAACAAGAATAAGATCAATTCAAAGATTCTTGCAAAACAAGAATAAGGTCAATGAAAACATTTCCTGCACAACAAGAATAAGATCAATTGAAAAATTCTTGCAGAACAAGAATAGATCAATTTAAAAATTCCAGCACAAGAAGAAAATATCAATTTTGATACAGCAGATAGTTTATTATATTTTACACTGAGAGATTGTACTTGCCATGTTCAAATAATTTAATTGAAGGAGATATACTGATGAATCAATAATATGTGTTGGTTCTGATGAAACATGGAACTTAACTTTGCCTTTGAATTAACTTTGAAAAGCCCCATTATTTTTTTCTCTCTAAAATTGAGGCTTATCGAAGAGCAAGGTGATGCAGGATATGAACTGAGAGTATGGCTGCTGGGCAATTCATGGGACATAATAAGAAAGTGAATGAAAGCAAGAGAGAGAGAGAGGACAGGAAACACTGGAATCTGCAAGTTATAGGGTTGGGATATAGGAAGAGATAATGGGGGTATTAAATATTGTGGATAAGTATTGGGGTAGGATCTCTTGCAGTCTCATCCCTTATATTCCATAAAGTTGCTCCACTGTCATCACCAGGGATGGACACACCAAATCCTTATATAAATTTGCAATTGGTCAAATGATGAATTTTTTTTTCCCAATCATGCAAATTAAAATTGCATCAGATGTGGCAAAAATGTAAATTGTTGCTTCCAGTTTGCCGACACGATGATAAAAGACGCCATTTGCATTTTTTTCCGCCTCCATCCCTATCCCGTTTAGCGGGCACGGTTCCACTAACTAACTAACTTCCTAGTAATTTTAATACTCAAAAATAGGGCTTACCTAGTGTGTTTGTGGTTTTCCCTGGAGTTACATCCCCAAAGATGGGCAATTGTACACATTGGTACACACCAGGGATACGACTTGCAATTTGTGCCAAATGCCTGTGATTTTCAGACAAAGACTACTAATGGTCTTGTATCAAATGAATACCTTATTTGTCACTATGTTTCTGTCTTTTAGTTTTTCTTCTTTGCTTGAGAATTTTTTTTTGATTTGAACATATTTAATTGTATTTTCCAAGAGGATCAAAGTTTAAACTTTATTTATTCCGTTTTCTTGATTTGGATTCAGTACAAATTGCTGAAACTCACAAATATGATTAAAAAAAAAATCATTTTGACCATTAACCTAATTTTATTTTCTTAGTTTGAACATCATGTCTAGGTTTCCTTAAATAGATTTAACAAAAGTTAATATATATATATATATATATATATATATATATATATATATATAGCCTAGTCTAAATTTACCAAAAGGTAAGTACTGTCATAATTACCTCTGCCACCAAAAGTGGAGAAAAAAGAAAGGCTTATCGGTTAGAAAAAAGGTTAGAAAATAAGAATAGAATAAATAATATAAATAAGGATATAAATAATAATAATAATAATAATAATAATAAAAAATATATAATAATAATATAAAATAATAATAATAATAAATAAATAAAAATAATAAATAATTATTAATAATAATAAAATAAAAAAATAAAAAAATAAATAATAATAAATAAATAATAATAATAATAATAAATAGGATAAATAATAATATAAATAATATAAATAAGAATAAATAATAAGAATAGGAAGGTTATAAAAAAAAGAGAAGCTTATGTTTTCTCCCCTTTGTCTGTGTTTGTCTGTTTGTCTGTTTGTGCAAGTCAGTCTGTGAGCATGATATCTCAAAAAGTTATGGACAGATCCGGTCAGAGGAGATTTGGTGGACAAGTTTGATGTGCGGCAAGGACTAATTGATTGGATTTTGGTGAAGATCTGGATACGGATATTGTTTTTTGCATATTTTGTATTTTTGAGAGATTCTTCGCCATTGAGATATAGGGCCAAAAATAATATATAGAGCACGATATCTCAAAAAATTATGGACGGATTATGACAAAACTTTGTGGATGAGTTGGTTAGGTGATAAGAAGAAGCCGATTCGATTTTGGTTCAGGTGTGGATCGAGATTCGGCCTATCATTGGGAAACAAAACGTAAACTGTTCAGCCTGGCGGAGGTATGCTCTCTACCGAGTGCCATGCTAGTTGGGCTTCGGTTTCACTGGAGGGGACTATACTGGAAGGCTCTGCATCTGTTTGTATGTCCATCTGTCTGTCACACCTGTGGTTTTCCAGACTTTCCGCCCTTACACTTTAACATATTCAACTGAAACATGGTACATGGCTTTATTATGATAACCGAACAAATTCGAGTTTCAGGGCTTTATCAATTTTTCAGAACGATGCCCTTTTTGGACTTAGAAAATACCACACCCCTAGGGCCTAAAGGGCTTGTCTTGCAGAGCAATTTCCCCCCTTGTTCATTTTATTTTTTCATTCAATTTTCCAATTTAGAGGTTCTCAAACTGGGACTGTGGCCCGCAGAGGGGTATTGCCTTTTGGGAGTGGGGGGTTGGTGGGCATGAAGACTCCCTCCTCACAACACCAAGAATCTACAAAACAACAACCGGAAGGGAAAGATGTGTACAAAAAAAAACAGGGAAGGAAACAAAAGAGAAACAGGAAGTACTCCACGTGCATTTTTAGTTTTATTTCATCATAGTGAATACCGATTAACCGTCAGTGTGTGTGCTTAGCAGGAAATTACAATATCTGTGGTTCAAATTGATTATTTTGGAGCAAAGCAAAGTTGGCTTACAAGTGTTCTATCTTTGTCTCATGGCTGGTTCAGCTGCCAGCTGTATTTATGAATTTATTTTTAATCCATGAATATGTTATTGAGCTGATTTTGATGACATATTCATGAGAAGGGAAAAAATTATTTCAATCTTGGAAAATTTTCTAAAGAAAAATCCACTTTGACATTACGGGGTATTATGTGTAGATCAGTGACAACAATATCAATTTAATCCATTTTAAATTCAGACTGTAACACAACAAAATGTGAAGAAAGTCAAGGGGTGTGAATACTTTCTGAAGGCACTGTATTCCAGGCTGAATTGTCTGAATATTTTGTAGTTATAATCATTTTTGCTTTCTGTAAGTGTGCCGCATGAAATACCCCGATATTTTAAAGATATATAAGATATTTCTACACTTTAACAGAGAGTTTGTCCAAGAGCAGAAAACCCCCTTGGCGAGTGTGGTGGAGGGGGGCAAATTAAGTTGCTGCAACCTCTACCATGTGACCCCTCGTCCCCCTGGCATATTTGTTTGAGATTGGATAAGTAACGACCGAATGTATCGTGGTCAGACAGACAAACAGACACCAAATTGCAGATTTTAGTATGTTCGGAATTGGAGAAAAGGAAGCATGTAGTATGAGCATCAAAAACCTCCAACTTTCTTCAAAGGGGCTGCCAATGATTGATTTTGAGAGTACCAGGTAACTGTTCTATATCCTACCAGCCAGGTTGTTAAAGGGGCTTGACAAGTTAAGGTAACCTTAAAAAAATCAATACAACATGGCTGTGGTCTTCTTGACTCCAACATGGACTTTCATATTGAAGCTCATTGTGACTAATATTAATGGGCTTGAAGTTCTGTTTGCCCATTGGGTGATGGAATATTACAATATGGTAGAGGTGATGACTTGCATAAATATATTTCCCAACTACTGTTATTAAAAACTCTCTGGTTGTCCATGATATCAGAGGGAGGGTGTTTGCCTGGCAGGAAACAAGTGGTTTATAATTTGCCAGCAATGGCTATGATCGTGCACACATTTGTGTGGTTTGGTATAATTGGCGGGTTCATATGATGCTGAAGCAATCTCATGGAAAGGATTGTGTTGAATTGTTTTTCATTTCCTCTGTAGTGGTAGTATTTGAGGCTGGAATTTGGCTGGAAAAATTGGAAGTGTTGGCAGCTTAAAGTCCCATCCTAATAATGGCACACTCATGGATGTGTGACAGTTTATAGGCGGAACAGGCATGAAACCCAGACCACTCAGTTATTTTGTTAACCATATAAAGTACGTACAAATGGTGATCCAAAAGTATCCAGTAAATTTGTGAAATGTTGATTTAATGAACAGTAAAATTGAAATTAACCGATTTCAGTAGATGCTTGAAAACGTTTTCCTTCAACATGGATTCATTTCCTGGTATCTGTCAGTGACAGACCAGCAAACACGATTCAAAATTCCTTTGGCCTTTGCTAACAATGCAGACTTAATCATGATTCAAGCATACATTTGTGCTTCCATTGAGATTAATTCAACAAACTGCCATCCACCTTCAGAAACTTTGGATGGTTTCTCGGAAAAAAATTTAATTAACCCCTGGATCACAATTCATTATTAGATTCACCTTTGAGATTTGACAATCTCACCTGTATTTACAACTTTAAGATGATAACATCATATCTAATATATAAATCTTTTTCTAACCACTGACGGACTGATATTAATGTTTGGTACCTTATGGGTGTCGTAAAAAGCTGAAATTTGGCGTGCCGACGGGCATTGACGCCGATGCACCGGGGAGAATCACAGAACCATCGGAAAGCATTCGTAAATAAACATTTACGTTAAAAAAACGTAAACGCATACATAAAAAAACTTAAATCGATATCTAGCATTTGAAAATTGTAATTTATGTAACTGTAAACTTTAAAACAAGTATGACAATAATGTCCGTAAAGAAAAAAAAGAAAAACCATCCTTAAATGAAAATTTATGTTGAAAAAACGTAAAAGCATCTATAAAAAAACTTCAATCATTATCTAGCATTTCAAAATTGTAATTTATATATCTGTAAACTGTGAAATATACACCCCAAAGAAAATTTACATAAAAACAGTAAATGCGTCTGTAAAATACATTTATAATTTATAAATGTATTTTACAGACGCATTTACGGTTTTTGTATTTATTTATAATATATTTATATTTATTATTTATATTATTATTTATATTATATTATTTATAATATAAATTTAAAAACCTAAATTTTTATTTAGCAGCAGGTTGGTCATGCTTGCCTATAATCATAAAGTTTCTATTTATTATGTACCTACGTACAAGTATGGTTTGTTATTACTTACACAATGTGTAAGCATATCCCACTAGTAGATTATACAATTACAGCCAGTACACTGTCAAAAACATGATTTTGCTGTGTAGTGAAATTTTTCTTTGATAATCTGCTTATTTATTTGATAATCTGTTTAAATTTATCGTACAGAGCCCAGGATGAGTCGTCAACTTTCCAGGCTGAAAACAACCCTGGGAGCTTGCCACTCTAATTCAGGGTGCTATAGGTTAATGCATGAATTTGGAATTTGGCTTAGTGTGCCAGCACACAATGGCCTACTCTTGTTTGTGAAAGACCTTGGGATCTTCAGCATCCACCGGTTTAACTTTTTGATTGAGGGCACAATCAGTGATCCATCACTCCTCCTGCAAAAAAGGGTGATGGTTTATAGTTGGGTTTGGAACAAAATCTAGTCTACATTACTCAAATGCAAGTGCACTATCTCTGAACTCAGGAATCAAACCCAGACTACTTAGCTCAAGTAGAGTGTACGCTACCTCTGAACTATCCTACCAATTCCAAAATGCTTATACTATTGCATGAATTGATGAGAACTTAAACCTCTACACAAATCCTGTCTTATTGCCTCTCTAGCACCAAACTCTGCCTGATAAACTAGTATCGGCATCCAGGGCCACGCTCACAACTTGTTTCACCCATAACGTTCATGTTATTCATCTACTTTTTTTTTCTTTTTTTTTTTTCTTTTTTTTTTGTATACTGAATCGAGGCTCGTGAAAGAGCTAACATTTACTTCACAAACAAATCAACCAGACAAACAAAATATATAAAAAGAGGGAGCGGAAAACAAGATGGGAAGAGAAGGGGAAGCACACAAACACAACATTTGAGAGCAGGGAGATGTGTGGAAGGGAGAGGGCTTGGGGGGAGGAGGCGTGGGAAGGGGGAGGGGGGGGGAGGGAGAAGTATAAAACACAAGGACACCAAGGACTTCCAGGACAGAAGTTGGTATTTCAAAAAAGTGGAATTGGGGTGAAATTAGCGGGGGTAGAAAAGATCAAGGTTTTGGATGGGGGAAGATAAGAGATGGTGGTGAACAGCTGTTTTAAAGACCTGGAGGGTGGAGTGGGATTGAAGAGAGTGAGGGAGTTTGTTCCAGAGGTGGGAGAAAAGAGGAATGAAGGAGTGAAGGTGAGCAGAGAGTCTTGATTTTGGCAGTTTGACCATAAGAGGGTTGCAGGCAGATCTTGTGCAACCTGTAGGAATATTTGCGGGACAGAGCCCAGAGAGAGCTGGGGGGGGGAAAGGCCAGAGAGGAGTCGGTAGAAGACGGAAAGATCACCAACCTGCCTGCGGTGAGTGAGTGAGAGGCCCTTGGAGTTAGCTTCATCGCGGGAGATTCCAATGATTCTGAATGCTTTGGTTTCAACAGCGTGAAGATGAGCTAGGTGTGAGGCAGGAGCACCAGCCCAGAGGGGAGAGCAGTGTACCATTGAGCTGCGGATGAAAGCCTTGTATGTGGTGAGGAGCTCAGGTGTGCCAAGGAAGGACTTCGCACGACGGAGGATGCCCAGTCGGCGACTGGCTTTGGAGGCCAGATTTGAAATGTGGTTTTCCCAGGAAAGATCATGGCAGATAGTGAGACCCAAAAGCTTGAGTGACAGAACTTCTTGGAGAGGATTATTCAGAAAGTGGATGGGAGGGTTGTCCAGTCGGTCTTTTCAGAGAGACATCGTAAGAGTGTGAGATTTGTCAAGATTGAAAGACATGTTCCACTTGTTTGCCCAGTCTGTGATTTTGTCCAGGTCTGCAGAGAGTGAGGAGGCTGCAGACTGCCGATCTTAGGGATGAAGAATGGAGCGACAGAGAGTAGAGTCATCAGCAAAGAGATACAGAGGATTTTCAAGAGAGTCAGAGAGATCATTGATGAAGACCAGAAAAAGCACAGGGCCCAGAACACTGCCTTGTGGAACTCCAGCCTGAACAGGAAGAGGAGATGAGAGAAACCCATTCAGGGCCACACGTTGACTACGACTAGAGAGGAAGTCTGCCAGCCATGCGTGGAGATTTCCATGGATACCAAAAGAGGAGAGTTTGGTGAGCACAGCGGGGTGCCAGACCGTATCGAAGGCACGTGATATGTCAAGGGAGACTGCTCTAATTTCCTGTTTGGCATTGAGGACCTCCATCCATTGTTGAGAAAGCAGAAGCAGCATGTCCAGAGTAGAGTGTCCAGGTCTGAAACCAAATTGATGATCAGAGATCAAGCCATTGGAGAAGAGGAAAGATTTCATATCTGAAGCAATGATGGATTCCATGAATTTGCTGATAATTGGGAGAAGGCTGATTGCTCTGTAGTTGCTGGGATCTGTTTTTACACCTTTTTTGTGCAAAGCGGTGATGTTGGCAGATTTCCAAGTATATGGAAGATGACCTTGAGCAAAAGAGAGGGTGAAGAGAACATGGAGAGGGAGTGAAAGAGCGGAAGAACAGGATTTTAGGACCCGTGGGCTGATGCCGTCATGTCCAGTTGCAGAATCCGAGTCGAGGGTTGACAGAAACTTTTCCACCTTGTCAGGAGGAAAGGACACAGAGTCCAGGAGCAGCTGGGTACGACTGGGTACGGTGGGTACAGAGAGGGATGGGTTTGGGACACAAGATTTAGAGGCAAACACAGAGTTGAGGCATTCAGCTTTTTCACGTGCAGAGTCAGCCGTGTGGCCATTTGAGGTGAGGGAGGGGATGGAGGGGGAACAAACACCAGAAACAGATTTGACCAGACGCCACCAGGATTTGGAAGAGGGAGACAGATAAGAGAGTTCGGTCCTGAGAACGTAGAGATATTGTTTCCTGGCTCTCCTGAGGGAGGACACACACTTGTTTCGGGCTGTGGAAGTGTAACTCAGTGTAACGTATTGATTGGCACTGGTAACTCATTGATTAAATCTGGTAATGAAGCAGAATGTGCACGAACATGGTAATCTCTTGAAACACCTGGTCACAGCCCCAGGCTGGAGCACCCCCCTATTGTTTTGGTAAATGGAACTCACAGCAGGAGGGGGGCTAGCTGGTGCCAGGAAGGCGACCAGTAACGTCAGCGGAGAAGGGATTACGATTTCAGCGGACAGAGGATTAACTGAAGTGTGCCGATATAAACAGAAGGGACTTTGAGCCAAAGGA
Source organism: Myxine glutinosa (assembly GCF_964187855.1). Lineage (NCBI taxonomy): Eukaryota > Metazoa > Chordata > Myxini > Myxiniformes > Myxinidae > Myxine > Myxine glutinosa. The sequence goes on along the minus strand of NC_136263.1, from coordinate 176,255,425 downwards.
GCACTTGCCACGATAACTCCTGCTCGACGGAGCGAACGAGCGCCCATCATCAGAACCTCTGCCCGACGGGAATGGCGGAGGAACATCGGCCGAACAAGAAGGACCATGCGAATACAGTTAACCTGGTCTATTGAGTCAAACGGTAGTTATTTGGTATTGGAATGAAAGTGAACAACCAGTTAATAAACCAGACCTTTTGTAAAACCTGTGTCCGGTCATTGGAGTCTTGAGTCTCACCAACCAATTCCCCGACAATCTGGAGGCACCGCTGGAATTTCGAGTGGACGTCGCCAAGGTAAGTATGGCGTCTTGGGGATCTGTCCATTATGAAATATGAATTCTGAAGATGGAGGATTTGGTGTGTGGGACTTGTGATTGTCCATAGGTAATCCAAGGATGAAACGTTTTAAATGATTCTATTTATTCGTGAGCTTGCGAGGACATGACGCTGGGTATTAAAAGCCTTGCCCAGATCTGCGGGCAAATCGGCTCATGAAGTGCACCATGAGGCGATTTGTTTGCCGGTTCGGTAAGGTCCGTACACGTGTACAATCGTGTACACCCGTTTTAAATAAATATTTTTTTTCAGTTTTCCCGCCATGTCCAAAACTCGTAGTGCTTTTGTGGAAAAGCAATGGCAGACCACCCATTGTCACCACTTTCATGAGCTCAGAGAAATAAAAAATTCCAAATTCCACTCTGATGGCTCAATGGAAATAGGCAACAGAATGAAAATCAACAGACAATGGAACAGCTAGCGACGAGTGTTTGTGAGTAACAACCACCCTCTGGTCGAGGCTCATAAAAATAAAAAAAAATAAAAAAATAAAAAAAGTGATACTTATTGATTAAGATATGATTTTGTCGACATTATAAATACTTTAATATATGTAACGATTTTTGTAACGATCGTCCTGCAAAATGTCTGCTCGTTCTTTTTCCTTTGAGTCGTAAATTCCTGTTGAATTCTCATTAAAATGCGGAATTAAGTACGCTGTGTGATGATGGAGATCCTTGATGACGAATCAGGAATAGTGAATGAGCAAACAAATATCACGGATGGTACACCGGATAAGGAAAATGTAGATGAGACCCCTTTTGCTCAGGTGCTGTGCAGCGCTGCACAAAGATCCATATGAGCGGGGCATGGGTGCTGTGTAATTAGTACACAAAGAACCAATTACTAGGGTGCTGAATAAACACAAAAGATCCATTGGAGCGGGACTCCCGGTGCTGTGATTTATTCAAAGAACCAAATTTTGTAAGAATTAAGATATGATTTTGTCGACATTATAAATACTTTAATATATGTAACGATTTTTGTAACGATCGTCCTGCAAAAGGTCTGCTCGTTCTTTTTCCTTTGAGTCGTAAAATCCTGTTGAATTCTCATTAAAATGCGGAATTAAGTACGCTGTCTGATGATGGAGATCCTTGATGCGAATCAGGAAAAGTGAATGAGCGGACAAAGTCACAGATGGAACATTGACAAACGGTTTTATCTATTATTTGTGTTTTTTTTCTCTAGCGATCTGTAAATACGGGTTTTTTCGCTGTGTAAATAAATGCGCCAGTTCGTCTGACACGCGTCACTGAGAAACGCGCGTCTGTAGGCTTGCCTGCAGTTGGGACCGTGTGTTGGCAAGGAGGCGTACGTAACTATTTTCCGAGGTCTGTAGGGCACGTACATTCGTATACTAGGGCGCGTACACCGGTTTGCACACGCACATTTGCTTAGCACTTGCAAACGTACCCCTGAGCTGCCCGCTCAGGGTGTGCGATTAAGGCAGCGGGCAATGGAATTTTATATACAGATATTTTTTTGCACTTGCTCAAAGCACGCGACTTGCTCGGCGTGCGAATGAACGTGCGAACGAATGAACGTGCGTGCGAATGAACAAACACTCATGGAAGAAGTTGAATGATATGATTGGATATTCTTCACACTTATGGAAGAAGTTGAATGATATGATTGGATATTCTTCACACTTATGGAAGAAGTTGAATGATATGATTGGATATTCTTGACACTTATGGAAGAAGTTGAATGATATGATTGGATATTCTTGACAATCATGGAAGAAGTTGAATGATATGATTGGATATTCTTCACACTTATGGAAGAAGTTGAATGATATGATTGGATATTCTTGACACTTATGGAAGAAGTTGAATGATATGATTGGATATTCTTGACAATCATGGAAGAAGTTGAATGATATGATTGGATATTCTTCACACTTATGGAAGAAGTTGAATGATATGATTGGATATTCTTCACACTTATGGAAGAAGTTGAATGATATGATTGGATATTCTTCACACTTATGGAAGAAGTTGAATGATATGATTGGATATTCTTGACACTCATGGAAGAAGTTGAATGATATGATTGGATATTCTTCACACTTATGGAAGAAGTTGAATGATATGATTGGATATTCTTGACACTCATGGAAGAAGTTGAATGATATGATTGGATATTCTTCACACTTATGGAAGAAGTTGAATGATATGATTGGATATTCTTCACACTTATGGAAGAAGTTGAATGATATGATTGGATATTCTTCACACTTATGGAAGAAGTTGAATGATATGATTGGATATTCTTGACACTCATGGAAGAAGTTGAATGATATGATTGGATATTCTTCACACTTATGGAAGAAGTTGAATGATATGATTGGATATTCTTGACACTCATGGAAGAAGTTGAATGATATGATTGGATATTCTTCACACTTATGGAAGAAGTTGAATGATATGATTGGATATTCTTGACACTCATGGAAGAAGTTGAATGATATGATTGGATATTCTTCACACTCATGGAAGAAGTTGAATGATATGATTGGATATTCTTCACACTTATGGAAGAAGTTGAATGATATGATTGGATATTCTTCACACTTATGGAAGAAGTTGAATGATATGATTGGATATTCTTCACACTTATGGAAGAAGTTGAATGATATGATTGGATATTCTTGACACTCATGGAAGAAGTTGAATGATATGATTGGATATTCTTCACACTTATGGAAGAAGTTGAATGATATGATTGGATATTCTTCACACTTATGGAAGAAGTTGAATGATATGATTGGATATTCTTCACACTTATGGAAGAAGTTGAATGATATGATTGGATATTCTTGACACTCATGGAAGAAGTTGAATGATATGATTGGATATTCTTCACACTTATGGAAGAAGTTGAATGATATGATTGGATATTCTTGACACTTATGGAAGAAGTTGAATGATATGATTGGATATTCTTGACAATCATGGAAGAAGTTGAATGATATGATTGGATATTCTTCACACTTATGGAAGAAGTTGAATGATATGATTGGATATTCTTCACACTCAGGGAAGAAGTTGAATGATATGATTGGATATTCTTCACACTCATGGAAGAGGTTGAATGATATGATTGGATATTCTTCACACTTATGGAAGAAGTTGAATGATATGATTGGATATTCTTGACACTTATGGAAGAAGTTGAATGATATGATTGGATATTCTTGACACTCATTGAAGAAGTTGAATGATATGATTGGATATTCTTGACACTTATGGAAGAAGTTGAATGATATGATTGGATATTCTTGTCTCACGAATGAAGGATGAGTTGCCTTTAGTGGTTGCAAAGAAAATTTGTGGAGACCAGGCAAAATGGGGAAATATGTCAGATATGACCCTAGGACAGGACGGTGATTCATCAATTGACATGAGGTACGAACCAGAGGTGACGACCGATGAAATTCGATCTCAGTCAATGGATGGACCTGTCCTGACATCATTGGGGAAAGGGCTTATGCAAGGAGTCATTCAAAATGATTAATTTGATTTATTGAAGAATATTGATGAATTAATTGAAATTGAATAATTGATTGAATTGTTAATTGATTGAATCTAATTGATTGAATTTAATTGAATAAATTTAACTGAATAAATTGAACTGAATAAATTGAATTGAATATATTGATTGTTTGATTGATGAAAATGCGGTCTCAAGAAAGAAGCTTTGATATCTTTGCGAGATATTATCAATGTGGAGACAACCTGGGAAAATTGAGCAAGGTGGTGAGTTTATATACAGATATATATGTGCGGTTACCATTGTGTGATTTCCCCGTCAACAGAGCGGACACCTGAGGATTCACCCATTTCATACTGACCCTCCGGCCCATCTGCAAATACTGATCTGTGAGATTGGATTGTGCAAAAGCCATAGCTGAGGGAGATTCTCTGGAAATCACCGTGTGAACAGGTGGAGAGATCCTTCCTGGAGGTACGAGTGAAGCTTTAGAGGAACCTGGAACAAGCTACAACACATCCAACGCTACTTTGATAAAAAGCAGAATGGGAAATGGAGCCTGCAAGAATACACAAGGACAACCAGAGATTCCACAAAAAGGTACTTGTACACATCATATGTACGACCGTTATGGTGCCGAAGCTATAAGGCAGGTCGAGAATTGGTATTTGTGGACAAAGGGACATGATGAGGAGTTTCCAAGAGATGGTACATTTGAGCGAAGTCGATTGGAAAGATTGGAACAAAGATTGAAAGCCAGGAAGAGACAGAATCTAACGGTAGACTGGCTTGCATTCCATCTTTGGGATGGTGAATCCAGACAACGGGAACAGCAAGAACGGATAACGGATCTAGAACTTAAAATAAAAAGGATACAGGATACAGTGGAGGAGACAAATGCACAACTGCCCTCGAAATTAGGAATGAAAGTGACAGTTGTCCCATCTGATTTCCAGTTGTCTCCCCAAAAAGGACGGTACAGAGAATTTTTTCGTGTTTCAGGAGATAATGAGAGATTGCAGTGGCAACTCAGGGATGTAGAGATGCAGCCCAGCAATACAAGTGCACAGGTGCACAGATCAGGCAACGACAGAAACCGGTGTTTCGAGTGTGGAAAGATGGGACATTGGAGAAGAAGATGTCCGTATGTCAACAGGAAGACAAGTTCATGGGGCAAACCAAGATCAAGGGTACCAGTGCTTACCGGTACCTCAGACAATGATTAGGCCTTCATTGCTGCAAATCCCAAATGATGATTGGCCTCAACAGATTCGATTACTGGACAAACATGAATAACTGTCGATGATTCTTGTGTCTGAAAAGTTTTCAGAGCAAGAATGATTCATTTTTTTCTTTTTGCTTGTTAACAAATTAATAATTAATTGATCAAATGCCAAAATTGGATCTTCTATTTTGGGCACAGCAATTTTAAATTTACAAAGTTTGGAACAATTGCGTTGCAAATTTTTTGAAACCAAGTGACAAGAGTCACATGATGATCAGGTGGGAATTTCGGACTATTGTTCCACACGAATGATAGGTCAGTGGTCGACTGACATACAAATGGGTGGGTAGTCAAATTTGGATAAATTATTGTGAGAACTGAAAGGGTAATGTCAATGTGACGTCATAGGGGTTTTCTAAGAATAAACTTTTTGGTCCATTTGTGTATTAGCGCTTATAAAATTGAAGGACAAATTTTGAAAAATTGAAATAAAATTGTCACCCATCCGGATCTGTAAATAATGGTTCCAACGCAAACAAATACGCATAATGCATGTGTGTGTGTGTTTATGTGTGTCAATGTTAGTGTTTTTGTTTTTTGTTGTTTTGTATATCAATCTTACAAGATTGTTGACACCGACAGTGTGCCTGTCTGGAAATGGATAGTTTTATGTGGATGGGATTGAATATCCAGAGAATCCGTAAAATAAAATAGAAATATAATTTGATTATGAACATTATCTCTTTTGTCAAGGGAGATGGAATATAAAGATTTGATGTGCTGGGTTATGAGCAGCCATTAATTAATAGTAAAATTGTGAGTAATTTTGGGATTCCATTTTTGATAGAATTTATATGAGAATAACATCTATTTATGGATATGAGCTTCATAAAAAGAAATGAGGGAGTACAAAATTATCCAAATTTGGGAGAGGTCTTACACTGACTTCCCAGAATACTCTGCTCATGGATTTATATATATATATATATATAAACTTGAATTTTATCAGCATATAAATTGTGCTGCATGTATGGTTGTGTATTAGGCATAGATGATATGGGAAAATAGTAAAGAATATCTTGCTGGTTGGAACTATTGTGAGTTTTAAAACGGAATGCATTGTGAATCTTAAACCAAGGGGCAGCCATGAACGCGCTGTTACGTTATTTATACTCAGAACGCGATGTCACGTGTACCTGCAACATATTTGTTAATCTCGCACACCTATATTGGCATACTGGTGTCAGTAGTACTCACTGGGTGCATAGAAATGGATGAGCAACAGTTAAGGGGGTGTAAAAACACTTACTTGGATATTTTCTACAAAAGTAGGGGTTTCAATAAGTGGTAGCTGTACACATGGGATTCATCAAATTAAGTTTTGGAGTTCAAACAAAGTCACTGGTTAACAGATGGGAATGGAGAGTAAATAAATTCTTTGATGCTGGGTAAATGAAGTGAGATATTACAAAGACTTATAAGAGCTATTGTTCTTCCTTGCAGCAGTGGGAGAAAATTTAGATCCAACATAATGAATCTATAAATGAATGTGATAGGGAGAATATCCTCAATTTGTACTAATTATTTGATTGTGGGTAAAGGAATTAATTTATCGTAGTGGATTGTTAACAAGCAGCCTGAAATGTCCTGAGAGTGTGCATCCATGTAATCAGAAATCCCAGATTTGTTTTTTTACAAACAACATTTTGGTAGAGGCCTTATGTGGACGAATACTTGCTTGGTAGATAAAAACGGTACTGCATGTTGGCAGCCACTTCGGTGGCCATTTAGACCGAACAAATTGGGAGAAACTGTAATTGAATATGTAATTTACAGATGAGTATTTGGGAAGAAAAAGGGAATTTATTGATTTGGGAGACATTTTTCGAAGGTTTATTAAAGTGTTGCAATACGACATTTGGCAAGGAAAATTATTGGATGGGAAAATTAGATCTGTTTATAAAATGAGTTTGTTGACCCATTGAAGTTAATTCTTTGAATTGTTGTTTAATTAGCATTTTGAGTTCAAATTGGAAATAGTGTGGTAGAGCTTTGGTTAAAACCTTTGGTTGCAGTGTTTTGGAACAAATTGATAAACCATAGGAGGTTGATAAGAATAGAAACAAATATGGACCTAAAATAGAAAGATTTTTATGATGATATGAATAATACCGAGATTAAAAGAATGAATCAAGTAATGTTGTAAATGAATACAGTAGGGTTAAGATAATGGCATAACGACAATGTTATGAATTGTGTCAGTTTTACAAGATCAGTGAACTCATATCACCACGAGTGACACACTGTTAATAATTTAAAAAAAAAAGAAAAAAAAGTGGTTGGAATTATGATAATAATACATTATGCTTAATTTGTTGGTTTGGGAAAATTGTTGTTGGGAATTAGATATTCCCGTTTGTGATTGTAATCATATACAATTTATTTTCTTAGAGTAGTGCTAAAATACCTGCATGAGTTAATTTTTGAACTATATTAACCTGAAAGCAATTGTGGATGCTATTCTTAGTTTAGTAGTGAAATACATACCTGATTGAATATTATTTGTGTGACGCATATAAATGAATATAACTTTTTGAATGTGTTAAGGAAAAACAACAAATTGTTGAATGTGAAACTGTCGGAAGATATACATGATTATGCTGATTTCATGGTAAGATGTACCCTATCTGATTCAGTGTGTGCGGAAAGCAGATTCAGATGTGACTGAGCATAAGGATAAGACGAGATCACATTTTGAAGGGAGTGCTAACGGAATTGGGAAGAAGTTCGAGAAAGAAAATTTGTGGCTAAAAATGAAGTTAATCATGGCATACACCCTCTTTCTCAAAGAATGATGAAGACATTCTCCCGTGTAACTTGGAGATGAATGCTTACCTTCACCAAGGAAATTTATGTGACCATTTGCCTGGATCACACTGCAACATATGAAAGAAAGGCGATCACTTACTCTTGTTCGAAGGCTTCGAACATTCATCACATCAGAAGTTGCAGGACAACGACATTTTACCCGCAACCTCTGTGAAATGCGGGGACATATGTTATTACTTCACCAACTTCCGGGGAGCCAGCATGGAGCTGCAAACCAATGGCTGTGCCTTTTCACAACAGCTGTGCGCGATTCTGCGGGCCACTCCTGGTATGGACCATGGATGACCTGAACACCATGGTCCCAACATCATTGTGGATGCATCCGGCATCCCTGTTCCACATCTTGCTGGCCAATCAACGTCACACCAATACTTGCTGCCCACTCACAATGAGGGAGGAGGCAAGTCGACTACAACTGGGTGAAGGCCTTGTTCAGGAATTACAATGGTTTACAGCAAAAAGTGGCAAGAATGCTACAAGGAGAGCAGGGTCAGTCTATGACTCCGCAATGTTACCACAACAGCGAAATCCTACACGAAGTAGTGCAGGAGCTATGAAGACATTAGGAGAAAATGTTTCATACCTGGATTCAAACACAAGTGATCAGCCCTTCCTTTCAAACAAAGTCAACATTTGTGTGGAGGCAAACGTTTTTGCCAGATGGTGCAGATGCTTTACAAAACTTGAAAATGAAGTGAAAGTGTTGTATCTTGGTGATGGTGAAGTGTTGTTTTGAAAATATATTTGTGATACAAATGCAATAGATTGAACAATATGGAAGAAGTCAATGACCAACGAAATGTTTTGTGATTCTTGCAGGATGACGGTGTATGCCTAAGGGAATTTGATTACCAAAGTTATGATTATTTACTTATACTTGTAATGATGTTTACTTGTAGTGATTGACTGTTTACTTATATTGATGTTTAGATTAATGGTTAATATAAACAAAAACAAAAAGATGAGGGAATTGTGGAAGTGTAACTCAGTGTAACGTATTGATTGGCACTGGTAACTCATTGATTAAATCTGGTAACGAAGCAGAATGTGCACGAACATGGTAATCTCTTGAAACACCTGGTCACAGCCCCAGGCTGGAGCACCCCCCTATTGTTTTGGTAAATGGAACTCACAGCAGGAGGGGGGCTAGCTGGTGCCAGGGAGGCGACCAGTAACGTCAGTGGAGAAGGGATTACGATTTCAGCGGACAGAGGATTAACTGAAGTGTGCCGATATAAACAGAAGGGACTTTGAGCCAAAGGAGCACTTGCCACGATAACTCCTGCTCGACAGAGCGAACGAGCGCCCATCATCAGAACCTCTGCCCGACGGGAATGGCGGAGGAACATCGGCCGAACAAGAAGGACCATGCGAATAGAGTTAACCTGGTCTATTGAGTCAAACGGTAGTTATTTGGTATTGGAATGAAAGTGAACAACCAGTTAATAAACCAGACCTTTTGTAAAACCTGTGTCCGGTCATTGGAGTCTTGAGTCTCACCAACCAATTCCCCGACAGGGCTTTCTGAAAGGAAAAGAGATTTCCTTCCGTTGGATTTGCTTTCCAGGAGACGAAAGCAAGTTGTTTCTGGGCAATAGCCTCACCACAAGATTCCATGTACCATGGACGGGAGGAAGGGTATGACAACAGAAGACGAGATGGGATAAATCTGTGCATGAGAGAGAGCAGTTTGCTTTGGAAGAATTCCCAGGAAGAATTTATGTCAGAGGCAGTAGAGATGGGAGACCAGTCCAGATGATTGATGGCTGTTTGAAGACCGTGCCAGTTGGCCTGAGTGAAATGCCAGACTCGTCGACGCTGAGGAGGCTCTCTGAGAATGGTCAGAGAGATGTCCACTTTAACAAGCACATGATCAGAAGAGCCGATTGGAGCAGAAGAAGAGCAGCAGACATTTTCAGGGAAGTTAGTCATAACCAAGTCCAGAAGAGAAGATGCTCTGTTGACAGAAATCCGGGTCGGGAAATTGACAGATTGTGTCAGTCCCAGTGAGTCACAGAAGTCCTTTGCTGAAGAGCCATGGCTGGTGAGAGAGGTACCCACACCCAGCCAACTGGCATGGTGACAGTTGAAATCACCACATATGAGGAAGAGAGAGTTGGGATGGGAAGATCGAAGGTGGTCCATATTCTCAGACAGCGAGATGTAGATGGAGTCATCACTGTTTGGTGGACGGTACAACACACATATGAACAAAAGGTGGGAGCGAAGGGGAAGCCGTAGCCAAAGGTATTCCTGGGGGTGAGGTGGAGAGAGGGCAGTGCAGGGCGAGTGAGGAAGATAGTTTTTTTATAAAGACAGCAACCCCACCTCCAGGACGAGGCTCAGGTCTATCATACCGGAGGAGGGAGTAACTTGGGAGAGATACCAAGGAATCAGAGACATCATGAAAGAGGAAAGTTTCTGTTAAGCAGATCACGTCTGGTTTGCCAGAGCAACCTATATGGAGAGATCAGACAAGTTTGAGCGAAGGCCCCGGATGTTTGAGGTCCATACTGTTAAGGAAGAGGAAGGGGGAGCATCGGATACAGAACAGGGGGGGGGGGGGAGCGGTAGGGTAAGGGTAAGATGTAGGGTAAGATGTGGAAGAGGAGGAAGAGGTAGGGAGAGCTGTTGAAGGTGTGTCGGAGATTACAGAATAGCTTGGAGAAAGGGAAGAATGGGGCAGACAAAAGGTTTGATGGTGATTGGGAGAGGCGCAGTGAGGTGTTATTTGACGAGGGGGAAGAGCGAGGCAGAAGGTTGAGGGAGATGAAGGTGAAAGTTGGAAGGGGGAAGAAGCGGGGAGGACGCTTTGAGGAGGAGGGGTGAGAGGGGAGTCTAGGAGGGGAGGAGCGAGGGAGAGTCTCGGAGGGGAGGGGTGTGGGGGGAGATTTGAAAGGAATGGGTGATTGGGAAGATTTGGAGGGGAGGGATTTGAATGGGAAGATGGGAATCACCATTTGAATGGGAAGAAGGGGGAAGATTTGAAAGAGATGGGTGATGGGGATGATTTGGAGGGGGAGGGACAAGAGGGTAGATTTAGAGGGGAGGGGTGATGGGAAATGGGATTTTGGGGTGATGGGATTTTGAAAAATGTACGATTAATGGGAAAGGAACATTTATTGCAAAATGAGTTTCTTGAGACATTCGAGTCAAAAATACGTTTGAGGACGCTGGAGGGAGGATGGAGTGCTGGAGAGTTTAGGGAATGAATGAAAGATGCACTATAAGAGATGGAATTTTTTTTGGAATGAATAGATTTGGTGAGCAAGTCAAAAGCATCCTTTTATAGAAGAAGAAGAAAAAGGTGTTATAGAATATGACCGAATACAGGTCTTCAGGGGTCAGATGAGAGATTTTTTAACGTGCTCACATGATCACAAACAACGTGGTCGAAGAACGAACGAACAAATAAGAACGAATAAACGAATAAGAACAGAAGGAAATGGTTTTTTTTTTTTTTTTTTTTTTTTTTGAGATTTTAAAACAAGGAAGTATGGGATGAAAAGACCGTGAAAAACAGAGACCGGAAAGTAATTGCAGCACGATCGGAGAACCGCTGAGACAAAAAACAAAGCCTCAAGCCAAGGTCGGACACGGTAGCCTAGTACTACACTTAGGCCTCAGAATACGCGATAAGAAATACCGACGATTTTGTACACAGGTATGAAAAACCAACGCCAAGAATACTATTAAAGACACCCCAATAGGTACATACACCGAGAGAAAGATACAGTATCGACCAAAACATAATTGTGAAAAGTTACTTAACTTCGAAAGTGAGCGTGCATGGAACAGCTTTGAAGAGCCTCCAATCTTCAACCAGTTCTCTGCAGAACTTCATTCATGAAAAGCTATCTGTGCTATTTGTAAGATTAATCTACAGTTTCTCACTCAAACAATGAAAACATTGTCGCTGTATTCCTTCTTAGCCAATCTAGAAAAGACTAAAGTTAATTTGCCATCTGGAATGTGGCATTCATATCATTCATTAGGTGTTAAATATTGACCTTATCACTTGGAAAATCAAAATTTAAAATTGGAAAAGGAGATGACTGAGTAAAAAGTTATTCAAGTTCTCTGCACAATTTTCCTCCATCCTCACCTCCTTAAAAGGGAAAAGTCTGCACAAAAATATTCATCGCATTACTATAATGTACAAGCCACTGGTTGATTATTTTAGTGCTATTTTTATGAATAATACATGCTCCGCAACAACAGCATGATCTGTTCAAACAGCAGTTTGTGAGACAATTCTTTTTACAACATGAAGTTATTCAAAATGGCAACCAGGTCACAAGGTTTGTTTGTCCAAGCAGCCAATTAAAATCACATTATTTTACTAACCGGTGCTTGTATGTGTAACTTCAGGAATTATAAAGTTAAATCATATTACTAACTGGCCTGGTATGTGTAATTTCAGGGATTATAAAGTTGTAATTATTTCACTAACTGGTGCTTGTATGTGTAATTTCAGGAATTATAAAGTTATATTATTTCACTAACTGGTGCTTGTATGTGTAATTTCAGGAATTATTAAGTTATATTATATTACTAACTGGTCCTTGTATGTGTAATTTCAGGAATTATTAAGTTATATCATATTACTAACTGGTGGCTGTATGTGTAATTTCAGGAATTATAAAGTGATATTATTTTACGAACTGGTCCTTGTATGTGTAATTTCAGGAATTATAAAGTTATATCATATTACTAACTTGTAGCTGTATGTGTAATTTCAGGAATTATGAAGTAATATCATATTACTAAGTGGTCCTTGTATGTGTAATTTCAGGAATTGTAAAATTATATCGTATTACTAACCGGTCCTTGTATGTGTAATTTCAGGAATTATTAAGTTATATCATATTACCAACTGGTCCTTGTATGTGTAATTTCAGGAATTGTAAAGTTATATCATATTACTAACTGGTCCTTGTATGTGTAATTTCAGGAATTGCAAAGTTATATCATATTACTAACTGGTCCTTGTATGTGTAATTTCAGGAATTATTAAGTTATATCATATTAACAACTGGTCCTTGTATGTGTAATTTCAGGAATTATAAAGATATATCATATTACTAACTGGTGGCTGTATGTGTAATTTCAGGAATTATAAAGTTGTATCATATTACTAAGTGGTCCTTGTATGTGTAATTTCAGGAATTATTAAGTTATATCATTTTACTAACCGGTGCTTGTATGTATAATTTCAGGAATTAAAAAGTTATATCATATTACTAACCGGTGCTTGTATGTGTAATTTCAGGAATTAGAAAGTTATATCATATTACTAACTGGTGCTTGTATGTGTAATTTCAGGAATTATAAAGTTATATCATATTACTAACGAGTGCTTGTATGTGTAATTTCAGGAATTATAAAGTTATATCATATTACTAACCGGTGCTTGAATGTATAATTTCAGAAATTATAAAGTTATATCATATTACTAACTGGTCCTTGTATGTGAAATTTCAGGAATTATAAATTTATATCATATTAATAACCGGTCCTTGTATGTGTAAATTCAGGAATTATAAAGTTATATCATATCACTAACTGGTCCTTGTTTGTGTAATTTCAGGAATTATAAAGTTATATCATATTAATAACCGGTCCTTGTATGTGTAATTTCAGGAATTCTAAAGTTATATCATATTACTAATTGGTTCTTGTATGTGTAATTTCAGGAATTATAAATTTATGTCATATTACTAACCGATCCTTGTGTGTGTAATTTCAGGAATTATAAAGTTATATCATTTTACTAACCGGTCCTTGTATGTGTAATTTTAGGAATTATAACGTTATATCATATTATTAACTGGTGGCTGTTTGTGTAATTTCAGGAATTATAAAGTTATATCATATTACTAACCGGTGCTTGTATGTATAATTTCACGAATTATAAAGTTATATCATATTAATAACCAGTCCTTGTATGTGTAATTTCAGGAATTATTAATTTATTTCATATTACTAACCGGTCCTTGTATGTGTAATTTCAGGAATTATAAAGTTATACCATTATACAAACATGTGCTTGCATATATAATAGGAGGAATTATAAAACTATATAATTTTATTAACAGATGCCTTGCAGATGCAGGAATTTTATATTTTAGTCCTATTGAAAGGGAAAAAATCTGGATAGAGGTTATTTTCACCAATGTTTGTCTGTTTATGAACAGTATATCTCAAAAGGTCGTGGGTGGATTCGGATAAAATTTGGTATACAGGTTGGTGTGTGACAAGGAAGAAATGATTCGATTTTGGTGAAGATCCGGTTCCAGAGACTAGAATTTTTCAAATGATTCTTCAGCATTGAGAGAAAACCTAAAAATAATATATAGCAAATGATATCTCAAAAGGTTGTGGATGGATTCCGATGAAACTTGGTGGATATAGTGGGTGTATGACAAGGAAGAGTGTAGTCCATTTTAATGAAGATCTGTATCCAAATACGAAGTTTTCTTAGTTTTTACAAGTGATGCTTCACCATTGAGAGATGGTGTCAAAAACGATATGACGCCTCAAAAAGCATGATACCTCAAAAAGTTGATGACTTATTACAAAACTTCGTGGATGAGTTTGTTAGTTGACAAGAACAAGCCGATTCGATTTTGGTTCAAGTCTAAATCCAGATTCGGCCGATCAGTGGGATACAAAACATAAACTGTTCAGCCTGGCGGAGGGTATGTTCTCTCCCGAGTGCCATTCTCGTTCAGCTTGGAGTGGGCTTCTCCTGCTACAACTTGTTTAAACATTTGATTTTTATACACCAATCCTTTCCTATGCCATCTCCAGGCGCTGCATCATGTCATTTCCTGGGCACCGAAGGAGGCCCGGCAATGGCGCGTACTGGAAGGGAGTACTTAGTTTTCACTCCCGTTTCTTGTTTGTTTGTTTGTTGTCCGGGCGGTATGTCAACCATCCTTTGAGCTAGGAAGCTGAAATTACATCAACAATAGTGAGCAAGTGCTTTGGCAAAATCGATATTTTTTGTTTTTTGATTAAGCAAGTAATTGATTAGTTACTTCATTATTATCGATTAATTAAATACTTACTTTATCTTCTGGGCATTATCTCAGGCACCTTTTGAGCTAGGAAGCTGATATTTGGACATGGCAATGATCATGTGATTTGGCTGTGAATGCTCTTTTTGATTTATTGATTAATCAATTAATCGATCAATTATTTATTGATTAATCAATTAATTGTTTGATTTTTTCAATTAATTACTTATTTAATTAATTTTAAAACATTTACAGCTTCGGATGCAGCACTGGTGGTTTGGGTATGCATTTAGCCAATTGATTAAGAAAATATTTTTTGATCATTATTTGTTTATTTTAATTATGCAATTAATCAATCAATTATTGTACAATTCTCCCACCTAATACATTCTCTGTGAGCTTCACGGCGGTATTGCTCGGCCCCGAAGGCTCCCCGGCAATGCCGCCTGCCGCCCTGGAGGATATTTATTTATTTGGCATGGGGGCGGTGTACTTTGAATGTATCTGTACTTATATTAAATTTTTATTTTCAAATATTATCAATCTCTGATAGAAATTTCCATAATATGCATTCACATATTATATTGGTGTGAATGAAAATGTATGAATGGTTAAAAGGACTGATACTTTCTCGTTTGCACTAATTACTGAAGGAAAACAAACTTGTTGGATGTGGATTGAAAATAAATCTTTGCAAGAAGGAAACAACTCTGTGAATCACAGGACTGCTTGAGAGGCCATTTTATCTGATAAAGCTCCAGTAGTGCCCTCGAAGCAGCACCAAATTTGCTTTTTTCTTTAATCGGAAAACGACCACTTTGCTGTGTGTCCACTGTTGGAATTGTTTACGTTGAACCAACAACGCGTCAAAATAATCCTCACATTTACCAAATGTATCAACAGACAAACTAATGAACAGTCTGTTTTTCTGAATTAATTTGACAGTACTCCATTATGATAACGTTTTGACTTGTCTTTTTTATTTTTTTATTTATTATTATCTTTTCCCTCGAGTCTTTTTTTTTTTTTTTTTACTCGCCGTTTTCAACTTTTAACCCAAGTCCCGTTTGGGTTCATGCGTGTGCATGAATATGCACACGACAGGTTTCATGCACACATAGTCATATAGTAAGCATACGAGTGATTGAAGCTGTTTCTTGGTGGTTGTGGTTGATGGTTACAATGCGCTTGGGTGGTAATAGAAAGAGTCGATAAAAATTGCTTTGGGAAGGAGTATACCCTTCAACACGTGTTCATACTAAACGTTCAATCATCCTATTAGCTTGTTTGCACAATGCAGTGCATACTTTATTATACGAAAGCCATTTATCCTCATATATGACAGCTGGCTATGGTTAGGCTCAGCAGGAAATGTTGGTTTAATGGTTAAATTTAGGGTTCATGCTTTGGAGGATTTAGGCGAGATTTAGATAGCATGTACCCAAATACATTCTTGGCAAGAGTAAGATTTATTTATTTCATTTTGGGCATACTGAATCACGTGTATCAGTATGAAAGACCATACCCATCTAGACAAGGGCACGTTGGATTCAGGAAAGTCCTCAATACGGTAGGAATCAACATTAATTGATGATTTTTGAACTTTTTATTTCTTGCAGTCACCATATTTTTCATTACAAGCACATTAATGGCGAAGAATAACTCCTCTCACCCCACCCCTATGACACACACGCACACACCCAAATGCAAACACACATACATACATATATACACACACACATACACCCAAATACATACACCCAAATGCAAACACACATACATACATATATACACACACACATACACCCAAATGCAAACACACATACATACATATATACACACACACACATACACCCAAATGCAAACACACATACATACATATATACACACACATACAACGAAATACATACACCCAAATGCAAACACACATACATACATACATATATACACACACACACATACACCCAAATACATGCACCCAAATGCAAACACACATACATAAATACATATATACACATACAGACACAGATACACACACACAGAGACATACACACATACATACATATGCATACACATACATACAATACATATACACACATACACACACACACACACGACACATACACACAAAATACATATACACACATACACACACACACACACGACACATACACACACACACACACACACACACACACACACATACACACAATACACACAACACACACACACACACACATAACACATACACACACACACCTTTTATGTAAGTAACGTGCATGGCAAAACAAAGAGCACAGGATAGTGTATCTTTATTGCATATATTTATTTCTCTCCAAGATCGAGGCTTATGGAACAGCAAGGTGGCAGAGGGCATGAAGTTACAATAAGGCAGTAGGGCAACTATTGTTTGTTTTACAAAAACTTGTCTTGGTTTTTCAGACCTGAAATGGAAGCTGAAACAGCTACAAATGAAAAGACTAGCATGTTTACATTTGAGACAAACAACAAAGATAACATTAAAGACAGAGACGTTGGTCTGCATCGGTGCACAATTTTAAAGAGATCAGGTTTAATCAACTGGGGCTTGACAAAGGTGTGCTAACTACTGTGACACACACAAACTAAAGCTGATGTTTCAGGCATCTTCGTTGGAACTGAAAAGATTTTCTTTGTCCACAATGAAATAAAACCTGCCATAATGGGCAACTTCAGAACTTTAATGAAGGATGTGCTCTTGGATGTTGAAACATATAAGCATAACTGATATGATCTTTGATCTGAACTGATAGCTTTTGATAAATGTTAGCTCTTTCACGAGCCTCGACTCTGTATACAAAAAAAAAAGAAAACAAGTACAGATACATTCAAAGTACACCGCCACCATGCCAAATAATTAAATATCCTACAGCGCGGCATTGCCGGGGCGCCTCTGGCGCCCGGCAATATCGCAGTGCAGCTCATAGAGGCTGCCTTGGGAGGGAGAGGTGTACACGGATTGATTGATTAATTGTATAATTAAAATCAATAAAAGATTATCACAAAATATTTTCTTAATCAATTGTCTAATAGCATAACTAAACCACTAGTGCTTCATCCGAAGATGTATCTTTTAGAAATTTAATTAAATAAGTCATTAATAAAAAAGAATTAATTAATTGATTAATCAATAAACAATTAATAAATTAATCAATAAAGAATGAATCGATGAAATGATTAATCAATAAATCAAAAATATCCTTGATAGCAAAATCACTTGGTCACTGTCACGTCCAAATATTAGCTTCCCAGCTCAAAAGGTGCCTGAGATATTGGCCAAATGCGAAAAAAAAAAAAAAAGATAAATAATGAAAATAAATAAATAATAATCATTAAAAAATTAAATTATTAATCAATTCGGTCACAGAACACAAATTGAACGCCAGACTGTGGTACGAGTCACCCGTCGCCAAAAAGCGCAACGTGATGGCCAGTCTGAGTCCAGGTGCCAGGGCAGGCCTGCTGTCATCGCTCTTCATAATTCTGGGAAGTAGCCGGTCCAGCATCTCACGAAACATGACGGGCTCAATGCGCAGGTAGGACTTGAAATCCCCCCGGGACTCCCTCATGAGTTCCTGCATCAGGGTGTCATAGTGTCCCAGGGTGGAACGCCGCAACAACCAGGGCTTCACCAACACCATTCGTCTTCTTCTCTCCTGACGGGCCCGCTCTTCTTCTAACACTACTATAGCGACTATAATTTCTTCCTGCCGGCGGGCGATCTGCCTCAGTCGTAATCTCCGGTGTGCCAGGCACAGTCTCTGTGGTGGAATCAACGCCATCTTGACGATCACTAAGATGTGTTTCTGCAGAGATTTCCGCCACCACCATTTCATCAGAATCTGTAACTGAATTTTTTTTTTTTTTTTTTTTTAGTAATTAATCGAATAATTAAATAATTAATCGATTAATTGATTAATTCATTAATCAAGAAATCAAAAATATCCTTGATAGCCACATCACTTGGTCACTCATGTCCAAATATTAGCTTCCGAGCTCAAAAGGTGCCTGAGATATTGGCCAAATGAGAAAGAAAATAAATAAATGATTAATAATGAAAATAAATAAATAATAGTCATTAAAAATTAAATTATTAATCAATTCGGTCAGAGAACACATAAACCACCACCATTTCATCAGAATCTGTAAGAAAAAAAAAAAATCGTCATTAATCGAATAATTAAATAATTTATCGATTAATTGATTAATTAATAAATCAATAAATCAAAAATATCCTTGATAGCCACATCACTTGGTCACTCCTGTCCAAATATCAGCTTCCTAACTCAAAAGGTGCCTGGGTTAATGGTCAAAAGAGAAATGAAATTTAATTAATTAAATAAGTACTTAATTAATCGCTAATAATTAAATAACTCATCAATTAATTGATTAATCAAAAAACAAAAAATACCGTTTTGACAAAGGACTTGCTCACTATTGTGCCGAAATTTCAGCTTCCTAGCTCAAAGGATGGCTGAGATATCGCCCGGACAAACAAACAAACAAACAAGAAAGGAAGAAAGCAAGAAAACAAACAACCAGAGTGAAAACTGAGTACTCTCTTTCAGCGTGCGTCACTGCCGAGCCCCCTTCGGTGCCCAGCAATGACGATTTGCAATGCCTGGGGATGGCATAGGAAAGGAGCGGTGTACAAAAGTATGCATTACATCCATAAGGCTGAAAATGAATAATCCAATTATCAGCTTGTCCTCTGATACGAGCAGGAGATGGGGTTTTGCAATCACTTCTGTCTGTCTGTCTGTGAGTCTTCTCGGGCCATAACGCTTTTTTACCATTTGAGCTATTGTCATAAAATTTTCACCAAAGCTTTATTATGATAATATGGAGAAGGGGAATTAAATTATTTGTCTAAAGGTCAAAGGTCAGAATCACAAAATCAACAATTTTCATCCAATTGACCTGAAATTTAAATTTACCATTTGAGTTTTGTCATCAATTTTTCAACAAAGCTGTAATAGGATAAAATGGAGAAGACAAATTAATCATTTTGTCAAAAAGGTCAAGAGATTAAAGGTCAGCATCACCTAAAATCATCATTTTCAACCAATTGACATGAAATTTCATTTTATCATTTGAGTTTTGTAATCAAATTTTCAAAAACACTTTATTATGAGAAGAAGGCAAATTAATAATTTGGTCAAAAGTTCAAATGGTCAAAGGTCAGCGTCACATAAAATCACCAATTTTCACCCGATTGACCTGGAATATAAAGAATTTGCATATTGGGTCACTGAATTGTTTTACTAATGAAAAGGTAGGTGTCGATTGTTTTGTTTTTTTTAGATCAAAAGGTCGAAGGTCAAAGTTGCATAAAATCATCAATTTTCAACCAATTGACCGGAAATTTCATCTATCATTTGAGTTTTGTAATCAAATTTAATAAAAAGCTTTATTATGAGAATATGGCAAATTAATAATTTGGTCAAAAGTTCAAATGGTCAAAGGTCAGCGTCACATAAAATCACCAATTTTCACCCGATTGACCTGGAATATAAAGAATTTGCATATTGGGTCACTGTATTGTTTAACTAATGAAAAGGTAGGTGTCGATTGTTTTTTTTTTAGATCAAAAGGTCGAAGGTCAAGGTTGCATAAAATCATCAATTTTCATCCAATTGACCTGAAATTTTAAGAATTTGCAATTGGGTCACAGAATTGGTTGACCAATCAAGAGCTAGACGTTAATTTTTTTTACATCTAAAGTTCAAAGGTCAAAGCTGCATAAAATCATCAATTTTCATTTTGTATCTTTTAAAAAAAGTATTATGTATATGTCTAAAAATACAAAATATTTGTATTTTGAGAAAACAGAAGAAGAAGAAGAAGACGTCTGAATACAAACGGACGCGGACAGGCTTTGCATTTTCAGATGCTTTCTAGTTTTACGTCTTAATCATCATTTACATTCGTAGGAATTTTAATGGCATTGGTAATCATTTAATATCACTTACACAGGATGGGGAGACTACTTCATTTATAATGCTCGTTCAACCACAAAAAAAAAACATGATTACACTGACCGAGGGATTACACTGACCGCCACAAAGGGCAATTTGCCATATCACCACTGAAATAAGATTACTATGTGTGTTTATTCATTGTTATCATGAACCCATACAGCAAGGTCACCACAATGCGCTGCTCAATAAGTCATACTGCAAAGCATGTCATAAATAAATATTTCAGAAACATCACACAAATGACTGAAATCATAAATGGACAATTGATATGATGGTTTAGCTTTATTCATATCATCAATGTACTGACATCAGATCAGCACAAGCCGATACCCAAGTTGTCATTAACAGTTAAAATGTAACTGTCGTGAGACATAAAAACTGTATATTACAGCATACACTGAACAGGTATCAAAAGACACTTTATCATGAAACATAAGATTGATTACACAGCAATACAAACAACAAACTCTATATCTGTTCTATATTCCTTTTTACAAAGCTGAATACCATATTTTTCAGCTTTTGGAAAGACTTTTAAACATTCTCTAATTAAAATCAGAACAACTGAATTTATCATTCGATATCATACATTGCAGATTAAATTTCATTTCATGATGTTTATTTTTGTTTATATTTCGAATGTTTTGAACCACAGTTAAAAATCTTTAAAACATATTTATCTGAAGTATATTGTGGATTAGTAACATTTATAAAATAGTGTAAACATACTTACATATATCTTAATGCATATAAGTCATATTTAAGGGAGAAAATAATAAATGTTGATTTTTTTCAATAATTTGATATCTCTATGAATGTAGTACAAACATAAACACCAATAGCTAAATAGAAAACTGTATAAAGTTACTTCAGTATAATGCTTGAATAATGGGTAGACAGCAGAATGTACAATATCTGACAGGAAAAGTTTTTCCAAGTTGTTGTTTAACCAAACTTCTCCCCCAGAAGTTTAGTGCTTGGTTCACATTTGCAGTCATTATAAAGTCCTTTATAACACAATGCTGCTTGCCTTAATCTTGTCTCTCTTAATATGTACATTGTGGAGGGGAACAAAAAACGATTACAAATAAAACCTGTGTGTTTCTACAATGGCAAAATCCCCTCGGAAAAACTCGTTCCTCTTTGAAAGAGCACTTTCCTCAAACTAATCTGTGGCATCAACTTCCACTTCACTGCAATCACTGCAGGACACAGGACTATGAGAGCATCCATCTGATAGGGAGCTCACCAGGTCCGGGCCATCCGTCTGCAGTGGCAATGCCCCTTGTGATCGCTGTTCAGGTATACCACCTTTTTCCTCCATCGGGAGTTCCTGATGGGAAATGCATAATTACAGAGTATTAAAATGAAAAATTACAGCACTCGTTGTAAGTCCGATATGATGTCATAAAGTGTGCCATCTCTAAAGTGGATGCTAATCTTGGTGTCTGGTCTGCTAACATGAACAGGTGAACATTAACAATCCTACGGAGTATTTTGGCCAAGAATAAGTGTGTAATGGCTGGCAGCATGGCTAAGATCAAAATTCCTGGTCTGGCTACTGCTGGGAAGGCAATGGCAATACATACAGTTTAATTGCCATGAGGCTTTTGCGACAACACTGAGCCTGCCTTAGGCAGAACAGGAGAAATCGCACCGAGAGAGAGAGAGAGAGAGAGAGAGAGAGAGAGAGAGAGAGAGAGAGATATACAGTGAAAAATAAGAAAAAAAGAAAAAGAGAAAGAAAGAGAAAGGGAGAAAGAGAGAAAGAAAAAGAAAAATACAAGGAAAATAAGAAGAAAAAGAGAAAATATAAAAGAAAAAGACAAAAAAAAAGAAAGAGAAAGAAAAAGAAAAATAAAGAGAAAAAAGAAAAAGAAAAGAAGAAAGAGAAAGGGAGAAAGAGAGAAAGAAAAAGAAAAATACAAGGAAAATAAGAAGAAAAAGAGAAAATATAAAAGAAAAAGACAAAAAAAAAGAAAGGGAAAGAAAAAGAAAAATAAAGAGAAAAAAGAAAAAGAAGAATAAAAAGACGAAAGAGAAAGGGAGAAAGAGAGAAAGAAAAAGAAAAATACAAGGAAAATAAGAAGAAAAAGAGAAAAAGTAAAAGAAAAAGAGTAAAAGTAAAAGACAAAAAAAGGAAGGGAAAGAAAAAGAAAAATAAAGAGAAAAAGGGAAAGAAAAAGAAAAAGAAAGAGGAAAGAAAAAGACAAAGACAGACGGACATTTACAGCTCCAAGCCTTACCAAAATACCACCATTAAATGCACAATGTTCCGATAATTTTGAGAGATAGTTGGCTCATCAATACATCTTGCCTCCACTGCTGTAAAGAATATTAAACATAGTGAGGATCAATTATGGCAGGAGAAATAAAGTGTGTTGGTAAGGTTTTCAAAGTCTGCTTTATGTAAGCTTATTTATGTTATTAAATTATTGGTGGAGGCATATAGTGATGGAGGTTAGAGGTATGATTGTGGATCGTCTTTATGGTCAGGTATGATCGCTTGGAGCTGTTTGGATAGCCGAGGTATGCGCACTCACCTCAGAGCTGCTTCGCCTGGTTTTGAATATCCGACCAGTTATTAAATGTCATCTTGGTGTTTTCCAGGTTGGGCAAGGTATCATTTCATGGGCCGTTTGGTGTGTGGGGTTATTTCCTGGGCTGTTTTACTTTGAGACGCTGGCTGAATAGGTGGGGTTATTGTGCCTGGTTTGGAAGATGTTTCTCTGAAGGCCTTCGATTCTTCATGAACAGTGGCATCTGATGATTTGTTGATGCCAGCGAGTACCTCTAGATTGGTGGACACATTTTCTTTTTCTCCTGTTCAGTCTCTTGATTAATTAGCAAGTGAGACTGCAGATTTGGCCGATTGTGCGTTTCCTGATGTGTAGTTGTTGTTGTTGTATAGCCCCGGACAGTTCTCTCAAACAAGCCCGCCGCATGGAGACAACCCCATCAATCTCCCAGGAACGACCCAGAGATCCCCCACATCCAGGATGGTGTACCTCCGCCTTCAAGAAGTCAGAGCCATGACAGAGTTAAAGAAAGAGAGAAAGAAAGAGAGAGAGAGAAGAGACAAGAGGGAAAGGGCCGGTCCATGGGACCGATCGGCACTCTGGTAGTGACCGTGCTGCCCTGCTAAATCAGGGCAGCCGGAAATAATGCGGAAGATTTGATGCCTGACTTGCATTGGGGGGGGGGGGGGGGTACAACCACCGCGAAGAGGCGTCCCCGATAGTTGTTCTGATGTGTAGTTGGATGAGTTGGTGGGTGAAGTGGTGACGGCATGATCTGTTTCTCTTCTGGAGGAATTTAAGAGTATGGAGTTAGTGTTAGCTATGGATTTTCCTGGCATTTGTGTGGATGAGGTGCTTTCCTTCAGCTTCAGTATTCTGTAGGTGTCGGCAAGGATATATATTGGGACTGGGGTGGTCCTTGGGATTTGACCTTTGTCATACCTACTGCTCTATCATCTGTTATCAACAATTACTCCATTGAGCTTTGGATAAGACCTTGAGCAGTTCTACATTTTTTCAGGAATGACTTGGAACACTGGAGGATGTCCAGTCTTCGGGTGACTTTGGAGGCCAGCTTGGTGGATTGGTCGGCCCAGGTGGGTTAATGGCCGATGGTGTGGTCTAGGAGTTCAAAAGACTGAACCACTTCTAGTGGCTGACAATGGAAATAGATAACTGGGTTTTTGGGAAAGGGACAAAAAGATAGGTGGGAAAGAGCCAAAAGAGCCGATGCACTCAACTGAAGATCCGGCCGGTTCAGGTATGCTTAGAGGTGTGTTTTTAATTTGTATCCGGTCCATTTGACAATGTCACCTTTGACTTCCACCTGTCTTCAATTTAAGTTGAACCACACCATTGCAAGTCATCTTTACCTCCACCACTGAAGGTGGACAGAGGTTATGTTTTCACCCTCCCTGTTTGTCTGTTTGTGAGGAGGATATCTCAAAAAAAAAGTGGATGGATTCGGATGAAACTTGGTGGACAGGTAGGCTGTCTGACAATAGACCAATTGATTATATTTTGGTGAAGATGATTTGGATATGAGATTTTATTGAGTTTTTTTATGTGATTCTTCGTAATTGAGAGGTAGGGCCAAAAACGATACATAGCACAATATTACAAAAGTTGTGGATGAGTTATGACAAAATTTGGTGGATGAGTTGGGTAGGTGACAAGAACAAGCCGATTAGATTTTGGTTCAGGTGCGGATGCAAATCCGGCCTTGCAGCGGGATACAATACGTAAACTGTTCAGCCTGGCAGAGGTGTGTGATGTATCGAGTGCCATTCTAGTTGTGTTATGTTAGCATGAGGATAGTTGTGGGAGTGTGATAAATTGAGTCAATTAACGATGAGGTAATGAAGAGGAAGTGGAAGCACAGGAGAAATAAACAAGGTGAGGCACGTCACAAAACGATGCATATTCAGGTAGAGCTTTTGTCAGTTTTCTCACCTGCTTCAGCCGACGCCATTTCGCCCTGCGGTTCTGAAACCAGGTCTTGACCTACACCCACAGCATAGAAGACGTCATTACGAAAGGAAATACAACGAATCTTAAAGCAGAAAGAAGCCATGAGGTCCATCAAGCGTGCACAATAATTCCAACATCTTAGTACTCCCCCATTCATACCAATAGCAGATCCAGACCCCTGATTTAGAGTAGAGCCCAAGGTGCAAACAGCGCAGGTCGCGCGGAGTATGAGCTGTCACCGGCTAACATTTAGCAATCCACTGTAGAACAATTGTAGGGGCCAAGGGGACAAAGCCCCCAGAAAGCTCTGACATTTAAGTGGTTTGGAGAGAAAAACCAGGATAAATTACATCGGAACATATACCATAAGATAACAAATATTGATTGTTGTCACAAAACTTCGGTATGTCCTAAATGTAGTTATACGATCTCAACGAAACTTTCCAGGGAGACTGAGGGTCACACGACGGAGGTTGTAGCAATTTTATTTCCCGCCCCCCCCCCACCCCCTCACCAAGGGGGGTTTCCATCTTGGACAAACGCCATGTGAAGGTGTATAGCTCCTCACCACATACAAGGCTTTCATCTGCAGATCAATGGAATACTGTTCCCCCCTGTGGGCCGGTGCTCCTGCCTCACACCTAGCTCGGCTTCACGCTGTTGAAACCAAAGCTTTCAGAATCATTGGATTCTCCTGCGATGAAGTTAACTCCGAGGGCCTTTCACTCACTCACCGCAGGCAGGTAGGTGGTCTTTCTGTCTTCTACCGACTCCGCTCCGGCCTTGTTCCCCCAGCTCTGTCTGTGCTTTGTCCCCCAAATATCCCTACAGGTCGCACAAGATCTGCCAGTAACCCTCTTATGGTTAAACTGCCAAAGTCTAGGCTCTCTGCTCACCTTCACTCCTTCATTCCTCTTTTCTACCGTCTCTGGAACAAACTCCCCCACTCTCTTCAATCCCACTCCTCCCTCCAGGTCTTTAAAACAGCTGTTCACCACCGTCTCTTATCTTCCCCCATCCAAAACCTTCATCTTTTCTATCCCCATTAATTCACCCCAAATCCACTTTTTTGAAATACCAACTTCTTTCCTGGAAGTCCTTGCAGTGTCCATGAGTTTTATACTTCCTCCTCCCCCCAAGCCCTCTCCCTCCCACAGCTCTCCCGATGTCCTTGCTCTCAAATGTTGTGTTTGTGTGCTTCCCCTTCTCTCCCCATCTTGTCTACCGCTCCCTCTTTTTATATATTTTGTGTGTCTGTTTGATTTTTTGTGTGATGAATGTTAGCTCTTTCACGAGCCTCGATCCTGTATACAAAAATAAAATATATATATATATAGATGGCTCATCATGGCGTTTTTCCAAGGCTGCTTCGAATACCAAAAGTAATAAGAAAGAGCAATCAGAGATTGCAGACCCTCGCCAGGACTTGTATGTATAATTTGAGAAGTGTCTGTGTGTTTTACTTCTATGCTCTCCTGAAATGCTGGATGGAAACAATTGAAAACTGGTGGTTGTATTACAGGGTGTGCTCGGGAAGGTTTTATACCATGGATAAATCCCAAGGTTTAGGGTAGGGGAGGGGACAAATTATTTATGTAAATGTGTATCATATAGTGACACTATCGGTGTAAGGATGTATACCCTATTCAAACCTTTACCAGATTCAAACCTTTACCCGATTCAAACCTTTACCAGATTCAAACCTTTACCAGATTCAAACCTTTACCAGATTCAAACCTTTACCAGATTCAAACCTTTACCAGATTCAAACCTTTACCAGATTCAAACCTTTACCAGATTCAAACCTTTACCAGATTCAAACCTTTACCAGATTCAAACCTTTACCAGATTCAAACCTTTACCAGATTCAAACCTTTACCAGATTCAAACCTTTACCAGATTCAAACCTTTACCAGATTCAAACCTTTACCAGATTCAAACCTTTACCAGATTCAAACCTTTACCAGATTCAAACCTTTACCAGATTCAAACCTTTACCAGATTCAAACCTTTACCAGATTCAAACCTTTACCCTATTCAAACCTTTACCAGATTCAAACCTTTACCAGATTCAAACCTTTACCAGATTCAAACCTTTACCAGATTCAAACCTTTACCAGATTCAAACCTTTACCAGATTCAAACCTTTACCAGATTCAAACCTTTACCAGATTCAAACCTTTACCAGATTCAAACCTTTACCAGATTCAAACCTTTACCAGATTCAAACCTTTACCAGATTCAAACCTTTACCAGATTCAAACCTTTACCAGATTCAAACCTTTACATGATTCAAACGTTTACCCTATTCAAACCTTTACATGATTCAAACGTTTACCCTATTCAAACCTTTACATGATTCAAACGTTTACCCTATTCAAACCTTTACATGATTCAAACGTTTACCCTATTCAAACCTTTACATGATTCAAACCTTTACCCGATTCAAAGCTTTACATGATTCAAACGTTTACCCTATTCAAACCTTTACCCTATTCAAACCTTTACCCGATTCGAACCTTTACCCTATTCAAACCTTTACCCTATTCAAACCTTTACATGATTCAAACGTTTACCCTATTCAAACCTTTACCCTATTCAAACCTTTACCCGATTCAAACCTTTACCCGATTCGAACCTTTACCCTATTCAAACCTTTACCCGATTCAAACCTTTACATGATTCAAACGTTTACCCTATTCAAACCTTTACCCTATTCAAACCTTTACCCGATTCAAACCTTTACCAGATTCAAACCTTTACCAGATTCAAACCTTTACCAGATTCAAACCTTTACATGATTCAAACCTTTACCCGATTCAAAGCTTTACATGATTCAAACCTTTACATGATTCACACGTTTACCAGATTCAAACCTTTACATGATTCAAACGTTTACGAGATTCAAACCTTTACATGATTCAAACGTTTACCCTATTCAAACCTTTACATGATTCAAACGTTTACCCTATTCAAACCTTTACATGATTCAAACGTTTACCCTATTCAAACCTTTACCCTATTCAAACCTTTACCCTATTCAAACCTTAACCCGATTCAAACCTTTACCCTATTCAAACCTTTACCCTATTCAAACCTTTACCCTATTCAAACCTTTATCCGATTCAAACGTTTACCCTGTTCAAACCTTTACCCCATTCAAACCTTTACCCTATTCAAACCTTTACCCGATTCAAACCTTTACCCTATTCAAACCTTTACCCTATTCAAACCTTTATCCGATTCAAACCTTTACCCTATTCAAACCTTTACCCTATTCAAACCTTTACCCTATTCAAACCTTTACCCTATTCAAACCTTTGCCCTATTCAAAACTTTACCCTATTCAAACCTTTACCCTATTCAAACCTTTACCCGATTCAAACCTTTATCCGATTCAAACCTTTACCCTATTCAAACCTTTGCCCTATTCAAACCTTTACCCTATTCAAACCTTTACCCGATTCAAACCTTTACCCGATTCAAACCTTTGCCCTATTCAAACCTTTACCCGATTCAAACCTTTGCCCTATTCAAACCTTTACCCTATTCAAACCTTTACCCGATTCAAACCTTTACCCGATTCAAACCTTTACCCTATTCAAACCTTTCCCCTATTCAAACCTTTACCAGATTCAAACCTTTACCCGATTCAAACGTTTACCCTATTCAAACCTTTACCCTATTCAAACCTTTACCCAATTCAAACCTTTACCCGATTCAAACCTTTACCCTATTCAAACCTTTACCCTATTCAAACCTTTATCCGATTCAAACCTTTACCCTATTCAAACCTTTACCCTATTCAAACCTTTACCCTATTCAAACCTTTGCCCTATTCAAACCTTTACCCTATTCAAACCTTTACCCTATTCAAACCTTTACCCGATTCAAACCTTTATCCGATTCAAACCTTTACCCTATTCAAACCTTTGCCCTATTCAAACCTTTACCCTATTCAAACCTTTATCCGATTCAAACCTTTACCCTATTCAAACCTTTACCCTATTCAAACCTTTCCCCTATTCAAACCTTTACCCTATTCAAACCTTTACCCGATTCGAACCTTTACCCTATTCAAACCTTTACCCTATTCAAACCTTTGCCCTATTCAAACCTTTACCCTATTCAAACCTTTACCCTATTCAAACCTTTACCCGATTCAAACCTTTATCCGATTCAAACCTTTACCCTATTCAAACCTTTGCCCTATTCAAACCTTTACCCTATTCAAACCTTTATCCGATTCAAACCTTTACCCTATTCAAACCTTTACCCTATTCAAACCTTTCCCCTATTCAAACCTTTACCCTATTCAAACCTTTACCAGATTCAAACCTTTACCAGATTCAAACCTTTACCAGATTCAAACCTTTACCCGATTCAAACCTTTACCCGATTCAAACCTTTACCCGATTCAAACCTTTACCCTTTTCAAACCTTTACCCGATTCAAAGCTTTACATGATTCAAACGTTTACCCTATTCAAACCTTTACATGATTCAAACGTTTACCCTATTCAAACCTTTACCCTATTCAAACCTTTACCCGATTCAAACCTTTACCCGATTCGAACCTTTACCCTATTCAAACCTTTACCCTATTCAAACCTTTACCCTATTCAAACCTTTACCCTATTCAAACCTTTACCCTATTCAAACCTTTACCCGATTCAAACCTTTACCCGATTCAAACCTTTACCCTTTTCAAACCTTTACCCGATTCAAACCTTTACCCTATTCAAACCTTTACCCGATTCAAACCTTTACCCTATTCAAACCTTTACCCTATTCAAACCTTTACCCGATTCAAACCTTACCCTATTCAAACCTTTACCCTATTCAAACCTTCACCCTATTCAAACCTTTACCCAATTCAAACCTTTACCCAATTCAAACCTTTACCCTATTCAAACCTTTACCCTATTCAAACCTTTACCCAATTCAAACCTTTACCCGATTCAAACCTTTACCCTATTCAAACCTTTACCCTATTCAAACCTTTACCCTATTCAAACCTTTACCCGATTCGAACCTTTACCCTATTCAAACCTTCACCCTATTCAAACCTTTACCCTATTCAAACCTTTACCCTATTCAAACCTTGACCCGATTCAAACCTTTACCCGATTCAAACCTTTATCCGATTCAAACCTTTACCCTATTCAAACCTTTGCCCTATTCAAACCTTTACCCTATTCAAACCTTTATCCGATTCAAACCTTTACCCTATTCAAACCTTTACCCTATTCAAACCTTTCCCCTATTCAAACCTTTACCCTATTCAAACCTTTACCAGATTCAAACCTTTACCAGATTCAAACCTTTACCAGATTCAAACCTTTACCCGATTCAAACCTTTACCCGATTCAAACCTTTACCCGATTCAAACCTTTACCCTTTTCAAACCTTTACCCGATTCAAAGCTTTACATGATTCAAACGTTTACCCTATTCAAACCTTTACATGATTCAAACGTTTACCCTATTCAAACCTTTACCCTATTCAAACCTTTACCCGATTCAAACCTTTACCCGATTCGAACCTTTACCCTATTCAAACCTTTACCCTATTCAAACCTTTACCCTATTCAAACCTTTACCCTATTCAAACCTTTACCCTATTCAAACCTTTACCCGATTCAAACCTTTACCAGATTCAAACCTTTACCCTTTTCAAACCTTTACCCGATTCAAACCTTTACCCTATTCAAACCTTTACCCGATTCAAACCTTTACCCTATTCAAACCTTTACCCTATTCAAACCTTTACCCGATTCAAACCTTACCCTATTCAAACCTTTACCCTATTCAAACCTTCACCCTATTCAAACCTTTACCCAATTCAAACCTTTACCCAATTCAAACCTTTACCCTATTCAAACCTTTACCCTATTCAAACCTTTACCCAATTCAAACCTTTACCCGATTCAAACCTTTACCCTATTCAAACCTTTACCCTATTCAAACCTTTACCCTATTCAAACCTTTACCCGATTCGAACCTTTACCCTATTCAAACCTTCACCCTATTCAAACCTTTACCCTATTCAAACCTTTACCCTATTCAAACCTTGACCCGATTCAAACCTTTACCCTATTCAAACCTTTACCCTGTTCAAACCTTTACCCTATTCAAACCTTTACCCTATTCAAACCTTTACCCTATTCAAACCTTTACCCGATTCAAACCTTTACCCGATTCGAACCTTTACCCTATTCGATCCTTTACCCTATTCAAACGTTTACCCTATTCAAACCTTTACCCGATTCGAACATTTACCCGATTCGAACCTTTAGCCTATTCAATCCTTTACCCTATTCAAACCTTTACCCTGTTCAAACCTTTACCCTATTCAAACCTTTACCCTGTTCAAACCTTTACCCTATTCAAACCTTTACCCTATTCAAACCTTTACCCTATTCAAACCTTTACCCTGTTCAAACCTTTACCCGATTCGAACCTTTAGCCTATTCAAACCTTTACCCTATTCAAACGTTTACCCTATTCAAACCTTTACCCGATTCGAACATTTACCCGATTCGAACCTTTAGCCTATTCAATCCTTTACCCTATTCAAACCTTTACCCTATTCAAACCTTTACCCTATTCAAACCTTTACCCTAATCAAACCTTTACCCGATTCAAACCTTTACCCGATTCGAACCTTTAGCCTATTCAATCCTTTACCCTATTCAAACGTTTACCCTATTCAAACCTTTACCCTATTCAAACCTTTACCCGATTCAAACCTTTACCCGATTCGAACCTTTAGCCGATTCAATCCTTTACCCTATTCAAACATTTACGCTATTCAAACCTTTACCCTATTCAAACGTTTACCCTATTCAAACCTTTACCCTATTCAAACCTTTACCCAATTCAAACTTTTACCCGATTCAAACCTTTACCCGATTCAAACCTTTTCCCGATTCAAACCTTTACCCGATTCAAACCTTTACCCTATTCAAACCTTTACCCTATTCAAACCTTTACCCTATTCAAACCTTTACCCTAATCAAACCTTTACCCTATTCAAACCTTTACCCTATTCAAACCTTTACCCGATTCAAACCTTTACCCGATTCAAACCTTTACCCTATTCAAACCTTTACCCTATTCAAACCGTTACCCTATTCAAACCTTTACCCTATTCAAACCTTTACCCTATTCAAACCTTTACCCTATTCAATCATTTACCCTATTCAAATCTTTACCCTATTCAAACCTTTACCCGATTCAAACCTTTACCCTATTCAAACCTTTACCCTATTCAAACGTTTACCCTATTCAAACTTTTACCCGATTCAAACCTTTTCCCAATTCAAACCTTTACCCTATTCAAACCTTTACCCTATTCAAACCTTTACCCTATTCAAACCTTTACCCTATTCAAACCTTCACCCAATTCAAACCTTTACCCTATTCAAACCTTTACCCGATTCAAACCTTTACCCGATTCAAACCTTTACCCTTTTCAAACCTTTACCCGATTCAAACCTTTACCCTATTCAAACCTTTACCCTATTCAAACCTTTACCCTATTCAAACCTTCACCCAATTCAAACCTTTACCCTATTCAAACCTTTACCCGATTCAAACCTTTACCCGATTCAAACCTTTACCCTTTTCAAACCTTTACCCGATTCAAACCTTTACCCTATTCAAACCTTTATCCGATTCAAACCTTTACCCTATTCAAACCTTTGCCCTATTCAAACCTTTACCCTATTCAAACCTTTATCCGATTCAAACCTTTACCCTATTCAAACCTTTACCCTATTCAAACCTTTACCCTATTCAAACCTTTCCCCTATTCAAACCTTTACCCTATTCAAACCTTTACCCGATTCGAACCTTTACCCTATTCAAACCTTTACCCTATTCAAACCTTTGCCCTATTCAAACCTTTACCCTATTCAAACCTTTACCCTATTCAAACCTTTACCCGATTCAAACCTTTATCCGATTCAAACCTTTACCCTATTCAAACCTTTGCCCTATTCAAACCTTTACCCTATTCAAACCTTTATCCGATTCAAACCTTTACCCTATTCAAACCTTTACCCTATTCAAACCTTTCCCCTATTCAAACCTTTACCCTATTCAAACCTTTACCAGATTCAAACCTTTACCAGATTCAAACCTTTACCAGATTCAAACCTTTACCCGATTCAAACCTTTACCCGATTCAAACCTTTACCTGATTCAAACCTTTACCCTTTTCAAACCTTTACCCGATTCAAAGCTTTACATGATTCAAACGTTTACCCTATTCAAACCTTTACATGATTCAAACGTTTACCCTATTCAAACCTTTACCCTATTCAAACCTTTACCCGATTCAAACCTTTACCCGATTCGAACCTTTACCCTATTCGAACCTTTACCCTATTCAAACCTTTACCCTATTCAAACCTTTACCCTATTCAAACCTTTACCCTATTCAAACCTTTACCCGATTCAAACCTTTACCCGATTCAAACCTTTACCCTTTTCAAACCTTTACCCGATTCAAACCTTTACCCTATTCAAACCTTTACCCGATTCAAACCTTTACCCTATTCAAACCTTTACCCTATTCAAACCTTTACCCGATTCAAACCTTACCCTATTCAAACCTTTACCCTATTCAAACCTTCACCCTATTCAAACCTTTACCCAATTCAAACCTTTACCCAATTCAAACCTTTACCCTATTCAAACCTTTACCCTATTCAAACCTTTACCCAATTCAAACCTTTACCCGATTCAAACCTTTACCCTATTCAAACCTTTACCCTATTCAAACCTTTACCCTTTTCAAACCTTTACCCGATTCGAACCTTTACCCTATTCAAACCTTCACCCTATTCAAACCTTTACCCTATTCAAACCTTTACCCTATTCAAACCTTGACCCGATTCAAACCTTTACCCTATTCAAACCTTTACCCTGTTCAAACCTTTACCCTATTCAAACCTTTACCCTATTCAAACCTTTACCCTATTCAAACCTTTACCCGATTCAAACCTTTACCCGATTCGAACCTTTACCCTATTCGATCCTTTACCCTTTTCAAACCTTTACCCTATTCAAACCTTTACCCTATTCAAACCTTTACCCGATTCAAACCTTTATCCGATTCAAACCTTTACCCTATTCAAACCTTTACCCGATTCGAACCTTTACCCGATTCAAACCTTTACCCTATTCAAACCTTTACCCTATTCAAACCTTTACCCTATTCAAACCTTTACCCGATTCGAACCTTTACCCTATTCAAACCTTTACCCTATTATAACCTTTACCCTTTTCAAACCTTTACCCTATTCAAACCTTTACCCTATTCAAACGTTTACCCGATTCAACCCTTTACCCGATTCAAACCTTTACCCTATTCAAACCTTTACCCTATTCGAACCTTTACCCGATTCGAACCTTTGCCCGATTCGAACCTTTACCCGATTCGAACCTTTACCCTATTCAAACGTTTACCCTATTCAAACCTTTACCCGATTCGAACATTTACCCGATTCGAACCTTTAGCCTATTCAATCCTTTACCCTATTCAAACCTTTACCCTATTCAAACCTTTACCCTAATCAAACCTTTACCCGATTCAAACCTTTACCCGATTCGAACCTTTAGCCTATTCAATCCTTTACCCTTTACCCTATTCAAACCTTTACCCTATTCAAACCTTTACCCTAATCAAACCTTTACCCGATTCAAACCTTTCCCCGATTCGAACCTTTAGCCTATTCAATCCTTTACCCTTTACCCTATTCAAACCTTTACCCTATTCAAACCTTTACCCTAATCAAACCTTTACCCTATTCAAATGTTTACCCTATTCAAACCTTTACCCTATTCAAACCTTTACCCAATTCAAACTTTTACCCGATTCAAACCTTTACCCGATTCAAACCTCTTCCCGATTCAAACCTTTACCCGATTCAAACCTTTACCCTATTCAAACCTTTACCCTATTCAAACCTTTACCCTATTCAAACCTTTACCCTATTCAAACCTTTACCCTAATCAAACCTTTACCCGATTCAAACCTTTACCCGATTCGAACCTTTAGCCTATTCAATCCTTTACCCTATTCAAACGTTTACCCTATTCAAACCTTTACCCTATTCAAACCTTTACCCGATTCAAACCTTTACCCGATTCGAACCTTTAGCCTATTCAATCCTTTACCCTATTCAAACATTTACCCTATTCAAACCTTTACCCTATTCAAACGTTTACCCTATTCAAACCTTTACCCTATTCAAACCTTTACCCAATTCAAACTTTTACCCGATTCAAACCTTTACCCGATTCAAACCTTTTCCCGATTCAAACCTTTACCCGATTCAAACCTTTACCCTATTCAAACCTTTACCCTATTCAAACCTTTACCCTATTCAAACCTTTACCCTAATCAAACCTTTACCCTATTCAAACCTTTACCCTATTCAAACCTTTACCCAATTCAAACCTTTACCCGATTCAAACCTTTACCCTATTCAAACCTTTACCCTATTCAAACCGTTACCCTATTCAAACCTTTACCCTATTCAAACCTTTACCCTATTCAAACCTTTACCCTATTCAATCATTTACCCTATTCAAATCTTTACCCTATTCAAACCTTTACCTGATTCAAACCTTTACCCTATTCAAACCTTTACCCTATTCAAACGTTTACCCTATTCAAACTTTTACCCGATTCAAACCTTTTCCCAATTCAAACCTTTACCCTATTCAAACCTTTACCCTATTCAAACCTTTACCCTATTCAAACCTTTACCCTATTCAAACCTTCACCCTATTCAAACCTTTACCCTATTCAAACCTTTACCCGATTCAAACCTTTACCCGATTCAAACCTTTACCCTATTCAAACCTTTACCCTATTCAAACCTTTACCCTATTCAAACCTTTACCCTATTCAAACCTTTACCCTATTCAAACCTTTACCCTATTCAATCATTTACCCTATTCAAATCTTTACCCTATTCAAACCTTTACCCTATTCAATCCCTTACCCTATTCAAACCTTTACCCTATTCAAACCTTTACCCTATTCAAACCTTTACCCTATTCAAACCTTTACCCGATTCAAACCTTTACCCGATTCAAACCTTTACCCTATTCAAACCTTTACCCTATTCAAACCTTTACCCTATTCAAACCTTTACCCTATTCAAACCTTTACCCTATTCAAACCTTTACCCTATTCAATCATTTACCCTATTCAAATCTTTACCCTATTCAAACCTTTACCCGATTCAAACCTTTACCCGATTCAAACCTTTACCCTATTCAAACCTTTACCCGATTCAAACCTTTACCCTATTCAAACCTTTACCCGATTCAAACCTTTATCCTATTCAAACCTTTACCCTATTCAAACCTTTACCCTATTCAATCATTTACCCTATTCAAATCTTTAACCTATTCAAACCTTTACCCGATTCAAACCTTTACCCGATTCAAACCTTTACCCTATTCAAACCTTTACCCGATTCAAACCTTTACCCTATTCAAACCTTTACCCTATTCAAACCTTTACATGATTCAAACCTTTACCCTATTCAAACCTTTACCCGATTCAAACCTTTACCGATTCAAACCTTTACCCTATTCAAACCTTTACCCTATTCGAACCTTTACCCGATTCGAACCTTTGCCCGATTCGAACCTTTACCCGATTCGAACCTTTACCCGATTCGAACCTTTAGCCTATTCAAACCTTTACCCTATTCAAACGTTTACCCTATTCAAACCTTTACCCGATTCGAACATTTACCCGATTCGAACCTTTAGCCTATTCAATCCTTTACCCTATTCAAACCTTTACCCTATTCAAACCTTTACCCTATTCAAACCTTTACCCTAATCAAACCTTTACCCGATTCAAACCTTTACCCGATTCGAACCTTTAGCCTATTCAATCCTTTACCCTATTCAAACGTTTACCCTATTCAAACCTTTACCCTATTCAAACCTTTACCCGATTCAAACCTTTACCCGATTCGAACCTTTAGCCGATTCAATCCTTTACCCTATTCAAACATTTACGCTATTCAAACCTTTACCCTATTCAAACGTTTACCCTATTCAAACCTTTACCCTATTCAAACCTTTACCCAATTCAAACTTTTACCCGATTCAAACCTTTACCCGATTCAAACCTTTTCCCGATTCAAACCTTTACCCGATTCAAACCTTTACCCTATTCAAACCTTTACCCTATTCAAACCTTTACCCTATTCAAACCTTTACCCTAATCAAACCTTTACCCTATTCAAACCTTTACCCTATTCAAACCTTTACCCGATTCAAACCTTTACCCGATTCAAACCTTTACCCTATTCAAACCTTTACCCTATTCAAACCGTTACCCTATTCAAACCTTTAGCCTATTCAAACCTTTACCCTATTCAAACCTTTACCCTATTCAATCATTTACCCTATTCAAATCTTTACCCTATTCAAACCTTTACCCGATTCAAACCTTTACCCTATTCAAACCTTTACCCTATTCAAACGTTTACCCTATTCAAACTTTTACCCGATTCAAACCTTTTCCCAATTCAAACCTTTACCCTATTCAAACCTTTACCCTATTCAAACCTTTACCCTATTCAAACCTTTACCCTATTCAAACCTTTACCCTATTCAAACCTTCACCCAATTCAAACCTTTACCCTATTCAAACCTTTACCCGATTCAAACCTTTACCCGATTCAAACCTTTACCCTATTCAAACCTTTACCCTATTCAAACCTTTACCCTATTCAAACCTTTACCCTATTCAAACCTTTACCCTATTCAAACCTTTACCCTATTCAATCATTTACCCTATTCAAATCTTTACCCTATTCAAACCTTTACCCTATTCAATCCTTTACCCTATTCAAACCTTTACCCTATTCAAACCTTTACCCTATTCAAACCTTTACCCTATTCAAACCTTTACCCGATTCAAACCTTTACCCGATTCAAACCTTTACCCTATTCAAACCTTTACCCTATTCAAACCTTTACCCTATTCAAACCTTTACCCTATTCAAACCTTTACCCTATTCAAACCTTTACCCTATTCAATCATTTACCCTATTCAAATCTTTACCCTATTCAAACCTTTACCCGATTCAAACCTTTACCCGATTCAAACCTTTACCCTATTCAAACCTTTACCCGATTCAAACCTTTACCCTATTCAAACCTTTACCCGATTCAAACCTTTATCCTATTCAAACCTTTACCCTATTCAAACCTTTACCCGATTCAAACCTTTACCCGATTCAAACCTTTACCCTATTCAAACCTTTACATGATTCAAACCTTTACCCTATTCAAACCTTTACCCGATTCAAACCTTTACCGATTCAAACCTTTACCCTATTCAAACCTTTACCCTATTCAAACCTTTACCCTATTCAAACCTTTACCCTATTCAAACCTTTACCCGATTCGAACCTTTGCCCGATTCGAACCTTTACCCGATTCGAACCTTTACCCGATTCGAACCTTTAGCCTATTCAAACCTTTACCCTATTCAAACGTTTACCCTATTCAAACCTTTACCCGATTCGAACATTTACCCGATTCGAACCTTTAGCCTATTCAATCCTTTACACTATTCAAACCTTTACCCTATTCAAACGTTTACCCTATTCAAACCTTTACCCTATTCAAACGTTTACCCTATTCAAACCTTTACCCTATTCAAACCTTTACCCTATTCAAACTTTTACCCGATTCAAACCTTTACCCTATTAAAACCTTTACCCTATTCAAACCTTTACCCTATTCAAACCTTTACCCTATTCAAACCTTTACCCTATTCAAACCTTTACCCGATTCAAACCTTTACCCGATTCAAACCTTTACCCGATTCAAACCTTTACCCTATTCAAACCTTTACCCGATTCGAACCTTTGCCCTATTCAAACCTTTACCCGATTC
Organism: Myxine glutinosa; assembly: GCF_964187855.1. Classification (NCBI taxonomy): domain Eukaryota; kingdom Metazoa; phylum Chordata; class Myxini; order Myxiniformes; family Myxinidae; genus Myxine; species Myxine glutinosa. Next base: position 176,215,999 of record NC_136263.1, on the reverse strand, counting down.
GAACCTTTACCTGATTCGAACCTTTAGCCTATTCAAACCTTTACCCTATTCAAACGTTTACCCTATTCAAACCTTTACCCGATTCGAACATTTACCCGATTCGAACCTTTAGCCTATTCAATCCTTTACACTATTCAAACCTTTACCCTATTCAAACGTTTACCCTATTCAAACCTTTACCCTATTCAAACGTTTACCCTATTCAAACCTTTACCCTATTCAAACCTTTACCCTATTCAAACTTTTACCCGATTCAAACCTTTACCCTATTCAAACCTTTACCCTATTCAAACCTTTACCCTATTCAAACCTTTACCCTATTCAAACCTTTACCCTATTCAAACCTTTACCCGATTCAAACCTTTACCCGATTCAAACCTTTACCCGATTCAAACCTTTACCCTATTCAAACCTTTACCCTATTCAAACCTTTACCCGATTCAAACCTTTACCCGATTCAAACCTTTACCCTATTCAAACCTTTACCCGATTCAAACCTTTACCCTATTCAAACCTTTACCCTATTCAAGCCTTTACCCTATTCAAACCTTTACCCTATTCAAACCTTTACCCTATTCAAACCTTTACCCTATTCAAACCTTTACCCGATTCAAACCTTTACCCTATTCAAACCTTTACCCGATTCAAACCTTTACCCTATTCAAACCTTTACCCGATTCAAACCTTTACCCGATTCAAACCTTTACCCTATTCAAACCTTTACCCGATTCAAACCTTTACCCCATTCAAACCTTTACCCTATTCAATCCTTTACCCCATTCAAACCTTTACCCTATTCAAACCTTTACCCGATTCAAGCCTTTACCCTATTCAAACCTTTACCCGATTCAAACCTTTACCCTATTCAAACCTTTACCCGATTCAAACCTTTATCCTATTCAAACCTTTACCCTATTCAAACCTTTACCTGATTCAAACCTTTACCCTATTCAAACCTTTACATGATTCAAACCTTTCCCGTATTCAAACCTTTACCCTATTCAAACCTTTACCCCATTCAAACCTTTACCCTATTCAAACCTTTACCCTATTCAAACCTTTACCCTATTCAAAGCTTTACCCTATTCAAACCTTTACCGATTCAAACCTTTACCCTATTCAAACCTTTACCCTATTCAAACCTTTACCCTATTCAAACCTTTACCCCATTCAAACCTTTACCCCATTCAAACCTTTACCCTATTCAAACCTTTTCCCTATTCAAACCTTTACCCCATTCAAACCTTTACCCTATTCAAACCTTTACCCTATTCAAACCTTTACCCTATTCAAAGCTTTACCCTATTCAAACCTTTACCCTATTCAAACCTTTACCCTATTCAAACCTTTACCCGATTCAAACCTTTACCCTATTCAAACCTTTACCCTATTCAAACCTTTACCCGATTCAAACCTTTACCCTATTCAAACCTTTACCCTATTCAAACCTTTACCCTATTCAAACGATGATATTCGACACGAGAAAACCGAATCTATAATATTCATGGCTGACACGTTGTCATCAAAACCAGCTCGGGTGTTTAGAAGGTTAGACTGCACAATTGCACATAGATGGGCCTGCCAGTCAGTTTAAGGACAAGTTTGTAATGGCTGCAATCGTGCTTCTTTGTGAATGACATGGTGTCAAACTTGTCTGCAACTTCAGTGCTACTCGTCACGGCAAAGAGCCTGTGGATGGCATTGGGGCAGCACTAAAACGCTCTGCAACTGTCAGATGAAAACAAGGAGGTGACTTTCATCAAGCAGTTCAACAGTCAACAATGCCAATGATCTTTATCTGAGCAACTTGAACTGAAGCGGTAACCTTTATAATTGGCCACCTGTCCATGACCACTCATGGCAGCCCATCGACTATACTATCTGCGAAATGCCAAATCCAAACCTAGTAAAGAACAGGGGTCAACTTAAATCTCCAGCAGTCAGTCTTGAAGAAAGTCAGGAGCATAGTACGGAACATGCCAGAAATCAAAACGGTTTATTTGAAGTGGCCACAAGTACTGTATTAGAGAGACTTCTTCACACTGAATTTGGACCGTAATTAGCTTGACATTTTATCCTTCAACAGGATCTGCAACTGGGAACATTTTAAAGAACTTTTGGACTTGAATCTTTTGGGGGCAACAGTAGGTGTTACGTGGTCCTCCCGGTAACTACCTGGTCTCAGTGACCCCCGGACCGTGAGAGGAACTCCGCCAGAAAGATCAATGATTTATACGCTTTCGTAACGCAATCAATATGAATTCCAGTCAATAAGAAACCCCACACCAAGGATCCGGAATAATCAATAATATATTCCCCGAGCAATCAACAATCAACAACCATCAACAAACAACAATCAACAATCAACAATTAATCACCAATATTATTAAGATGGCCATCTTATATATGTGTGTCCCCTTTCCCCACTCCCGAACCCTTGGGTACTCATGAACCCTTTGGTCTCTGTCCCTCACAATGTCTCTGGGCCCCTCCTGACCAAGATGATGGTCGGCTTCTCCGCACACGGGCGGTTGAACGAACCCCGGGCGGACGTGCTCCAAACGTGTACGTCGCGCACCGGGGACAGCTGCTGCAGCGCACACCTCCTTGCCAAGCAACGGGGCAAAACCAAGCGCGGCTTGCAACGCGCGCGAGGCCCAAGGTGCGACCCGTACGCGTCCTTGTAGACGGTGAGGCGAACTGTGCCGGACGCTGGGTTCCGTGCACGAACCCACGGCAACTTGACGTGTCAAGGGGTAATTACCCCACGCAGGTAACTCCTTTTGTCAGACGGGCTTTCAAACGCAGCGTCCTCCACGCTGCTCTATATCGATCCCAACTCGCGTCGGAGCTGGGCGAGGAAGAGGATTAAGATCATCGCTTCTCCAGGACCTCGTGTCTTTTTTTCTTCCGTTTCCGGTCTCCTTTTTCCCAGAAGGGCTCCTGACCCTTTAATCACAACAACCTTCAATCGACTACACATTAATAAGCAAAGACCTGAATAGTAATTCACATACATTCACATAAATCCGTAACACTCCCCCCCTTCAAGAAAGAAAGTTTGAACCCAGCGAAAACTTTCTGTGCCGGCCAACAAAATTTCACAAAACCCCTAGATTAATTCACTCTGGACCAAGCGTCAACCACTTCTAGTTTCTCTTGACTGACGGTTAAGAGGTGGTGACCAAAGCCCCAACGTTAAACCTCTCGATAGCACTTTTTCGGGAGGCCCAGCGGAGTATTCCTACATGGACGCCTTAAGGTATGTGGAGTTCACGGTTAGTCCGGGGAGGAAAGTTCATTACATGGACGCCTTTAAGAACGTAGAGTTCACGGTTAGTCCGTGCAGGAAAGTTCACTACCTGGACGCCTTTAAGAATGTGGCGTTCACGGTTAGTCCATGTAGGAGCCCCGGCTCGGCGGCTCCACCGTATATAGTGCTTCAACTTCTCCAGACTCCTAACAGTTACGGTGGGACCCCTTGTCCCAGCCGTTACCTGACTGGCGGTCTCCTTCTCGGCCAGTGCTCTGACATTCATTCTTTCGGGAGGTGCCGTAACTCTGGGAGCCTCCATAGTAATATCGGCTGCTGCCAACACCAAAACTACCGCCAAGTTGTCCTCTTCTGTAGACCTCTCGACGCCTACGAAATGCCTTCCCTACTGTTATGGTCCGACCCTCCAAATCCTTACCATTCCAATTCTTCTCTGCCTCTCTGGCGTCTCTTGTGCTTGCAAACGTGACAAAGCCGAACCCTCTTGACCGTTGCGTTTCCCTGTCTTTTACCACCCGCACTTCCACCAGCGGCCCATATCTGTTGAAGACAGAGGTCAGAACTTCTTCCTCTGTGTTGAAGTTCAGTCCCCCTACAAATAACATGGAACTTTTATCACCATCCCGAGCTGGGGTGGTGTTATTTCCCCTGCGGGGCTCTTTATCCACCCTCGGGTTACCATAAATTTGCCCCCCGGCCACATCATTCCCGATAATCACAGATACTCCCTCTACAGGAAGCGTGGCTTGTAAACCGATGGTGACCGGTCCTGACACCAAATCGGATTCCAAATGGATGACATGAAGTGGGGCACTAACACAGCCACCGATCCCTTGTAACCGAACACTATCACCAGTTGCGGTGCTCTTTGACAATGGCAAAATTCCTTCAAGCATTAAGGATTGATGGGCTCCTGTGTCCCCCAAACCCCTAACCGGTCTTGGGTTAGTCAAGTCTCCCTTGAGTGAGACCAACCCCTCATAAATAAATGGTTGGTAACTCTTCTGTGGGCGATTTCTTACGCTTGCCATCGCATTCGGAGTGGTAATAGTCGGACTCCGCTCTGGGTTTTCCCTTTTCATGAGGTAACAACTGGACATCAAGTGTCCAGGTTTCTTGCAAAAAGCGCAAGTAGGCCCGGAGGAAAAACTCGTGGTCTGCCTCGGGCCCCCCGAAAAATAAGTTTGTCTTGGGCCCGTAGCCCCCTGATTTCGAACCGTTCGGGTATCAGCGTTGTCCCCATAATCATCTCGAGGCTGCCGCCATGTATTGTCGTTCTCCGCACCTGCTGTTCCACACCTCCCCTGCGGAGATCTAGGCGAGGAGTTAGGTTCGTGGACCCCTATCCGGTGTGTTAAGGCATAATCATCTGCCATGGTGGCTGCGTCCCACAACTTTGGTACTTTCTTTTCCTGCAGGTACACTTTGATGTCCTCGTGGACACACTGTTGAAATTCCTCCACCAGGATCAAGTCACGCAATGTTTCGAAGTCTTTCCCGACTCCTTTTGACTCACACCACCGATCAAACATGTTTTCTTTCACTCTGGCAAACTCCACATGGGTCTCACTCTCCCTCTTCCTGGCATTCCTGAATTTTTGCCGGTAAGCTTCCGGAACCAACTCATAGGCTTTGAGGATGTGCTTCTTCAATACCTCATAATCTGCACATTGGTCCATTGGTAGCGCCGAATAAATCTCTTGAGCTTTTCCCACCAGCACACTTTGCACTAGTATGGTCCAGGCCTCCTCCGGCCAGTTTAACTGTCGAGCCACTTTCTCAAAGTGTGGAAAAAATTTAGCGACTTCCTTTTCACTGAAGGGTGGAACCAGCCTCACATGTCTGCCCACATCCCAGGTGTTCTGGCTAGGTGTCGACCCCGTCAACAAGGATGGTACCTCTCCCCGTTCTCTCATTAACTCCAGCTCCTTGAATTTAATTTCTTGCTGAAGCGCCATGTCACGTTCCTTTAATTCCCTTTCCGCTTTTCTCTCCTCTGCTTCGAGTTCCCTTGCAGCTCTCCTCTCCTCTGCTTCTGCTTTCCTTTCCTCTGTTTTCATCCTTTCTAACCTTTCCTGGAGTTCTCGTTCCACTCTCCTTTCTTCTTCTGCTCTTTCCTTTTCTGCTTTCCTTTCTTCTTCTGCTCTTTCCTTTTCTGCTTTCCTTTCTTCTTCTGCTCTTTCCTTTTCTGCTTTCCTTTCTTCTTCTGCTAACCTTTCCTGGAGTTCTCGTTCCACTCTCCTTTCCTCTGCTTGTTTCTCTTCTCTCCTCTCTTCTGCTTTCCTTTCTTCTTCTTTGATCCGTTCCTGGCTCCGTAATTGCAACTCCAGTTTCCGGAGCTCAACGTCTTCTGGTTCTTCGGGTAGCCACTCCCAGGCTAACTCGTCCCATGTTCCTAATCCCACCATAGACTATCACCGTGGTCTGCAACTCTGCCTTCCTCAAATTAGTTCGGACCTCCAAGTTAAAATGTTTGGCCAATTTCAAGAGGTCCGACTTTAGTAACACTCGGAACTGTGCCTCACTCGGGGTTACCGCAAAGTTCTGTGCCACAAACGCCATGGTGCCTATCGTTAACACCTGTTAACCTTCACCCAAGACTTTACCCCCAATTTCCCCAAAAATTTACCAATTAATACTTAATTAATAAATTTTAATTAATAAAAATATTATTTTTTTATTTTATACAATTTTAGATCCCGGACGTAGACCCAATTGCGAATCCGCAAATCGTAATTTGGACGAGCCCCCAATTCTGTTACGTGGTCCTCCCGGTAACTACCTGGTCTCGGTGACCCCCGGACCGTGAGAGGAACTCCGCCAGAAAGATCAATGCTTTCGCTTTCGTAACGCAATCAATATGAATTCCAGTCATTAAGAAACCCCACACCAAGGATCCGGAATAATCAATAATATATTCCCTGAGCAATCAACAATCAACAACCATCAACAATCAACAATCAACAATTAATCACCAATATTATTAAGATGGCCATCTTATATATGTGTGTCCCCTTTCCCCACTCCCGACCCCTTGGGTACTCACGACCCCTTTGGTCTCTGTCCCTCACAATGTCTCTGGGCCCCTCCTGACCAAGATGATGGTCGGCTTCTCCGCACACGGGCGGTTGAACGAACCCCGGGCGGACGTGCTCCAAACGTGTACGTCGCGCACCGGGGACAGCTGCTGCAGCGCACACCTCCTTGCCAAGCAACGGGGCAAAACCAAGCGCGGCTTGCAACGCGCGCGAGGCCCAAGGTGCGACCCGTACGCGTCCTTGTAGACGGTGAGGCGAACTGTGCCGGACGCTGGGTTCCGTGCACGAACCCACGGCAACTTGACGTGTCAAGGGGTAATTACCCCGCGCAGGTAACTCCTTTTGTCAGATGGGCTTTCAAACGCAGCGTCCTCCACGCTGCTCTTTATCGATCCCAACTCGCATCGGAGCTGGGCGAGGAAGAGGAATAAGATCGTCGCTTCTCCAGGACCTCGTCTTTTTTTCTTCCGTTTCCGGTCTCCTTTTTCCCAGAAGGGCTCCTGACCCTTTAATCACAACAACCTTCAATCGACTACACATTAATAAGCAAAGACCTGAATAGTAATTCACATACATTCACATAAATCCGTAACAGTAGGTATCAAATGAACAAAACGTTCAAACAATAATTCTCACCTTTCTTATGTAAAAAGCCTCATCTCTTTCAGCCTCTCCTCGCAACTAAGTCTAGCTAGACCCAGGATCAATCTAGTTGTTCTATACCCTGCACCCTCTCCATGGCAACTACGTTCTTCCTCAGATGTGGTGACCAAAACTGTACAGAATATTTGAGGTGATGCTTCGCTAAATTCCAGTCCAGAGTCAACGCCATCTCTTGAATTATAATTTATCCCCTTAGGAACGCAACCCAATAAACCCATTAGCTTTACCTGTGGCTGCCTGGTGCTGTAATGTGCCCCCCTGCCCATCTATTGCCACTCCTCAGTGGTGTATCGAGGAAAAATGATGCTCAGGTTGAGATCTCAAAATTCCACCTTTCAAAATTGTAATTGTCCTACTAAGCGTTCAGTTGTTGTGATTGTGTGTTTTACCTCTTTCTAGCCTTCAGTGAGGCAAACTCTTCTGTCACAGCTTCAAAGTCAATTGACCCAACTAGTTCACGCTCAATGGAGAGGATGGCTAGATTACTGAGCCTAGAGTGGCTCATTGTGGATAGGAGGTAGGTCTTAATCAGTTTCTGTTTGGAGAAGCTCCTCGCAGATGCTGCATTGCTCACACACATGGTGAGAAACGTCTTCAGTACGATGAGAAGGTTTGGGAAAGTTTCCTCGGATCCCCACTTCACAACATATTGAAGGATTTAATGTGCCTTAAAGTCCACCGTTCCCTTCCCAGTGGTTTCCTCTTGCATTTTGATGTGTCCACGAAGACGATTAAATCCCCCTCTGCCTATGCCCAACCTCCAGGACTTAGGATATTTCCTGCAGGTCGGACCATACAGCATCAAATGCATTGTGCGTGGAGCTCCATCGAGTCTCACAAATTAGTTTCACTGCCTTCCCTGGGACGAACTGCTTGAAGTTTTTTCCACCAATGAGTTGAGACAGAGAAAATCTGATGAAGTTGCTCGACTATCCCGAAAAAAGTCACGGCATTCACTGTAGTTTGAGCTGAGTGAACCCCAGCCGAATTAAGGGAATGCATGATTGGTACCGGGAATGACGACAGCCTTTGGATTGATATCGGTGATTCGCCGTTAAAGCCACCAGTCAACCCCAGCCATTGCAGCGGCATTGTCGTACCCTTGACCAGGGAGGTTAATGTGGCCCGTGTGGGAGCTCATTTCTGATTGCTTGGCCTTCCCGGCTGGGGAATGAGCAGTGGCGGAAGAGTTTGAGTTAGTTCTCTGGCATGCCCGACTTTCCGGCACAAGGCCATTGGCCAACAGACCGAGATTGAGGTATTTGCACAGTTTAACCCCTCCCTGTGCTTCCACCTACAATGTCCTGGTGTTCTAACCGAGTCTGTCATGCGCTGTGTGGAACAAAGTCCTCAGAAGTGTAGAAACTTCATTGATGCAACAAATTTGCTGCCCCCAAAAAGTGCTGCTCGGTGAGGTCACCCTGTTCAACTTCCTTCGACTCCCTTCTCCTCCCCCAACCCTCGCTATGCCAATGTCACCCCTAGATCCTTCTCCTGTGTCACACGCTCCAAGATTGACCCTTGCATTATACAATCACTATTTTCATGATTCTTTGTGGCAAACTCCAGCACCTTCCCATTTCCTTGTGTTGAACTACATTTGCCAATATTTGTGCCAAGTGCATTAAAGTATCCAGACTTTCTTGAATCTGATCACCCCCATCTCTGCTGTCTACCTTTCCTTCAAGCTCAGTATCATCTGCAGATTTGGAAAGCTTACTCTTAACCTTAATGTACAAATCATTGATGTAAATTATTAATAATAATGATTCTATATATTATCTCAGAGGTACCCAACTACTTAAATCCTCCTAGTTCACACCTTACCGATGCTTCCTACCACTAATCCAGTTGGCTACACTACCAGCCACTCTACAAGCCCTCATGGTAGCCAACAACCATTTATGTGGTGCCTTATCAAATGCTTTTCTAAAAACTAAAAACGAAGTCCACCGCACTTCCCACAGAAACTGCCTCCTACACCTCAATAGCAAACAATGCTCATACAAGTGCTCTTTGCATTAAACCCAACAAGTAATCAAACAAAATAAGTAAATTTAAACACAGATTAAATTTCAACGACTTGGAACCTCGGTCATCATCAAACATTTTAGTGTGTGTGTGTGTGTGTGTGTGTGTGTGTGTGTGTGTGTGTGTGTGTGTGTGTGTGTGCATGTGTGTGTATAATTATGTACTCAGGCACAGAGATGTACTCAGATTATATATACTCAGAATTATCTTTCAATGACAGAGTAAATAATTATGGACGCAAATGTCCATGTTACAGACACCACAACAGATTGTAAATGAATGGTTAGATCCCAACATGAGAGCAGTAAAATGAAGATCAATAGCCTAAAATAACAAGTCCAAAGAGGTTTGGCAAATTGTTAAAAGATTAATTGAAAAGGATGATAAACGGAAATTCCCAATGTAATACATGGAAGCTATTCTGGATATGATGGACCATAAAATGATAAAATATACAAACAGAAACCTACAATACTTAAGAGCAGAAAAGGAAATGACGTACTCAAAAAATTATGTTTGATAACAAAAAGATAGAAATGATCAAGAAAATTAAAATAATACAACAACATGAGGCGTGGAGTAAAATGGCAGAAACACAACACTAAACCACAAAGGGTTGTGTACACCTTTTTTAGTGCATGGAGCCTGGGAAGGATATTGAAATGTAATGAAACAGGACAATCTGCACACGTAGAGGAATGGTTTAAAAGCAGACATCATTACCCTCACCAGCATTTGGGTCCATTTGTTTGTCTGTTTGTCTGTCTGTCTGTCTGGTTGTCCGCAAAGAACGTGAGTATGCTTTTCTCTGCAAACGTTGGTCTGATTGACACTAATTTTTCAATATAGGAGCGCCTCCTCCTGTATAATTTTTTATGATAATTATGACGTCATAGGTCACGTGGTGTAGGCGCCATCTTGGAAAAACTGAAAAACTTTGCACCTCTATCTCTGAAACCGCTTCATGGAAAAAAATTGAAACATGGCTCATTGTCAAGTACTCCCCATGGGGAACAACATGTATTCATGATGATGTCATCAGAGCCTTCATTATGACGTCATAATTAGATAAGTAGAACGCTTGATCCGATGAGGTTGAAATTTCTTGAGTGTGATCTACACAAAAATTGTATGGGAAAATTAAATTGATGACCTCCGCAGCCAGATGGGATTGAACGTAAATCTACGTCGTCAATAAACCACACACAGCAGCAAATAAACACCACGCAAAATACACAACATAAACACATCCTCACAAGGGTCTGCAATCTCTGATTGCTCTTTCTTGTTGTAATTGTAAACATTCCCTATTTAAAGATTCACATCATAAACACATCATCACAGATGATCTCAGAATAGTGAAATTTTTTTAAAATGCTAACAAATGGACTATATTACAGCGAGAACAAAAGCATGAACTAGAATAAAGTAATGGAGCTTATAACATTAGCACTGAGTGAATGAATGAGATAACAAATTGATAGTCACACAAAATAGCGAATAGGCCGACACAAATGGATTATTGGTTCGAGGAGGTAGAGAAACATGTAAAAAGAAAATTAAGTTGTTGATTTGAAAATCAACGTTTGAATCAATTAATCTGAATGTACTTTTCAACAATCTGGAGACACTAGATTGTTTGAAGCAGTTTCAAACACTATTTTATTGTTCCTACTAGCGTGACTCGGTGCTCTCCGCGCGCCTCACCACACGTCGTTTCAGAGGGGTAGGCATATTTGACCATTTCGGTGTCTTTTGGGTTTCATGGTGTTTTGGGTCTTCAGGGCTATTTGGGTCTTCAGGGTCTTTTGGATCCTCTGGGCCTTTAAGGGTATTTTGGGACTTTGATATGTTTTGGGTCTTCAGGGTCTTTTGAGTCTTTCATGTCTTCAGAGGCTTTTGGGTCTTAAGGGTGTTTTGGGGCTTCGGGGTGTTTTGGGTCTTCGGGGTGTTTTGGGTCTTCGGGGTGTTTTGGGTCTTTGGGGTGTTTTGGGTCTTCGGGGTGTTTTGGGTCTTCGGGGTGTGCTGGGTCTTTGGGGTGTTTTGGGTCTTCGGGGTGTTTTGGGTCTTCGGGGTGTTTTGGGTCTTCGGGGTGTTTTGGGTCTTCGGGGTGTTTTGGGTCTTCGGAGTCTTCAGCGTCTTTTGGGTATTTTTGGGTCCTCGGGGTCTTTTGGGTCTTCTGAGTCCTCTGGGGTTTTTGGGTCTTTGGGGTCCTCTGGTTCTTCATGGTATTTTATTTATTTAATAGATTTATTGAAAGCTCACATGGCTGGAGAAGTTAATATCGTAGAGTTTTTCCTTCTTCAAACAATAACAACTTCTGGCTGCCAAAACAATAACAACTTCTGGCTGTAAGACCAATCATATTGAAATTTTAAACACGTGTTCCGTTTTACGACTACTACATTGTTTTGCAGTTTCACATCGATCAATTAAGCGGTTCCAGATATAT
>NC_136263.1:176174541-176199541 GCF_964187855.1 Myxine glutinosa | reverse complement strand
TGTAAATAGAGGGGGGGGATTGTCACTGTACTCGCAAGCCGTTCGCCGTTCGCTTTGGCGTTGCGAATGGACCAAACCATTTCATGTAAATAGAGGGGGGGGGATATAATTTTAGATAGATATATAGTACGGGCATATATATAGTACGGGCATGCCCTAGTCTATCTATAATTCCAGTAATCTCTGTCTGTCTGTACGTTTGTTTGTCTGTGACCGCTGTTTCTCGACAACCACGGGTCCGATATACTTTTAACTTGCCAGGTATATTGCTGGGGACCCGAGGATGTGCCTTTTCAAGGTTTCATATTAATCGGACAATTACTTACCGAGCTATGTCCAAAAAACGATTCAACCAATCAGAGAGCAGCGAACGATCGCGTGTGCCGAACGTGGCGGGCACACTCTGCCTCGGATGGCACATTTGAGAGCGTATTCATTTATTTCACGTTTGCAAACTATGTTGGCGTTAAACTATGTTTTACAACTAATAAAAACGAATTTGCGATTCATTCGCTTTCCTGCGCGTTTGTGCACGCGATGGCGATTTCTTTACCAAACTCCGGAAGCCGTTCGCTTTGGACCAAACCATTGCATGTAAATAGAGGGGGGGGATTGTCACCACTCGCAAGCCGTTCGCTTTGGACCAAACCATTTCATGTAAATAGAGGGGGGGGATATAATTTTAGATATCGATATAGTACGGGCATGCCCTAGTATATTTAAAATTCGTCACACACATCCATGCCCGTGGGATTCCCACGGGTGGGAATCCCACGGGCATGGATGTGTGTGACATTTCGACATATTGAGTTATATGCTGCGCCTGCACATTCAGTTATATAAAATGGTTACTGGCAATTATTGATCACATCCACAAATGATGTAATCCACACAATTTATGTACTTTACATAACGTTAATAGGAATACATGCCCGTGTAGATGGGAATGACATATAATTCACCGAAAACGTTGAAGCAACCGCATAATATTACGGTGATGTTTAACTCTGAGTGAGAATAGTTCTAAATTTTAAAAACTTTCTTCTGATATTTGTGATTTATTTCAAACAAACTGTATTTCCCATCTACACGGGCATGTATTCCTATTAACGTTATGTAAAGTACATAAATTGTGTGGATTACATCATTTGTGGATGTGATCAATTGCCAGTAACCATTTTATATAACTGAATGTGCAGGTGCAGCATCTAACTCAATATGTCGAAATGTCACACACATCCATGCCCGTGGGATTCCCACGGGTGACCCCGCTAGTATTGTAATATTGTGCCTCAATCTGTTTAGCCGTTTCAGAGAAAAAGGATTTTTCGTGGATTTTAAGCCTTTTGTGTTAAAACAAAAATGGCGGCCGAACCACATGACCGATGACGTCATTATTATTATTTTTCTCCATCAATTTATCCCTAGATGACGCTTCAGACATTTCAACTTGATCGGATGAAGTTTTGTACTTGTCGAATTATGACGTCATAATGGAAGCACCTATGGCATCATCATTAACATATGTTATTCCCCATGGAGAGTTCTTTACAATGAACCATGTCTCAGTTTTCTCTGCAGTGCTTTCAGAGATATAGAGGTGCAAAGTTTTTCGGTTTTTACAAGATGGCGCCTGCACCACGTGACCTATGGCATCATAATTATCATTTAAAAAATCAACAGGTGGAGGTGCACCTGTGGTGAAAATTTTCTGTCAATCGGTCCAACGGTTGTGGAGAAAACGTACTTATTCTGTGTGGACAAACATACAGACAAACAAACGGACCCAAATGCAATAGCCAAATCTGGCGAGGGGAAATATACAGCCAGAAGTTTGAATAGGGAGGACAAAACAGTAGGGTAGGGAAAACAAACATCTCGCTGTACATACGCAATGTAAATCTATTGCACAAATAGTACGTCATGCTTATCTAAACAAGCTAATAAATAACGATTGTTCTTTGCTCTTGTAAACATTTAAATAACCCTTAAAGATTATTCCCACAACATGTTGTGGGAATATATATATATATATATATATATATATATATATATATATATATATATATATATATATATATATATATATATATATATGTATATATATATATGTATATATATATATATATATATATATATATATATATATATTGTTGCGGAGATGAGGACTGTATATTTTTTGATTGTGTGCTGTACTATTATTATTATTGTTTATTCTGCGCCCCCTACCTCCGGAGCTGTGTAAAGGTGAAAGGGCATCCCATAATTAGTCCACAAGCATACACATCAGCCAAATAATAGAATACCCCTGTTGATAGTTATCTCTTATTCTGTGTTTTAGGGTAAGGCTGTGTCTCCCATTAATTGAAGTACTCCATTGCACCAGTGAAAGAGAATAGATCCCCTTTCCTTCCCATCCCCAAAATCTCCCTTTCCTTCCCATCCCCAAAATCTCCCTTTCCTTCCCATCCCCAAAATCTCCATTCCCTTTTACATCCCCTCTCGTGATTACCAACCCTCGATTGCCAATTACATCCCCTCTCGTCATTGCTGAGCCCTCGATTCCCAATCACCTCCCCTCCAATAACCGCCATTGACCACGAGGCAGGGTCGGAGAAGAAAGGCGTGTCTCCACCTCGTCATAGAGGGGAGGAGGGGCGTACCCGCCCGTCGTCATCGAGGGGGGAGCCCGAGGGTCGCGCGACCAACCAGGGCCGAGGTGAGCACCCCGATGGGCGTGTCCAAAACGCCGGCGGCTGAATCGCTGGAGGCGCTATAAAAGGCGCAAACGGAAGTGAGTTGTGAGTTGGTCTGAGTTGGTTGAGAGTCGGTCGTCAAGTGGAGAGTGGTGAAGAGTCAGCCAGTAGAGGTGGTGGTCAAGTGGTTGCGTTGGTTGCGGTGAGGAGTCGGTGGTAAAGAGTGAGGGACCAAGAAAGAGTTGAGGGTGTGGACCAACGAGTCAGACAAGTCCTGGGAAGGCAGCGGAGGCCGCCGCAGCAAGAACACCCAACAGCCAAAGGGGGCCTGAACGGCGGTTTGGAGCAGGACCGTAAAGGAACGGCGGCTGCTAAACGCGCCGGTTGAGCTGCAGGACCCCCTTGGACCTTTCCTCTCCCTCCAGCCATCCACCTCCTGCCTTTCCACCCTTCTTGTATACGTGAGTTTGTTTTGTTTGTTCTGTCCCTGGGTATTTAATTAAGTCTGTAGGTAAGCTAAAATTTGCACTGTGTCACCTGCGTCTTATGTGTTGTAAATAAACCTTGATTGCTCCTTTTTGCTTGTGTAAATAATAAATCAAATTACTCTTCTGTCCGTCTATTCGTTTTATTCCTTTTCCTCTTGCATTTCGTCGTTTCAGTCTTTTCCCAGATTGGGCAGCTGTGGTGCGATACGGCCAAAGTTCTGGGTGAATCGGGTGAGTCAGGGATCCTGTAACGGTCGCGGCAATACCACCGCTCGGTAAATAACATCTTAAACCGCGATCTGTAACAATATATATATATATATATATATATATATATATATATATATATATATATATATATATATATATATATATATATGTATATATATATATATATATACATCAATAAAATATATATATATCAATACAAGTATCCAGTAATCCTATTCAGTAAATTACTAACTGTATGCACAATGCAGTTCCCATTGCAAATGATGTAGTAAATTTAAATATTGTAAATTTATATGTCTGTAGACCCTAAATATTGTCAAGCGAATCCCTCGGTTAATACCGTAGGGTCGCGGATGGCCCAAATGGACATAATGGAGGCGACGATCAATTACGGATTTGACTATGCTAGTAGGGGAGGAAGAAGGCAGAGGAAGAAGCGGCTAGCCCTTACCTGGCGCGATCCGGGCAGCCCTCGATCCTGTAGGGAATTAACTCAAAACAGACACGGGATTTGGAATGAAAGAGAAAATAATAGAAGGGTTTATTCAAAATAAATATCGGGACAGGGAAACGTGGTGATAAAACTAAATTCTAGGTTGGGACGTCCCCACTCACAGATTTCAAATACAAGACAAAGGGAGAATGAATAAAATAAATGTCCCGTCGTGTACTTGTGAATGCAAGCTTATCTGTCTGGGTGTGTAGCGTTGTCAGGAATCGTCCAGGCTCCGGCGCTCGCGTGAAGCAGGCCTCCGTCTGCCTCGCTCCCACTCTGCTCGGCCCCGAACCTCCCGCTCGTCGGGCGCACGAGTGGTCCCGCGGTTCGTAGCATCAAGCCTCGCTCCAACCGCCGTGCTCCAACCGCCGCGCTCCAACCGCCAAGCACCAAGCACCAAGGGCACAAAGAATAACCCAGGGAAGTCGACAGGAACCAGGGAAGAACGCAGGGAAGAAGACCACGACCGAACAGGGAAGAACGCAGGGAAGAAGCACGAGGGAAGACGATGACCGAACCCCAGAAAACCCGCCAGCCAGTCGTTTTGTCCCCCGTGGTCTGACGTCAATTCTCCCACGTTACCAATCAGGCCCTCCCTTCTTTGTGGTCTTTCCACCTTCTAACGTCACCGGCGCTTGTCCTCCAACCAGCGTCCTGCTTTTAAGTAATGGTTTGGCACCTTCCGCCCTGATCGGCCGAGTGTTCGCGCCTTCCGCACTGATTGGCCGAGGTGTCCACGGTCGGTGGCCAATCAGTGTGCCGCTTCCTTCCACTTTCCTTCCACCAATCAGTGGACAGCTTCTTACTCCAACCAATCACATGTTCCCTGGGTGTGGCTCTTGCTTGTTAGCACGATGTTTGACGCCCATGCCGGCGTTGTACACGGCCGCTTCCTGCCTGTTCTTCCTGTAAGTCTTATTGAAAGGGAGGGGATTTCATTAATGTGTGCACTAAGGGATCTATCTAAGTGTCTATAGGAGTGCGTTGCCATAAGGGACACTGGGTTGCTCACAGAGGGAACGACAAACGAGGGAATTTTACCCATAATCCCTGTACTAATTAGCATGCCCTGCCCCCCTCGCGGCGGGGACACAGATACGCACTTATTCCGACATTCGTGCTAAACATAACTTATTACAGGTAGATTCCCTATCACGACAGTCGAGTACCTACCTATGCAGATCTAACTGGATCTAGATTTTCCTCTACCTCCCCCCACCCCCACCCCCCCGACATAACAATATAATATCATAAAAATGTGCTTTTTTATTGGTTCTTCACTCTCAGAGACGAAGTGAAACAGCCCTGACACAATGGCTTATAATACAGAAGGATGTGAAGCTACTCACACCACAATTCAAATTAATGGCAGGACCGGGGAAAGGCGTGCACACACATTGCTGCTGTGTTGTTCTCTATGGACGCAATAATAATCCAGCTGCTGTGCCAGCAGACGAAAGAACGGAACTTTGGTCCTTCCTGCCTGTTTTTGTACAGCCCATAACAGTGTAGTAGATCAGTATTGTTGATAGAACATGACGTTATTTTCATTTGAAGAATTTAGTCTTGCCCCCGGGGCATTCACCTCCATAATGGCGGATGGCCAACATACCGGATGTGGAATGACGACAATATGAAACTATCTATACTGTCAAGATTGTAGGTATAACAATTTAAATGCAAACATTTTTGGAAGAATTGGGCTTGCAGAGTCGACCTTTGAAGACCTAAAAATAAATAAGTGACAATAAAAATAAAATAGACTTGACGCAGCACCAAGTATATCTTTCAAAAAGCAAGAAGGTTGTTCATTCCAGATAAGCAACACAAATTACCATTCTTTACTGGATCCCTAAAATGAACACGAATCCATGTAAGATGAGGTTCATCATCAGAGGCAGTTTGATAGAGAATGCAGTTTGAAACTAGGCAGGCAGTAGTAAAAGGGCAATGATTTTTTTTTACAAACACTAATTATGTGGAAATTTACTTTTGTTGTGGGATTGTGATGGAACAACGTCAAAAGATGTTGTGATGGTAATTATAAGAGGATTTTGGTGTCGTATTGTGGTGACGTATTGTAGTGTCATCCCTACCTTGTTTGTTTGTTCTTTTTTTGAGATTTCATCCCTTTATGTTTTTACATTTTTAAAGTTTTTTTTTCTTCTTGTTTCGGGTGTTTTTTTCAAGGGAGAATATATAAAGTAAATGAAGAACCCAAAGATATCAGTGTGTATCACCTATTGGAGGGCAGCATTGTTCTTTGGGGGCTAGAAGATGGCCACACCCAATATTCACAATCAATCGACCCGCCCCCTCCCCCCTCACCTTCCACAATCCTGGTGTTTTTGTTTTTGTTTGTTTTTTGGGTGTTGAAATAATTTATTTATTTTTGGTGTTGAATCCACATTTATGTTCAATTTAATTTCATAAAACGCTTAATGTTTTATATATTCTGTAATCTTGGTATGGATTACATCCATATATGTTATTAAATTATTTTACTACTTGTAGCAGCTGATTTTGGGGATGGGGGAGGGGGGGGTTTTGGTTGAGTCCATCGTTGCATTCGATTTATATTCATAAAATGCTTAATGTTGTGTATACTGTATATTTAAAATTTTGCTTTGCGTGCAATAGGCCAGGCACATGGTAACTTACTCGTGTTGGAGTCACATTAATCACTTCAGCCATTATTGTGTTCGGTTGGGCAACAGTTAAACATTGTTTTTAGAGGAGAAGAAGAAGACAAAGAAGTGCAATTTGGCAATATAGCGATCTGCTGATGTGATACTTTAGTGATGTATTCTCGCCTGTTTCCAAGCCTTGGTAGTTCAGAAAATGCTCGAGAATAAGAAGTTTGGCTTTAAAAATGCTTATATCCTCACTCTATAGTCTATATTATCTTCTCAGAATATCACTTTGTACACATTTGATGCGGCAGCAATTTTTTCCCATGATTATCCCACTATATGGAGTACTGCCATACTCCATGATACCAATAAAATCTAAAACTCTTTGCATCAAACGACGAAAAATGGTAGAACAACTGAAATTAATGAAACGGCATTACGATGACATCCAAATGGAATTTGGCCGAGATAAATGTGCCAAGTGTACATTCATACAAGGTAAAACACCAAAAACGGACAACATACAAATCAACCGAGATAGAACTATACAGTAACTAGACAAAGAATCATTATATAAATACCTCTGAGTAGAAGAGGGCCACCAAATGTGTCACAAACAATTGTGCAAAACAATTGCCAAATAATACTTGCCTAGAACCAGGCTGATCCTGAAAACACATCTCACCAAGAGAAACAAAATCAAAGCTATCAACCAACTAGTCAATACCAGTGTTCCAATGTAGCTGCAGAATAATAAACTGGCCACAAAAGGAAATCGACAAACTAGATATCAAAACAAGGATACTCCTCACCATCCGCAAAATGTTCTCCAAAAATCAATGCATCCCGAGAATGAAATTGCTGGGACGAGAAGGAGACAGCAGCCTGATGGAGTTCAACCAAGTGTACAGAATGTCAACTGCTGGATTGGCTGAATACGTGAAAAGTTCAACAGACTACAGAATCCAATTTGTATGCAAACACGAATACAGCAAGCCAGAGAAGGTATCCCTAACGCACCTCGCACATGTTTTCCAAAGACAGGTGCTTATTTTCACATTCAACTTTCACATGGAAATGTCACACATTAAAGCGAAACAGCAAATAATACAGCCCCAATTATTGCAAAAAAGACGGAAGAAAAAAAAAAGTGAAATATCAACAGATATACACCGACAACTGTGAGAACGACAAAATAACAGGAAGATATATATTTAAAAAAGAGTTGGGCAGAGTAAGGATAGACAAAGAAGACTCATTGGAATGGCTAAGAAGAGGTCAGCTCAATTGGGATGGAGAATGAATTATTATTAATGCACAAGACCAAGGACACTACACGAATGGCTTTAAGAAGACTGGAACAATCGGACGAGTGTAGGTTCGGTAAGGTAGAATCAAAGCATTATCCACCTCCTATCGGGATGTAAAAAAAAACTCAAGTCAGAGCAGCTATACATATAAAGGCACAACAGATTATGTAGAGTAATCCACTGGCACATCTGCCAAAAAATTCAATATCCCAGTCCCAGAAAACTCATGGAAATTGGAATCATGGAAGTAACGCTCACATACGACCTGATGATCCCATCGAGCATGGACATAGAAAACAAAGCATTGCAACCGGATATAGTACTTAAGTGTTAAAAACGGAATTGCTAATTGAGGTGTCAGTTCCCAGAAATGTTGGCCCAAAAATGCAGAAATCAAGAAAATTACCAAATACCAAGACCTACAAAATGAATTAAAAATATCCTGGAATCTGACGAGCACCAAAATTGTACCAGTGATTATTGGAGCAATGACAGTGATAAAGAAGAACCTTACGAGTATTTTAAAAAAACAACCCTGGGAATATTAATACAAAAGAAACTGCAGTCGGAAGCTGCACGGGACTCAGTGTCGATTCTGAAAAGAGCCCTTAGAACAAAACTTTGAGAACAATAAAACCTCACTGCTTGGTCCATGAATCATGCCAACCCCTTACGGAAATGGAGGTGGATACTTCAACACCTGGGAGGACTCCGTTCAACCTTCTGAAACCCGCAAATGTAGATAACAACCAACAACACACATACACTTGCAAAACACAGTCTCCCGCTACATGGGTGGACGGGCTAATAATAGCACCACTGGTCTGTAAAGGAAAGTATATTTTCATGTAGTTCTCAAATAATAAAGTAAAAAGTAATAGATTCATTTTAAACAATGTATTGGCTCCTTGCCATTGAGCATCAGGATACTCAAGCCTGTCATATTTGCTTGTGAAATTTTTGAAAACAGATCTTCTGAAATTTTAGCCATTTTGTCTTAAGCAACACCCAGGTCAGAAATCCCATAGAAAACCAATTGGCCAATCCCATAAAAACCCCATTGTAAATTGGACTTCAGAACAGTTAACTAATGGTTTTTACAGGAACAGTTGAACTTAAAGGTTCCTATTGGTTTATATGGGTTTCAGGCTAGTTGCATCAAATGGTTTATATTGGTTTCAACCGAATCCGGTTAAGTTGCTACTGGAAACTCTACTGGTTCCTGTAGAAACCAATAGAAGCCGTAATTTCCAATAGAGACCCATAGAAATGTCCAACTGGTCTCTATTGGTTTCCATGGGATTTTTGATGAAGAATGATGAAAACAAAGATGAAGTTTCCACCTCTGTAGGTGAAGACTTAGAGGTTAGGAGATGTAACATTGGGTCAGCATTAAAAACAAATTGAGGAAACACAGGTATGAATGCAAAGTCCAATGTTCAGCTTGTAGTGTGAAAGTTTGTTCACCCTGACCAAAAGTGATTCAGGCTCGGCTTAGGCCTACCTGTCGCTCACTTAGCTGCAGCAGCTTTGCCAATCCTTTCCGTTCTCCAGGGGAGAGGTACTTCTGCCGCTCAAATTTACGCTCCAGTTCCACAGTTTGCTCACTTGTAAAGCGCACCTGTCCTCCTTTACGCTTGTGAGCTTGACGCGGCAGGAATGGTGTCCAAAGCAGAGGTTTTCCTGTGGGATTAAGGAAAGAAGGGTTATATAAAGTCATATTTCAAAGCCTAGAAATGGGAATCTCTTCTAGAATTACGTATATTTTTCCCTCTATCTTCAATCTCATTCTTCCTTCCAGGGGTTCAAGACAGCTGTTCATCACCATCCCAGATCATCCCCAATCCAAAACCATGATACTTTCTACCCGCATTAACCCCCTCAGATTCCCAAGCCCTCCTCCATCCAAATATCCAGTTTCTCCTTCCTGAGAGATTCCTTCTGTATCCATCTTGTACACCCCATGCATCATTTCCTGCCCCCCATTCCTCCCCACACACATTGCCTGTCCAAGTCTCCCTCTATCTTGTCCTAGTCAACTGGCTGTTGGTGTCCCCATCCCTTCCACTCTCTCTACTGTTCTTTTTATCCTGGTCCATCCTGATTCCTTCAGTGTATTCACTCTTCCACTAGCCTGGATGTGACGTTCTTCATTTATATCGTCAACGAGGGATATTACAAAATAACTGCTTTCCTGCTTATTCCTTACAGAAAGTCCCAGAATCATTCACCCATTTGTTTAATTGCCTTTTTATTAATTAACAATTTCAACATCAACACAAAAACACAAAACATCAACACCAAAAACGACAATTGGGCTGGCAGGATGGCCTAGAGGTATGCACACTTTCCTCTAAGCTGTCTAGTCTGGGTTTGAATCCCGAACTAGCAATATAAACTGTCGTCCTGGTGTTTCACAGGCAGGGTGATTCATCAGTGTGTGGGCCTTCTTCGGAGTGACGTTCAACTGGGCGGCCCATCTTCCGACATCAATTGGTGGACATCAAAAATCCCATGGTGTTCTTTGCGAAGAGTAGGTGAGCTATTTCTAGCACCCAGAACAAATTTCAAGTTCCGTCCTAAATTACAGAGGGCATTGCATCAGTGGTGCAGCTGCACCCACAGCCAATGATGCTACCCCACAGCCTTGTGCTGCATGAGAAAGAATAAGCTACAAATAGAACTGCGGGCAGTGATGATAGGCTTCCAGGCATCATGGCCACCATACCGCGTGTCTGATGATGTCTTCATTTCAATAAATTTTCCTCATCGGTAGTCGATCATATATCTGTAAATTTTGGTTTGGATCGGTTAAGCGGTTCAGTAGATATGGATTTGCAATGTATTTTCCTTAAATCCAATATGGCCGCCATACCACGTAACTGATGATGTCATAGTTCAGAAACGTTTTTCCACATGGGGAGTTGATCTTTTGAAAGTATGTATGTATGACATGTATGAAATTTCGTATTGATCCGTTCAGCAGTTCTGGAGAAAAAGATGTTTAAAAGCTTTCCTTAAATTCAACATGGCTGCCATATCACGTGACTGATGGCGTCATAGCTTACAAATACTTTTTCCATATCAGTAGTTAATCATATGTTTAACATTTTGCATTGATCCGTTAAGAGGTATTCTGGAAAATATTATTTATTTTTTTTCCCTTAAATTCAAGATGGCGGCCAAATCACATGACTGATGAAGTGATAGTTTGCAAATATTTTCCCACATCGGAATGTAAACATGTATTTCAAGTTTTGTATCGATCGGAAAAGCGGTTTCGGAGAAATAGGTTTTTTAAGTTTAATTTTAAAATCCAATATGGCCACCAAGCCATGTGACTGATGACCTTTTTTTTCACAAATTTTTATCCCCATAGCTCGGTGATCACATTTGTAAAATTTGGCATTGATCCGTTCAGCGGTTCTGGAGAAGATGTTTAAAGTTTATGACATCATAGGCAATGGCAGCCAATGTCAGTCAAAATTGCAAAAACAAAATTCATGATGCACTAAGTTAAATTGGTATGTGTATATATATATATATATATATATATATATATATATAAATAAAATAATGAGTTGAAGTTTTGTAGAGCTAGTTATAACGGTTTTCTCAGAATCGTCTCCACAAAATGTGTGAGAATAACAATAATTCCTACAAGAACAATAGGCTTCCAGTGGTAACCTCAATGGAAGCCAAATAAACTAGATTTCATATAACACATCACCCTGTGCTGTTTTGAGAAACAAGGACGACTTGGGTGTGATCCATGACCGTCAAATTTGATTGGTCACGATGATGTAAAATGCCGTAATATTTTGTCCAAGTCCTGCGAAACAGAAGGGTTTTGAATGTGTCAAAAAAGCAATTTGTGTTCTACACTGTTGAAGTATATAATTCCATTAAAATAAAATAAAGATCTTAAAGGTTGTAAAATAAAATAAATTCAGGAAGTTTACCGCCGTTGATGCAGTCAGTCTCTTACACCACCTTATTTAACACATAAATATATCTTCGTGCCTGTTGTTTGTGTCCTTTATGAGGTCCTTAAAAACAGTGAATTTGCTGTTCGGAATGATTTTCAATTTCGTTTGATTGCCAGACAGACAGACAGACAGACAGAATAAAAATATTATCTCAATCCTCTCCCTGCATGCACAATTGCGCTAAATTCAGAGCCAAAGTACTGCTAAACTACAGGTTCGTTTTCTAATTCCTGCTCCGATTCATGTTCAACATATAACATTCAATTGAAATCAAGTTGTTCCTTAAGTTGTTCCTCGACCATAAACTGATGTTTGTAGACAGGACAAACAGACAGACAGAAGTGAACCGATTGCTTAAGCCCGCTTTTCGCTTCTCGTGCGTGGAGTAATAAAATGGCAACTTTAATAAAGTTGACCTTGTTTTTTGTACTCTATGTCACTTGTATAAACTGGCATCTCACAAGGTAACATCCTAGATTTTATTCTGCTTCTTGTATACACGAAAGATGCATCAAACATCTGCTCGGATACTCCTAAAACGCTTGTCGTAGTATAAATAATGACTCCATGCAATGTATTAGTTCACTAAGGTCTGAAAAACCCAAACAGAGTCTGAAACCTGGATGATGACATTCATTCTAGGAAAAGTCACATGGTGTGAGGGCAAAACTACTTCCACTCCAAAATGTTGTGAGTCCCCGTTCACTGCCCTACTGTACCGTACTGCTGGCTCGCTTTCACATTTCCATCACGATCCTAAAAATATTCTCTGGTACACCCTTCTTCAAACACCACGACACCACTTATCATGAGATCCTATTCTCACCACTCCTCTTGAGATACTATAATATGCCTTCTCTAGATCTATGAATCAGCAGTACAGCTTCTTATTTCCTTCCAGCAGCTTTTCTTGGATCTGTCTCACGATTAACATCGCATCCAACATTCCCCTTCCTTGCATTAATTCGTACTGCATCTCTTCCTTTTTCACAATCTCCTTTAATATTTGAGATACAGTCCTCTCCAATATCTTAATTGCATGCTCCATCAACTTGATCCTTCTGTAGTTTTCATATCCATGATATATCCTTTCTGTTTGAAAACTGATAGTATTATGCTCTTGTTCCATTCATCCGGCATCTTTTCCAATCAACTATATCATCCACCTTACTCCCCCGAGCCCTCACGCCTTCACTAATTTTACCGCAATTTCAGATGGTCGATAGGCTTTCCCACTTTTCATTTTGTCAAGTGCTTCTCAAACATCCTCTTCAACATCCCTCACTTTTCTGTGCCTCAGCCGTGTTCTGTTTCTCATTTTCCACATTTCGTAATCTTTCAATGTATTCTTTCCACCTTCTCTTGATTTCCTCCTCTCCATATTATAATATCTAGCCAGCATCATCTTTTACTGCACACACTTCCCCCAAGTATTCCTTTTGCTTCTGTCGTGCTCTTGATATATATATATACAGTATATATATATATATATATATATATATATATATATATATATATATATATATATATATATATATATATATATATATATATATAAGAAAGTTTTTGTTTGTTTGTTTGTCTGCACGCGCTAATCTCCTGAACGGTGAAAGATAGGAGGAAACCTCTGAAACAAAAAATGTCGGGACGGGCCCCGGGAAGGTTTTCGGCTAGGTGGCGAGGCCGGTCAAGGCCGCCTCGGCTGGGCTGGGCCCATTTCGCAATTAAAAGCTGAGCTGAATTATCGTAGTCAATCTTCTACGGCCGCGAGTAAAAGCTGAATTATAGCAGTAAATTCATTCAAAAATAACTAAAAATGTCGGGACGGGCCCCAGGAAGGTTATAGGCTAGGTGGCAAGGCCGGTCGAGGCCGCCTCGGCCGGGCTGGGCCCATTTCGCAATTAAAAGCTGAGCTGAATTATAGTAGTCAATCTTCTACGGTCGCAGGTAAAAGATGAATTATCTATCTATAATTCCACTAATCTCTGTGTGTATGCGACCGCTGTTTCTCGACAACTACCGGTCCGATATACTTGAAACTTGCCAGGTATATTGCTGGGGACCCGAGGATGTGCCTTTTCAAGGTTTCATATTAATTGGACAATTACTTACCGAGCTATGTCCAAAAAACGATTCAACCAATCAGAGAGCAGCGAGCTATCGCGTGTGCCGAACGTGGCGAACACACTCTGCCTCGGACGGCACATTTGAGAGCGTATTCATTTATTTCACGTTGGCAAACTATGTTGCCGCTATGTTGGCGTTAAACTATGTTTTAAAACTAATTAAAACCATTTCATGTAAATAGAGGGGGGGGGGGGGGGGGGATTGTCACTGTACTCGCAAGCCGTTCGCCGTTCGCTTTGGCGTTGCGAATGAACCAAAACATTTCATGGACCAAACCATTTCATGTAAAGCGTTCGCCGTTCGCTTTGGCGTTGCGAATGGACCAAAACATTTCATGGACCAAACCATTTCATGTAAATAGAGGGGGGGGGGATATAATTTTAGATATATATATAGTACGGGCATACCCTAGTAGTAGTAAATGAACGAAATGCGGCCGCGGCCGGATAGTCAAACTCCGCTGCTTCACAAGGCCGCGTTTTATTCCTTTTTTTAGTACAGAAGATTAAATTCATTCAAAAAGAACCCGGGCAACGCCGGGTGCATTCAGCTGGTATTCTATAAATGGCTTTCTCACCTTCTGATGTTTCTAATATATCCTACCATTCTTATGCTCCTTCCCATCTTGCTTTACCCACTGTTCTCTTCGCCTCACCCTTTATGACCTTATATACTGTTTTCCTGCCTGATTTTTTCTTGTAGTTTTCCATTCTTTGTATGCCATCTTCTTCCTTTTACTCAAATCTTGCACTTTCTCATTCCACGATACCATATCTCTCTTTCCTTTGTTTTTATTTTCTCCCTTGGTTCTCCCCACCATCTTTTCAGCGGTCGTACCAAGGGTCTCTTGTTCACATTCTTCCATATTTCTTCTACTTCTCCATTTTCATATGCTCACTCTGCTTTCTCTTGACCTCCTCTTTGAAGATGTCTAGTTTTCTGCTTGTGCTTTTCTTCCAGATTTTCTGCTTTGGCTGTCCCTAAAAGATGGCAAATAGGCAGAAATTTTGTAATCAAGTGAACCTATCACATTCTGGAAGAAAAAGCTATTTAGCCGAATATTTTAGCACCTCAAACTTGCTGAACTTAGTAGGACGAGCATGCATATGTTTGTATAATCATGTTATTATTGGCTAAGCAGGATTGAGAAGACCTATGTACACTCACCAGTGAGTTTTCTAGCCTGGGTGGGAATCTCAGTCTGGTAGAGTTAAACTGTCATCTTGGTGTTTCACTTGTAAGGTGATGCAACAATGTGCTCGGTCCTGCCGTCTCTCATATGGACTTTAAACCGGGCGTCCTTTGTGACCACACTTTCAGATGGTCTGGTTGTAATAGTTGTTGAATGTTAAAAATCCCATGATGTCCTTTGTGAAGAGTAGGTGAGCTACCACCAGCACCGTGAAGAAATTTTAAATTCCTGCCTTGACTGACTTCTGGGAAGGCAATGGAAAACCACCCAGCACAACGTTTACCATAACCTTTCGAAATACAATGCTTTCATCCGCAGCTTGATGAAATACTGCTCTCCCCTCTGGGCCACTGCCTCACACCTTGCTCAACTCGACGCCATGGAAACCAAGGCCTTGAAGATCATTGGAATCTCCCGCGACGAAGCTGAGTCGATGGGCCTATCACTTCACCATCGCCGGCAGGTCGGTGGTCTCACTGTCTTCTTCCACCCCCTTTCTAGCCTTGCACCTTCTGCCCTCTCCATGCTTTGTCGCCCCCTCCCAGTTGCCTGCAGGATGCACGCAGTCCACCAGCAACTCCCTCCAAGTAAAACTCACAAAATCCAGAATATCTGCTCACCTCCACTCATTTGTTCCTCTTTTTTTCCCCCGTCTGCAGAACCACCTTCCAAATTCGCTTTAACCTCTTTCTTCCCTCAAGGTCTTCAAGACAGCTGTTCACCATCATCACAGATCACCCTCTAACCAAAACGATGATCTTTTCTCCACCAGTTCCCCCCTTCACCCTCCAAATTTTGCTTCTGTATCCATCTTGTCCACCCCTTGTGTTCTTCCCTACCCCTCATCGTTACCCGCATCCCTTGTTTTTCCATCTCCGTATATTTCCTCCCTTGGCCCTACTGTTGGCATTTCCCCCTACTCTTTCTGATGTTCCTTCCTTTTGTTATGTTGTCTCCTGATCCATTCTGTGTTCTAACTCTTCCACGAGTCTTGACTATGTATGCAAAAAAACTGCCTAAGCAGCAACAGTGCTCCGCAAAGTGTATAGTACATGTCAGCTCATCTCAGCATACATTGTGATGCATTTGTTTGCTCACAAAATAATATCCTTGTTCTTCGAGTAATCCATGTACAAGATCCTCAATGAACATTCAGGGATGGAGTCGGGGGCATAAGAAACTATGAGAGCGGGGTAGCATAATAAACAAGAAAGAGCAATCAGAGATTGCAAACCCTCGCCAGGATGTATTTTCAGTGGTTTTTAAGGCTTTTGTGTTGAAACAAATATGGCGGCCGAACCACGTGCCCGATGATGTCATCATTATTTTTTTTTCTAAACTAATTTATTCCTAGATTATGCTCAAGAAATTTCATCTTGATCTGATCGGATCATGTTTTGTACTTGGCGAATTATGACGTCATGATGGAGGCACCTATGACATCATCAATAACATATTTTATTCCCCATGGAGAGTTCTTTACAATGAGCCATGTCTCAATTTTTCTATTTAGCACTTTCCGAGATATAGAGGTGCAAAGTTTTTCGATTTTTCCAAGATGGCGGCCGAACCACGTGACCTATGACGTCATAATTATCATTAAAAATTATACAGGTGGAGTTGCACCGATGTTGAAAATTTCCTATTAATCGGACCAACGGTTGCAGAGAAAATCATATTTATTCATTGCGGACAAACAAACAGACAAACACAAACAAACGGACTCAAATGCAATACCCTCTCCTCTGACGAGCGTAACTAGGGGGAGGCATAATAAACTTTATATGTACTGTACCTTCAAATATGAATACTGGTATTAAAAAAAAAATTACCCATTTGGCTAAATCCCGGCGTTCAATTGTCCACGTCCAGGAAACAAATATATGGAGTGACAATCACTGAAAAAATTCCCGTTCTGAGAAACCTCTTTCCTCTGCATCTATCTATTTAATCATTTTCCTTTTAACAGATGTTCGACTCTGCGCATATGTGAGGCAAGTTAAAAGCATGTTGTGTTGACTCTACTCTGATTTGCTTATTGATGATGTGAGTAACAAACAGTGGACATCTTTAGAAAGTGGTTTAAGTCGAAAGGCAAACAGTGGCTGAGCTTTCGATGGACTTAAAACTAAAGCAAATGTTTTTGCAAGTCAATTCATGTGAAAGATACATCTGGGAATCATGAGTGGCACAGTAGATAAAAACAACACAAGAGAAAACAAAACTCAGAGCAGTTTTGACGCTTGTCATGTCCCAGGTTTGCCTTGGTACATCAGATATTGGGATCAACCTAACTTTTACAATATAGTCACGTGCAAAAGTAAGTACACCCCATGTAAAGTTCTGACTTTTTCAACATATTTCAACATACAGATATTTGATCTTCATTTCACTAATATTGATAGATAAAGGTGATATAAGATAACAAATATCATGAAACATTTACATTTTGTAGTTCATTGTATAATTTAAATAAACATAAATGCAAATTTCGCATGTGGAAAAAGTAAGTACACCCTTGGCTCTAATAGGTGGTATTGCCCCCTTTGGCAGACACAACGTCAAGTAGGCGTTTCTTAGAACTGTCTACCAGTCTCTGACATCGACTGGAAGAATTTTTTGCCCACTCCTCCATGCATAATTCTTTCAGCTGTGCGATGTTTGAGGGGTTTCTTGCATGCACAGCTCGTTTCAAATCCCCCCACAACATCTCGATGGGATTTAGATCCGGGCTTTGACTTGGCCATTCCAGAACCCTCCATTTCTTTCTTTTCAGCCATTCCTTGGAAGATTTACTGGTATGTTTCGGGTCATTGTCATGTTGCAAGGTTCACCTTCAGTTGAGCTTCAACTTTCCGACAGATGGCCTCACAATATCCTCAAGCACCCTCTGGTACAATGAAGAATTCATAGTGGATTCTATGATGGTGAGCTGCCCAGGCCCTGATGCAGCAAAGCTGCCCCAAACCGTAATATTTCCACCTCCATGCTTTACAGTTGGTATCAGGTTCTTGTGGTCAAATGCTGTCTTTGGTTTTTGCCAAACATGTCTTCCGGTACTGTGGCCAAATAGCTCTACCTTTGACTCATCTGTCCAGAGCACATTGTTCCAGAAGTGCTGGTCTTTGCCGAGGTGTTCATTGGCAAACTTTAGTCTTGCCATGATGTTCTTTCTGGACAGCAAAGGTTTCCTCCTGGCACACCTCCCATGTAGATCAAATTTGTGCAGCCTCTTTCTAATGGCAGACTCGTGCATTTTGACATCAACAGTGGCAAGAGCTACCTGTAGGTCCCGTGATAACATTCTGGGGTTCTTAGAGACTTCTTTCAGCATCGTGCGGTCTGCTCTCGGGTTGAACTTGCTGGGGCGGCCTGGCCTGAACAAGTTGGCGGTTGTTTGGAATCATCTCCACTTGTAGATGATCTTCCGGACAGTCGAATGATTGATTTCAAATTGTTTGGAGATCTTTTTAAATCCCTTCCCAGACTCGTAGGCATCTATAACCTTCTTTCTGAAGGCCTCAGAGAGCTCTTTTGATCTAGGCATGGTGATGGCGCACACTTCAACAACAAAGAGCAAACCAAACTGAATGTCTGAGGTTTAAATAAGACGGGTTACTCCAAGATCCTCTCTAACGATGTTCTAATCATTTGCACCTCAGCTGGTGCACCTGATTCTAATTTTAGGTATTTTAAATAGTGATAAATGTAGGGGTGTACTTACTTTTTCCACATGCGAAATTTGCATTTATGTTTATTTAAATTATACAGTGGACTACAAAATGTAAATGTTTCATGATATTTGTTATATTATATCACCTTTATCTGTCAATATTGTTGTAATGAAGATCATATAGCTGTATGTTGAAATATGTTGAAAAAGTCAAAACTTTACATGGGGTGTACTTACTTTTTCACGTGACTGTACTTACAGGTGTACCTGTTGCTGTTCTAATCCTGTTGGCATTTTGAAGAAATCATTTTTGTGGCACCACAGTGATTAAAATATATACAGTATATCTAAAATTTGTTGTAGTTCTCCTCCTTTTACCTTTATATGGTGTGAGGTCCGGTGGTACCAAGCTCCTGCCCTGCCTTGACCACAACACTCCTCCAATCCCCTCTGTTCTCAGCCACCTCTCTCCACTCTCCAACCACCACCACCTTACCGATATCCCTCTTCACACAATCCTCCCCCATTTTAACCATGGTCTACCTCTTTTCCTCCTACCTTGTTCCCTCAACTTATGCACTTTCTTTTCCATTCTCTCTTCTCCCACCCCCACCATGTGTCCAGCCCATCTCAGCCTGCATTTAACCAATCACCCCATCAAGCTCATCTGCACACCAATCTCCATCAGTTCATCCATTCTCCTTCTATCCACCCTCTTCACTCCCCCAATCCTCCTGACCCAGTTGTTCTGGCAAACCTGCAGCCTCTGTTGATGTCTCTCTCAGTCAGTGCCACCATCTCCAAACCGTAAAGGTAGGCCGGCATTACGCACGACATCAAAACCTTTCCTTTCAATCTCCTTGAAATTTTTCTGTCTGCCATTACACCCTCCACCATCATCCACACATTCATACCCACCTGAATCCTCCGCCGCACCTCAGCGTCTGACTTATCATCCCCAGTCACTGTTCACCCAGATACTCAAACCTATTTCCTTGTCTGATCTCCTTCCTCTCTAACCTGATATTCATTTATTTTCTTTGCTGCCCAACCCACATCACCTCTGTCTTCTTCTACATGCTGATATTCAGCCCAAGTTACGATATATTCAAAATAATCCAAAGTTTTTTTTCACAATTAGAAAAGAAAATTGTGTTTTTTCCTAAATCACTCCCCAGCGTTCACTGATGAACCTCTGAAATCTTTAAAAATATCTGTTTGGCTATCTGAGAAAATTGGCAACACACAGACACACAGACAGACAGACAGACAGACAGACAGATAGATCTCACTCATAGTATAGATTATGTTTCGAGGCTCAAGGAAAGGTTGAAAGAGAGATGGAGCTTTTGAACAACTTGAGGTATTATAAGGATGGGATTACATGGATATAGACGGAGGACTCAACTTGTGAAAGGAAAACGTGTAACAATTGAGAGGTGGCGAACAAAAAACTTGGATTTGCAAGAGGAACAAGAAAGAGCAGTCAGAGATTGCAAACACTCGCCAGGACGTGTTTTTAATGGTTTTTAAGGCTTTTGTGTTAAAACAAATATGGCAGCCAAATGACGTGACCGATGACGTCATAATTATTTATTTATTTTCTCCACCAATTTATCCCTAGATGACGCTCAATCAATTTCATCTTGATCGATTGAAGTTTTGTACTTGTCGAATTATGACGTCATAATGGAGGCACTTATGACATCATCATTAACATATGTTATTCCCGATGAAGAGTTCTTTACAATGAGCCCTGTCTCATTTTTTTATATTCAGCGCTTTCGGAGATATACAGGTGCAAAGTTTTTCGGTTTTTCAATTCAGCGCTTTAGGAGATATAGAGGTGCAAAGTTTTTCGGTTTTTCAATTCAGCGCTTTCGGAGATATCGAGGTGCAAAGTTTTTCGGTTTTTCCAAGATGGCGGCCATACCACGTAACATATGAAGTCATAATTATCATTTAAAAATTCTACAGGTGGAGGTGCACCTATGATGAACGTTTCCTGTCAAGTGGACCAATGGTTGCAGAGCAAATCATATATACAGTATATATTATGTGCGGACAAACAAACAAACAGACAGACAAACGGACTCAAATGCAATACCCTCGCATATGCCTATGGCGATGTTAACAAGGAACATGTTTTTTTTTTTTAATGTGTTGAGCTAAAGAAGAATAACTCTGTGGCACAACATGGGAAAAGCACATGATATATCTAAGCACACAGCCCTGACCTCTGACTATATATCCATTTGTTATAAAAAAATTAAAATAAAGCATTATGTCCAATAATGAGTGAAGAAAGCCAAAATTAAGGTCTGCGATGCATATTGATAGCAAAAAAAGTTAATGAGAATAATCTGGAATCACTGGTCCCAAAACTTTGCTTAAAATGTAAGGAAATGGAGTCTTTAATTGAGTTAAGCAGTTGCGGACAACCCTTTGTGCAGTTTGTGGTGATGCTCTACCACCCTCCATGTTATTGGTGCTCCTGCCACCTGGTTTTACACAGAGGGTATCAATAATATTTTATCACCTTTGATTTGGTGGGGGTTGCTAGTAGTAGTAATACTACTACTACTACTACTACTACTACTACTACTACTACTACTACTACTACTAACACCACCACCACCAAATTTGTACGACAAGTACAAAATTTTGGCTGAGTGTTTTCACAAACTTGCTGGCCAGATCTGATGGTCGACTGGAGTTATTTGAACATGAACTTTTGTACTTGTTGGTTATTTCGACAGGGGATCAGCAATAACTCACCTACTCCTTATTCATGACGCTATGGGATATGAGATAACGACCATCAGTTAATGTTAGCACACCGGCCACCTAGCTTAATATCATTAACCCGAGGGACAGTGCACTTTGTAATGCCCAGTCTACCAAGCACCAATCTGACAGTCGATAGGTACCTCGGCCACTGAAGGTGAAAGGAGGCTATTTTTTCACCCTTTGTCTGTTTATCTGTTTGTGGACAAATTCGGAACGAAATTTGGTGGAGGGTTTGGGTGTGTGACAAGGAAGAATTGGTTAGATTTTGGTGAAGATTCGAATCCGGATCTGGAACAGAGAATTTTTTAAGCGATTCTTCACCATTGAGTAATGGGGCTAAAACCGATATACAGCACGATATCGCAAAAAGTTATGGACGGATTCGGACAAAACGTGGTGGACATGTTGGGTGTGTGACAAGGACGAATTGATTCGATTTTAGTGAAGATCGGACTACAGATCCGGATACTACAATTTTTAATTCATAAGTGATTCTTCACTGTTGAGTGAAAGGGCCAAAAACGACATACAGCAGGATATCTCAAAAAGTTATGGACGAGTTATGACAAAATTTGGTGGATGAGTTGGTTAGGCGACAAGAACAAGCTGATTCGATTTTGGTTTAGGTCCGAATCCAGATCCGACCTATCAGTGGGATACAAAACTTAAACTGTTCAACCTGGCGGAGGGTATGCTCTCTACCGAGTGCCGTTCCAGTTGGGCTTAAAATCGTAGTAGACATAGCCCAATCGTAGTAGACAAGACAGCCCCAAGGTAAGTGCGTTATGTCGATCCTCTGCGCCATCCTGCTGGGCTTAGTATATAAAGAGAGCAGGATAGGAAATTTGACATCGGATGACTCACAAAAGGCAGTGGCTGCTGTGCCATGATTGCAGAAAAACAAGGAGTGTTGGAAAAACATTCATAGCCATAACAGCACAGCCTCCAGGATGTCAACTGGGTCTGCAAACATGGAGGTAACGAGATACTCTCTTCGGAGATTTACGTGTTTTCTCTTATGCTTCATCCAGACTATTATTCACAAGTAACAAACGTTATACCTGACAGGTGCCATGACATCATGATTTCGTTACCTCCACCAGTTTAGTTCTGGCTTTTTATGTGAGATTGTTGTGTAATCTTTCTCTAGTCTCTTCTCTCTTTTTTCCCTCTCTCTCTCCCCCCACCTCATTCCCAACAAAAGCAGGGTAATTTCTGCCAAAGCAGCCCAAGACAGGATTGCACTAGGCGGTTTGCCATTGCCTTCCCCGCTGTTGCTTGGGCAGAAAAATGCCATTTTTACTGTTTGTTGAGACTCTTTTTTTGTATAGAAATTTAAGGCTTGTGGAACATGAACATCAGGGCATAACAACAAAAGGAATAGGAGAATGAGAGGGGGGTAAATACACCAACAGCAGGGTTGAGGGACTAAATAGAGGGAGACTTGCAGACATAAGGAATGTGGGGAAGAATGAGGCGTAGGAGAGGATGCACGGAGTGGACAAGAAGATGGATACAGAAGCAAACTCTCAGGAAGGAAAAACTAGAAACTTGGAAAGGGGTGAGCTTGGGAGGGGGTAAATGGTGTGGAAAAGTTCATGGTTTTGCATGGGGGATGATCTGAGATGGTGGTGAACAGCTGTCTTGAAGACCTGGAGGGAAAAATGACATTGACGTCATTAATGGCAGGAAAAAAGAGGAACAAATGAGTGGAGGTGAGCATTATTCCTGGATTTAGGTAGTTTCACCAGAAAAGGGTTGATAGGTGGACCATGCAAGGCCTGTAGAATACTAGGGGGTGGGGGTGGGGGGGGGGGGGGAGTGGGAAAAGCACCGAAATGCAGAGGGTGCAATACCAGGAAGGAGATGGTAGAAGATAAAGAGACCACTGACCAGTCTGCGATGGCGAAGCGATACGCCCATAGATTGTTTAATCGCTTCATAATGGGAGATTCTAATAATATTGAAGGTTTTGGTTTCCATGGCAACAAGCTGAGCAAAGTGTGAAAAATGGGTGCCAGACCAGAGGGTAGAGGAATTTTCCATCGACCTGCAGATTAATTTCCCAACAACCTTTTCACTCTTCACGCACCATTCCGACCGTCACTTCACCTTCGTGTACATAAATGAAAGTTGATGTATTTATGTAAGTTGCCTCATTGCAGTGTGACACAACATCTGTATTTCATACAAAACGTTGAAGAAACCTTATTGGTATATGGGAGTTCAGGTGTGCCAATGCAGGAACTTGCACAACAGAGGATGGTCGCTGACTAGCTTTAGAGGCCAATTTTTGAAGTGTGTTTTGCCCAAGAAAGATCATGGCTGATATTGAGACCCAAGAGTTTGAGTAACTAAACTTTTTCAAGAGGATTGTTGAGAAAGTAGATGACGGAGATGATTGCCAGACAGTCCTTTCGGGGGGAGAGAGAGAGAGATAGTGAGAGTGTGAGATTGGTTAGGTTGGAATGACATATTCCAAGTGTTTGACCAACTTGTGATTATGTCAAGGTCTGAAGAGAGGGAAGAGGCTGCTGCTTGCCTGCCTGAAGGATAAGGGATGTCATGGCAGAGGATGGCGTCATCAGCAAAGAGATAAAGAGGATTTTCCAGAAAAATGGTTGATGAAGATTAGGAATAGGACTGGGCCCAGAACACCGCTTTATGGCACTCCGGCCTTGACAGGGAGAGGAGATTAAAGGATTCCGTTGAGAGTCACACAATGGCTACGAGAGTAGAGTAGGCCAGTAAACCAAGAGTGGAGTTGGCCTTGGATGCCATCGGCAGAGTGTTTGCAGAGTGAAGCGGGATGACCGACTGTATCGAAAATTAGATATATATAAATTTTGCAAAAGCGTTTTACGTTTCATAACTCTGCACTTGGATTGTCCTATGTTTTCTGGTCCAGTAATGAACATGTGTATCCATTTTCAAGTGTCTGAAACATAAACACCTTTGCAAATCAATACGATAAAGCAGGAGTCACAATCTAAGGTAATGCGTTGTGGACACTGCATACAAATGGAATTTTCTAACGACATACGTTAGGTCTTCAAAAAAGGCATTAGAAGGTTTCCTTCTTCATCAGAAGCTCTTCAAAAGAGCACAAAACATGTATAATCAAATTTGTGTTACTAGTGGGGTCACCCGTGGGAATCCCACGGGCTTGGAGGTGTATCGTTGCGATCAGTGCAGCCGTTTGTGCGGTACCCAGGACAATAACGTTAGGCGGGAGTCCAAACCTGAAAATTCTGGAGACGAAAGCTGAAATTGGAAACAACAATAGAGCCTATTTTACCCCAGGGGGTCCCAGGATTACCCACCCAAAATTTCGTTGCGATCGGTTCAGCCGTTTTTGCGGTACCTGGAAACGGA